>NC_069682.1:62038242-62341272 GCF_023699985.2 Odocoileus virginianus | reverse complement strand
CTGCCAACGAATACAACACCCGCATTTAGCAAGTTAAAAAGGGATGCCGAAAATGAACTGCGACGGTGCAGAACAAGAGCGGTGACTGAACGGGGCTGCAGCACCACTTGGCTGGGTGTCGCCCAGATCAAAATACTCCTTGAAGTTGAGTGTGTGCACCCTTGCTGTTGCTTGAGGAATTGTTCCAGTTCTTGAAGGGGGAGAAAAAAAAGTCAAATCATTTGCATTCTAACAGCCTTTGGCACCAGGGAAAACTGTCA
The DNA here is from genome assembly GCF_023699985.2 of Odocoileus virginianus. Lineage (NCBI taxonomy): Eukaryota > Metazoa > Chordata > Mammalia > Artiodactyla > Cervidae > Odocoileus > Odocoileus virginianus. The sequence continues at coordinate 62,341,012 of NC_069682.1, read as the reverse complement.
ACTGTGTCACGTGTAAATAGAAATCTGTTTCCCAGTTTTGGTGCATTTTTTTCATCACTTCCCTCGCCACTCTAATTATCAAAGATATTTTTGTTTTTAAACAAAAATTGTCTCCTACGCAGGCCCCATCTCCTTTCTGCGGTGAAGTGGAAACAATGAATTAGAATATTCTAATCACTTCTCCAGCAGCCACTGCTGAGGTTATAAACTCAAGATTATCCTGAGTAAAGAAAACTTCAGGCACCAGACAGGTCAGAAAATCAGAGTGCCTCCTCCACCTGTCTCCCCGGCCACCTGAGCTCACATCTGTTAAACCCAAGGAAGGAAGCACAACTGGCTCCACTGAAGTAAAACCCAAATCCCATCCCCCAAGGGCACAGGCTTTTCAGGTTAACAAAACTAAAAACCAGAATTTAGCGCCGGTTAGCAACTGTTTTGGACATGACCAAGCAGGCACACCACAACTGTTTAAGTTCCTATCCAACGCCCAGTAGTAGGGGAGAGGCTCCTCGGAATGGTCATCAAGAATAAAACGTGATCCATCAGGTAGATTCTGTCTGCTGTTAGCTGGTAGACAGGGGTCACATGTGGGCAGCCCTGTGTAGGGCCGGATCTGTGTTTTCTCAATTAAACCCCAGCAGAACCCTGCGTGAAGTATATCTCCCATTTTCAGAAATGAGGACGCTGAGATGAAGATAAATCACGCAGCTAGTGACATCTGTGGTAACATGACTCGTTAGTGACATCCGTGGATCCTTCCTTGGTGGTGAGCCATTCACCTCTTCTTTAGGTCATTTTACAGAATAGCTATTTCAGCTCCAATATTTTGGTCACCTGATGCAAACAGCCAGATGATTGTAAAAGACCCCAATGCTGAGAAAGATTGAGGGCAGAAGAAGAGGGCGTCAGAGGATGAGATAGCTGGATGACATCACCAATGCAATGGACATGAACTTGGACAAACTCTGGGAGATGGACAGGGAGGCCTGGCGTGCTGCCATCTATGGGGTTGCAAAGAGTTGAACATGACTGGGTGACTGAGTAACAATATTTCAATGTTGAGAACAGGAGGAGAAGGGGACGACAGAGGATGAGATGGTTGGATGGTGTCATCGACTCAATGGACATGAGTTTGAGCAAACTCCGGGAGATGGTGAGGGACAGGGAAGCCTGACGTGCTGCAGTCCATGGGGTCACAGAGTCAGACATGAGTTAGCAATTGAACAACAACTATTTCAGAGAGGGATGCCATCTGAAGTCATTAGTGAGCAGTGTGATAAATCCCTTCCTTATTAAACATGAAACCTGTTCAATCAAGTGTTGGTTGAGTGCTTACCACGTGCATGCCAAAAACCCAAGATACAGCAGTGAATCAAACAGACGTCCCTGACCTCGAAGGCTTGTGCTATAAGGAAGGGAGATGGTCAGTCAACAGCCATTGACAAATGCTGGGAAGAGTGTCCTGAGAAGGAAAAGTCAGGGGCAACCACCTGGGTGAAGTAGTCGGGAAGGTCGCCTTCTCTGTGCAGGTGGTACGCTGAGATGGGCGGGATGGCTGCAAGAGAGCTGCCCAGCTAGGGAAGGGCCTCACCCTTCCTGAGACTGAAAAGCCAGACTCTGCATTGCTGAGTCAGCCGAGTGTAAGAAGTTTACACCTGTGTTGCCCAGTGCCGTGGCCCTGGGCATCGTTTAGAAATGAGATGTGAGCAGATAAGAGGCAAGGGTTGTGACCCCACGATTCAGACCAAGAACCTCACCTGTGGTGGGTGTCTGGCGCTGGGTAGCCTGGGCCCTTCCACTGTGTTTGTGTTGTATGTTCATGACCAGTACTTGGCGTCTGCTAAAGGTCTCAGGGAAGGTCTCAGCCGATCCTGCCACGGGAGAACAACTGTTTCAAATCTCTTTGTGAGTGAATCCAGACCACCGAAATTCCATGGCTCTCAGAGGCCTTACTACTGAGTTCAGCAGCTTGCTGGAGGGAAGAGATAAGGACCTGAGGCCCACGAGTTGAGGGTTTTGCCCAGGCTCCCCAAGCAGGACAGGGAGTCCGTGCCCAGGACTGGTCCTGTGAGTGGAGAGGACCCTGTAATGGAGGTGGGCCCTCTCCATTTCCTTCCTTCTAAAAACTGCTTTGTAGCCAAAAATTTAACCACTTTCTTTGCCAAGAGCTTGTTTGATATCAATATGGTTCTGCTCAGACTAATTACTTTCCTTCTCTCTCGGTCAACAGAAACGAAACTCTTTACCTCTCTTTGTGTTAGACTTTGGGACCATGATAATGGTCTTCGGAACTAAAGCGGGTTTTGTTCTGCTGTTTGAAGTGATGCAGTTATCAGTTTTTTTCACAAATAGCCCAGTACACAGCCCCTGGTGGTGCAGGGAGCCCAGAAGCTCCCCACCATGCCTCCAAACTCCTTTTCCATCTCTCCACAGCGTTTTCCTCCACCTGATGAAGGTCGACCCGGACTCCACCTGGTTCCTCCTGAACGAACTTTACTGCCCGGAGGAGTTCACGCCTCCTCACCCCAGCCTCCACCCTGTGCAGCTGCGGGGTGCCACCAGGCAGCAGAGCCCGTACTCGGCCAACGTGCTCCGCCTGCTCCCGGAGCTGCAGTGACCCCTCGCCTCCCCTTCCCGGGGCGGGCAGATGGGCGCCAGAGGAGGTCCCTTCCCTCCGCTGCCGAGGAGGATGAGGACGTGGGGCCAACCCCACCCTGGCGAGGGCGGTGGCAGCGGCAGCGGAGAAGACTGCCAAGGTGGATTAGACAGCCGATCGATTTATAAATTGATCGATCACACAACTGCTCAGAAATTGGATTGAAGGAAAGCAGCCAACTGTTATTTATGTTTCATACCTGGTGTTTTCAAATGACATTGTCTGGCAGCTCTAAGGGCTTAACTCCTTAGCTCACCATCTCTGGGGCCCCAGCTGCCTCACAGGTCACCCCACGCACATACCCACACCCGAGAGCTTGGGGACACGTGGGGCAGAGGCCTGTGCATCGTGTGTGTCCTCTGAACACTCAAGGACCACGTGGAAGCAACACCCATCCACGAGTTTTCTGGTCCCTGGCCAGCAGCACCGACTCACTCACCTCCCTCTCCTCAAATGAGGAGATGAAACCTCACCTGTTCTTTGGAAGAAGATGAAATAAAAGCACTTCTTGGATGAAAAGTATGATCAAGACCTCACTTTGAAGTTTGTTATTTAAATTGGGTGACTTTTTAAAAATAAGTTTATGTTTGTAAAGAGAGAATACAGAGTCATGGTATAAAATACAAGTGGTGCAAAACACTGAGGAGTCATTCTCCCCATCCTCATTCACCAGACATCTAGTTTCCCTCTCCAGAGGCAAACACTCCTAATAGTTGTTTGGATGACTTTTAAGTATTTTATAACTGTCTATCATGGATAATGGTCTACTGAAGTCTACTGTGGCCGTGACCCAGTTGCACCGGTCAGGACGTGGCCAGCCCTGCTTCATCCTACTCCTTCCCAGTTACCTCCATGCCCCCACTCAGCCCCTGCATATTTTGAAGCAAATCCCAGATGTCATATCCAAACTGGTTTTTGGTTTTTTGTTTTTTTTTTTTTTTAATGGACAACCAGAATAGATGGGGCTTCCCTGGTGGCTCAGATGGTAAAGAATCGGTCCACAATGCTGGAGAGAGACCCAGGTTTGATCCCTGGGTCGGTAAGATCCCCTGGAGGAGGGAATGGCTACCCACTCTAGTATTCTTGCCTGGAGAATCCCATGGACAGAGGAGCCTGAGGGGCAGCAGTCCATGGGATTGTAAAGACTCGGACACGACTGAGCGACTAACCCGCAGAATAGCATTAAAAAATTTAACAATGGTCCTTTACTATTATATATTATATATATATATTATATATAATAATTATATAAGTCAGTGTTCAGATTTTCCCAGTGTGTTTGAATCAGGATGCAAATAAGGTGTGTACATTGCCATTATCAATATGTCCCTTAATAAATCTCTCTTAATTTATAGATTCTCCACCTCTCTTTTCTTTTTCTGGGAAGTTTTTTGTTAAGGAAACAGGACATTTATTCTACAGCACTTCCCACAGTCTGGATTTACTGATTACATCCCCTTGGGGGTCATTGCACAGGCTCCTCCTGTCACCTGTATTTCCTATAGATGAGACAAAACAAGAGATCAGGGTTTTTTTGTTTTTATTTTTTGGCAGCACTCCTCTGTGGGTGGTATCACTTCCATCAGGAGGAGTATGGTCTGATCTCTTCTTCTGATGTTGGCAGCCACTGGTGGGTTGCGCCTGGACCCACTCATTCATTACTGACCACAGAGCAGTGCTCTTCCCGCCCCACCATGCCAGCTGGCTTGTAGCTAGAGCCTTGCGTCCCTTCATCAACCATGCGGTAACCTTGAGGGAATTTGTGTGGAAAAGGCAGCACAAACACTTGATTTTCCTAGCTGGGAGACTTAAAACCCACAGATTATGTAAATTCAGGTATACAGCAGCGTGCACACACACATACACACAGGTGCTGAAGGGCACACGTGCAGGAATGATGAATGCTTTCTCAGCAGATGCATGGTGAAGCACTAGATAGATAACTCCTCCAGTGACATAGATAATCTCCGAGCTCTAAAAAAAAAAAAAAAAAAATCCAGAAGATGGCTGGCATGGGGACCTTGTGGAGCAAGGGTCCCCCGCCCATTCCAGAGAGGCCCCACTCCTTGCCTTGCCAAGCCTCCATGCAAGGGCAGCAGGATGCCCAGCTGGCTTCTGGTCTGGCTCTGTCAGTGAGTCATCTGCCTCCACCCCACCTCCGACAACTTTGGGCCTCAGTTCTCCCACCTGGAAAGTGAATGGAATGAGCCAGAGGGAGAACTCTTAAACTTGGACGATTCTAGACTCCGCTAGAAATCACTCCCTGAAAACATTCCTCCTCCCGTCACTCCCTGGAGGGTACAGCATCCTTTGAGACTGCAGTCACGGCCCATCTCCTCCTCCCGCTGGGTCTGCTCAGCTGACCTCGAAAAATTCTGTGTCCAATTTCAGAGACCTCACCTGTGACCCCACAGGGACTCCAAGTTAAGAAGCCCTGAAAAGAGAGAGATAATCACTTAACTCTCTTCCAGTTTGAAAATTCTGGAGTGATTTCCTTTGGGGAAAGGGAGGAAATGCCCTCTAATTGAGGGGATTGTCAAAGGATTCACAGAGCATTGTTCCCGATTCCGCTGGGGACACAGACTGATAGACTAATTCAATCTCTAGGTCCTGACAAATGAGAAAACAGGTCAGAGAGGTGGCGTGACTTGTCTAGCATGACCTGGCTCCCAGAGAGATTAAAGCAGCCCTGCCTTCCTTCAGCAGGTGCTAGGGTGTGGCAGGCCGAGATGGTGTACCAAAGAGTCGGGATACATGCACACCCACCCTGTATCATGATATTAGAAATCTCGTGCTCTGGGGAAGCCCTCCAGGGGATAACCTGCACGGGAGAATTTCCATGATGTTCCAAAAACCCACCACTTCCTCAAAGAGTTAAGATATCCCGAGTCGCTTTCAGATTCCTGCAGGCAGATTGTTGCACTTGATTAAAAAAAAAAAAACTAATTAGAGTGCCTCTCCGGTTATTATTATATTTGGGCAACTTTAATTTTGAACCTGTCCTGCTGACTCAATCTAGTCCTTATTAACGTTGACTTCGCAAAGCGATCGTTTCCCCCTGTTAAAACTTGCTGGTGCAGCGAAGGTTTCTCCTCATTCAGGGTGTACCTTGAATACCCTGAGTGGCAGGGGTAGGGGAGGAATGAACAGGCAGACGCTGAAAGGCCCTGCAGTTGGGGTTGAGATGTTTGAGCTCTGATCTGCAGGAAGTGGAGGATTCAGGGATGTGTAAAGCTGGACCCAGGGGATCCTGAGAAGAGTTAGATGTGACCCTCGGCGGGGTGGAGGTGGGGGGCACCATCCTCTGGAAAGAACATGGATGTGGAGTTCATCAGAGCTGGGGTTGATTTCCGACTCTGCCTCTTCATAACGGCATGACCTCATTAGGTCATTTTACTTCATTTTCCCATCTCTAAAATGGAACCGCTGGGACTGCCCTGGTGGTCCAGTGGTTAAGAGTCCACTTTCCAATGCCAGAGGAGTGGGATCCATCCCTGGTCAGGGAACTAAGATCCCACATGCCAAGGGGCAACTAAGCTAGCGCACCACAGCTAGAGAAGCCTGCTTACCGCAATGAATATCCCATGTGCTGCAGTGAAGACCTGATGCAGTCAAATAAATATATATTTTAAATAACTTAAGTAAAATGGAGCCGCTGCCACTGCCTCTTTTGGCGGCTGCTTCAGGAGGAGTAAGTGCTGCAGTCTGGTGAGTAAGTGCGTGCCTGGCTCCCAGGACAACATGCTGTCCTTCCCCCATCTCCCAACCCCACTGCTCATGGCTTTGTTAGGGATGCAACACCTCCTCCTCCAAGACACTTAGAGCTGAGCAAGTAGATGGTTATGTCTCTGAATGAACTATCCAGGAACTACAGGGTACCGCAGCAGAGGAGGAGATAAGATCCTGAAAGACAGCAGACAGGCAGAGAGGATAAAGGGCATTCCAGACAAGGTAATAACATGCCCAGAGGCATCGGGCATACCTGCCAATATCTGTACTCATCATAACTCCTTCCCTTGCAGCTGGCAGGAGACCCAACTCAAACTGGCTTCAGCTACAAAGAAATGTCTGGGCTCGCATGACCAATGGGCCTAGCTGGCTTTGGCTCCACAGTCAGCCTCTGTCTTTTGATTCTGCTTCCCCCAGTGCTACCTTGCTTCTCAGGCAGCCTCTCTCTGTTAAGTGCCCGAGATGGCCACCACTAGTTCCAGACGTAGGTTCAACAAACCTAGCAGAGTGTGCTCCTCCTTCTGACAGCTCCAGTTCTAGTCCTAGCACTTGCTCTCCTCAGCTCAGCCCTTCTGTTGCCACGCCCCAAACCAAGCATTGTGCATCCAAGCAGGTATCCACAAACTTTCTCTGGAAAGGGCCAGCTGGCAAATATTTTAGGCTTTGCAGACAGGTTCTCTAGAACAGGGGTTCCCCACCTCTGGGATCTAATTCCTGATGATCTGAGGTGGAGCTGAGTAATAATAATAGAAATAAAGTGCACAATAAATGCAATTCGTTTGCATCATCCCCAAAGCACTCCCTCCTCTTTGGTCCATGGGAAAATTGTCTTCCATGGCTGGAAACTGCAGCTCTATGGCATCTTCTTCCTTGATATTTTTTACAACCTTTTCACATGTAAGCACTATTCTTAGCTCAGAAGTCCCTCAAAATAGGACAGGGGCCCCTTTTTTTTTTTTTTTTTTTTTTGCCCGGGGACCTTAGTTTGCCCTAATCTACATTTTCACAGGGAGGCCTGGAGGCAGGTGTCAGGTCAGCTCACCAAACGATATGGAGAGGGAACTGGGGTGGTTTCCCCTAAAAGGAAGCACTGCATTTCCGTTACCAGGAAAAGAGAGAGATGCTGGGTAGAGAGGAGCCAAGTCGACAGGCCTTCACCACCTCATGTCTGTGGCAGGTGACAAGGGTGGCTTGGCCATCTAGGGAGGGGGGTGTGTGAGGAGGTTGTGGTGGCTGAGGCCACGTATATGAAGGGCCTTGACTTGTCAACCTGGGGATCCAGCCTTAAGAGATCAAGAAGGGAGGCCTTGGAGGGTTCTTGAATGGGTGAGTAATGCGCTGAAAGCAGCGTTTTAGGAATATTCATCTCGTGGCAGAGTGCAGGAGAAATTGGAAAGGAGAGAGCCTGGCAATGAAATTGTGTTTCTGAAAGTCCCAGGATGAGAAAATGTACCTCTTCCATCAACCCCAAACTGTTTGACACGCCGTGGTTCATGGGCAACTCGAGGCACATAAATATGTGCTTTAAAGTTTAAGAGTAAGAAGTGAGATGAATGGAACCTCTGATGAGGCTCCCTCCTTGTTCAGAAGCCCGGGGAGTGATTTTCCAAAAGCAGCTCTGGCTGCGATGAGCAGGGCAGGGCTCCTCTCCCTTTGTGTGACTCACCCCAGCCTCTGTGTCGGCCTTGATTGGAAGCAGACTTGCCCGTGTTGCCTTGCCTCCAGAGTAAGGAAGAGAAGCCAAATTTCAGAAAATAACTCTGAGTGATGGCTGCCTCTATGGAAGCGCCGACTGCTTTATAAATGGCCTTCCTCTCCCCACCCCCCACCCCCTTCCCCACAGAAGTTTGGAGGCAGCAGTGGCTTTCCAAAGTATGCTTGAAAAGCAGCCTGATTTCCCTGAGGAATCCTCTCCGAGAAGAGGAGCTGTTCTCCCTTTTTTTCCGACACTTTCACCCAGAGTACAAAGCCTGTCTGCCAAGGGCTCAGGGAGCGGTGCCCACTTCCCTCCAGAGCCATCAGCACCAGCCGTTTATGAAAATCTCTCTGGTCTCCCGTGTCTGGGCCTGCCCACCTGTGCAGCAGGAAAGGCTTAAAAAGCGCTGATGACCGGCTGCCTCCAACACCCGCTTCCGCTTCCGTTTTCCCTCCTTAGGTAATTTGCCATTCTTTTCGCACCACAGCTCCCAGGTCTCAACCTGCTCTCTTAGCCAGTAGCCTCACGTCCTCAGCTTCCTCCCACACAGGCGGCTCTAAAGGAAGGAAGAACCTTCTGGAATCTCTGAGGCCGTTTCCAAGGGAAAAGATGGTGGGGGCGGGGGGGGGGGGGTGGGTAGGTGGAGCAGGGAGAAGTAATGGAGATGAGTCAGAAGTTTCTTTAAGAAATAAAACACGGGAATTCCCTGGTGGTCCGGTGTCTAAAATCTGCCTTCCATTGCAGGGGGGGGGGCTACAGGTTCAATCCCTGGTCAGGGAGCTAAGATCCCACATGCCAGATGGCACAGCCAACAAAAAATATACAAGAACTAACACCTGTTACGTTCCCCAGGGCAGAGGTGTGCAGTGGACACAGACCTTGGTGCACCCCGTTTCCCCTCCACCCCATTTTCACATCCTTTCTTACCTCACAGACCCCACCTCGTGCTCTCACATGTTCCACTTGAGACACTGCCCAGTCCCCGAGAAGAGGCCAGAGAGGCCAGAAATGGGAATCTAACCATGCCACAGTGTACGGGTGACCTTGGGCGGACCCTCCTCCTCCCCAGGGCCTCAGGTTCCCTGTCTGCTACGTGAAGGATTTGAACCAGCCAGTCTCCAAAATTGCTCCACCACCTAAATTGTGACTGACTTGATAATAACGTGTTGGCAAGTATGTGGGGGAAACAGGCAAGTAAGTTGGCATGAGCTTGGGATTTCCCTGGCTGTCCAGTCAGTAAGACTCCTTGCTTCCACTGCAGAGGGCATGGGTTTGATCCCCGGTTGGGGAACTAAGATCCCATATTTTGATCTTGCATACTGTGCAGCATGGCCAATATCTATATATATATATACTCCTCTATCCATGGAGGAATACTGGAATCCAGGCAAGAATACTGAAATGTGTAGCCAGTCCCTTCTCTAGGGGAATATATATATATATATATAATATGTATATTGGTATAAGCTCTCTGGAGGTCAACTTGACCGTATCTCATAAATTTAAATGTACACACCTTTTGACCAGCAATTCTGCCTCTAAGAATTTAATACTGATGCATGTGCACAAAGGGATACCTGCATAGGCGAGTCACTGAAAGGTTGTTCCTAATTTGCAGAAACTCACAATATTGAATGCCCAGTATGTACCAGGCATTATGCTTAATGCTTTACATTAATATCTCAAGAGACTGGCAGCAAAAGATAGGAAACAACCTAATCACAGGACTTCAAATCCACCCAGAGGAGGCTGAAAGACCCCCTCACCCCACACCCCAAAAAGCCCCACCAGAAGTTCTAGTGAGCTATATTGAACAATGGTACATCAAATGTCATGAAATGTTAACTATTTCCTAAAAGTAAATACGAAATTAAAAAGAAAGCAGAAGGAGGGATTGGGGAGGGAGGGAGGGAGGGATTGGTTAAATGAACTATAGTCCATCCATATAGTATAACAAAATGAATGAAACAACAATGGGTATCAGAATTTTAAATGCACATACTCTTTGACTCAGCAGTCCTGCTTTTAGGGATTTCCTTGTCCATATGCAAAGATGGGGGCTTCCCTGGTAGCTCAGATGGTTAAGAATCTGCCTGCAATACAGGAGACCTCAGTTCAATTCCTGAGTTGGGGAAATCCCCTGGAGAAGGAACAGGCTACCCACTTCAGTATTCATGGGCTTCCCTGGTAGCTCATATGGTAAAGAATCCATCTCCAATGGGGGAGACCTGGGTTTAATCCCTGAGTTAGGAAGATCCCCTGGAGGAAGGCATGGCAACCCACTCCAGTATTCTTGCCAGGAGCATCCCCATGGACAGAGGAGCCTGGGGGGCTACAGTCCATGGGTCACAAAGAGTAAGACATGACTGAGCGACTAAGCATAGCACAGCATGCAAAGATTGTGAACACAGTGTTCATTGAAGCAATGTTTGCATTAATAAAAGTTTGGAAATGACCTCAAGGTCCATCCAGAGGGTCTTGGCTAAATAAGTGCTTACTATCGTGTAATGTGCCAAACAGACTTAAAAAAAGAGCTAGTTCTCTGTGTACATCACCAAGATTTATTATTAAAGAAAAAGGCAAGCAGAGCAATGCTAGTATTTATGGGGGACAGAGATACTTTATGTGTGGAATTCCTCTTAAAGAATACCCAAGTGGCAGCCTTCTAGGAAGAATAGCAGGATCAGTGATGAGAAATCTTTTCACATTGTGCCCTTCATATCTTCACATTTTAAAGCCATATACATAATCATATGTGTAACTTCTTCACTCACCCAAAAAATTATTATTAAAATATAAGGCATTTGTGAGTCTGTTATTCTACTCACATTTTGGTGATAGGACTATAACATCATCTGGGCTTCCTCTCATGTGCTTTGCATTTCTCCAGGGCAACCAGGCTTGGGAAGAGGAGGTATTGCTTAAGCCAAATAAGGAAAGGGATCTTGGCAAAGATCCCTTCACAGGATGGGTTGTGTACTGTACAGGCCACCACGGCACAGCTCCTGTGTGCATGGAGAAAGACCAACCCCCCACCAGTGCCCCAGCTCATCTGAGCCCCTCAGAGCCCTAAAAGAAGAAGGCGGAGGCTCAGAGGCTTTCCTGACTGCCTCAGCGCCCTTGGGCAGTGCACGCTGCCCTCTGCCCTCTGCCCTCTGCCCTCTACTGTGGCTCTGTCAGGCTGGCTGCCTTGTCCCTGTGGAGAGATGGCGTTCTTGGCTGCATCTTCAGCACCTTGGGGGCTGTGGCATGTGCCTTCCTCTCATTGTTAGGATGACAGCCACCTAGGGATGGGCCCAGAGACACCAAATAAAGGGCAACGATAGAATTCAAACCGGAGGCTGCTGATATCCCATGATGAGTTACATGATCAGTTACACCAGGTTTACGCCACAGAATTCAGAATCTTCAGGCTGGAAACTTCAATTCCGTCCAACAAGCATCTTTTGAGGCTTTTTATGTGCCAGACCCTGAGACAAAAAGGCATACATTCTGTCTCCTAAGAGCCAAGCTCACAGGAGAGCTGAACCAGACAGTCATCATGAGGAGGCAGTGATAAAGTCTGGATTGGAAGAAGGTTGGGAGCAGCAGTTAAGGGCATGGCCTCTGGACACACAGCCTGGGTTTGACTTCTGACCCTGCTGCCTTAGCAAGTCTCTACATTGCTCCAAGCTTCAACAGAATGGGCCTAAAAATCATACCTCCCTGAGAGCATGGTGAGAATTAGAGCCTGGTGAGAATAAAGTGCTCGACTCAGGGCCTGGCCTCTGGGCAGTGCTCTGTAGGAGCTGGTTGTCAGGCGATGATGAGACCTTAGGGGTGTAAGTGCCAGCTCAGAACATGAACTGAAAGGAAACTGGGAGTCTTCGTGGAAAAGAGACCATCTAAGCTGGCTTTGCAGTATTTGCCCCTCAGGTAAAAGGGAGGGGCCCTTCTGGGAAGAGGGAAGGAGGCGGGGACAGTAAACAATAAGGCTAGGGATGTTCCTGGTGGTACAGCTCAGTTCAGTCACTCAGTCGTGTTCGATTCTTTGCAACCCCATGGACTGCAGCACGCCAGACTTCCCTGTCCACCACCAACTCCCGGAGCTTGCTCCAACTCATGTCCATCAAGTCGGTGATGCCATCCAGCCATCTCATCCTCTGTCATCCCCTTCTCCTCCTGCCTTCAATCTTTCCTAACATCAGAGTCTTTTCTAAGGAATCAGTTCTTCACATCAGGTGGCCAAAAAATGTATTGGAGCTTCAGCATCAGCATCAGTCCTTCCAATGAATATTCAGGACTGATTTTCTTTAGGATTGACTGGTTTGATCTCCTTGGCATCCAAGGGACTCCCAAGAGTTTTCTCCAACACCACAGTTTGAAAGCATCAATTCTTTGGGGTTCAGCCTTCTTTATGGTACAACTCTTACATCCAAACATGACTACTGGGAAAACCATAGCTAGCTGGTGGTACAGTGGATAGGAATCCACCTGCCAATCTTCCCAGTCTGGGAAGATTCCACATACTACAGAGTAACTAAGCCTGTGTGCTACAACTACTGAGCTCACACTCTAGAGCCCAAGGCCTCAAATACTGAACCCACATGTCACAGTTAGTGAAGCCCACTCACACTAGAGCCCATGCTTCGCAACAAGTGAAGCCACTGCAATAAGAAGCCCATGCACCACAACAAAGAGTAGCCTCCTCTTGCCACAATAGAGAAAAACCTGTGCAGCAATGAAGACCCAGTGTAGCCAGAAATATAAATAAGTAATAAATAAACATTACAAGCACAAAGTGAGTTAATGTTATTTTTTTAAAAAAAGCATTGTGCTGAGGGGTGGGAGGGGGTTCAAGAGGAAGGGGATATATGTATACCTATGGCCAATCCATGTTGATGTATGGCAAAAAAAAAAATCACAATATTGTAGTTATCCTCTAATTAAAAATTTATTCTGTAAAGCAATTATCCTTCAATTAAAAATGAGTAAATTTTTTAAAAAAGCATTGAGGTACAATCCTTAAGAAATAAGGCTGAACAAAAAGATGAAACTTCAGGAAGGGAGACTGGTCTATTCCACACCCAAAGGCAGACACAACTCTACTTCCAGTGGGTGCTCAGTATGCGCCTGAGGAATGGATTGGTAGCATTGCCCCGGGGAAGTTGTTCTCTGTGACTTTTCTGCAGGACTGGATGGAGGGCTGAGTTCACCCCTGCCAGGCACCCCCAGTCCTCCCCTCCACTGTCCCTGAGGCCTCTTGTGGGGACAGAACTGTCCTTCATGTGGTGAAGTGCATGGGATCTGAAGGCAGCCTGCCTCTGCCATTTATGCACTTTCCAGCCATATGACCATGTGACAAGTCAGTTTCCTCATCTGTAAAATGGGAGTAATAATAGCAGCTCATCTTGTCGAATTGTGTGAGGACTCACAAAAATTTGATGTAGGAGAAGTGATCCCACATGTGGGATCTTAGTTCCCCAACCAGAGATTGAACTTGTGAACCCTGCGTTAGAAGACAGAGTCTTAAGCCCTGAGCCGCCAGGCACGTCCCAGGAGCCTGGTTGTTAATAAGAATGAAAGAGTTCAGGACACTGGGACTGCCAGGTAGCCACATTCTCAAATAGACCCTCTATTGGCCATCAAGGAAGTTAACACCAGGGTGTGAGCTGATACTCCTGGCTACACAGCTCTCTCTGATCTTTACAACAGCCCCGAGACTGAATGTTGTGCCCATTGTACAGGGGCAGAAACTGAGTTCAGAGGGCTGAAGAAGCAGATTCCCAGGGTCTCACTGCGAAGCGGGGCTCTCCAGCGCGATTCCAGCTTGTCAGCGCCTGCTTTCCTGACTTTTGGGAAGTCTGCACATAGTAGCGGGGGAGGGGAGGGGAGCCCTAGAATTTACACTCCAGTGTGGGAGGCCAGACTTTCCTGAGAAACATTTTCATTTACTAATGGATTTAATGAGTGTAGAACTTCCTCTTTTAAACAAACAAGTGATTAGCATTGACTACAGAAGTGAAAACGAATCCTAATGAATTGCTAATTAGCCTCCTCCCCTTCCTGGGGTCTTTAACTGGTAAATTCTCTCTGACTACTGGAAGTCCTAGTCAGTGGGACTGGAATTAATTCACTTTTTGTTCATCTCCTCACATCTAGTTCTTGAGGACCTACTATGTGTCGCTGTGAACAAGGGCAAGCAAGATCCTTCCTTACAGTCTGATTGCAAGACAGTCTGTGAGGAAAACATCAACTAACCTCACAAATATACAGTAACACACTTACAGGAAGCGAGCTCGACTGGTGTGCAAGAGGAGGGCTTGTCCTTGTGCTGGGCGGGAGTGTCCCTCAGAGAAGGCTACCTGAGGAAGGGATGTCTGAGCCAAGAACAGAGGAATAAGTAAGACTTGACCACATGAAAGGGGACAGGAAAGAGTAGAAGAGTGCTTCAGATATCTCCAGAACAGCACATGCAAAGGTCCTGTGGTGAGAGAGAACAGAGTGAGTCTGAGGAAAAGGAAGAGGCCAGCAGGAGGGGTGTGCAGGGAGTGTGTGTGTGTGAGAGAGAGAGAGAGAGGAGGCTGGGGTTACGGATGTTGGTTCTCTCCTTTGTAGCAGACAGGGCCCAGCGTCTAGCCCACATTCTTCAAGTCTTACCACCTCAGTGTGCTCCCACTAACTTCCTGCTACCCCATATTTGCATCTTTTTGCCTGAAGACTTTCCATAGATAAGGAGGGCCTTCTTAGCAGACCACAAGTCTTGGCATATTAACAGCTTGGGAGCAGCCTTCAGCCAATGACTGATGGAAATTAATGTATAAAACCACAGGTCCCCCAGCGCTAGGGGTGACTTTGAGGCTCCCAGAGCTCCCTGGTAGGACAGAGCCCCACTCGCTCACAGTGGCTGCATGCCTGACCACTCACACTTTCCCTGTCTCACTTCCCCACTCCCCTTCTGATACTGTCTGGAATCACCTCACTACTTACCCTTAAGCCTTTGTCCCAGGGACTTCCCTGGTGGTCCAGTGGTTGAGAGTCCGCCTAGCAATGCAGTGGACTTGGGTTCGATCCCTGGTTGGGGAACTAAGATCCCACATCCCACGCCACAACTACTGAGCCTGTGCTCTCTGGAGCCCGCGCTGCAATGGAAGATCCTGCACGACACAGCAAAGATCTCAAGTGCCGCAACTAAGACCTGATGCAGCCAAGTAAACAGATAAACTTTAAAAAATAAATCACCCACCTTTGTCCCAGCATCTGCTTCTGGAGGAACCCCATGCTACAACATCCCTTAAACCAGACACAGATAGTTTCCCAGCTGCCTCTGCATCCTTGCTGGACGCCTTCCTCTCTCCCACCTGCTTCGCCTGCAGAGTGTGGGGCCCAAGCACTGTGGTGGCCCAGCTGGGGTCTGCCTGGCACAGTGTATGTCAGACCCGTCACCCGCCTCTTTCTCAGTTCTCTGCCTCCGTAATTCAACCTGAGTTCTCTTTCCTCCAGGACAGCAAGTCCAACAGGACGTTCTTCAGTGATGGAAGTGCTTTATGTCTTCTCTAGCCAATACGGTGGCCACTAGCCACTTGTGGTGTGGTTGGCATAACTGGGACTTAATATTTCATTAGCTCAGATACATGTGAAAGGAATGAATCTGAGTCAGTTGTAGTGAGGTGGATGAACCTAGAACCTGTTCTACAGAGTGAAGTAAGTCAGAAAGAAATAAACAAATACTGTATATTAATGCATATATATGAAATCTAGAAAAATGGTACAGATGAACCTATTTGCAGGGCAGGAACAGAGACAGATATAGAGAACGGACTTGTGGACACAGTAGGGGCAGGAGACGGGAGTACGAACTGAGACAGTAGCATTGACGTTTATACACCGTGAAGCGTGAAATAGATAGCTAGTGGGAAGCTGCTGTTTGATACTGAAGCTCGGCCCTGTGCTCTGTGATGACCTAGAGGGGTGGGATCAGGGGTGGGTGCTGGGAGGGAGGCTCAAGAGGGATGGGGATGTGTGGGTATATATTGCTGATTCATGTTGTTCTACAGCAGAAACAACACAGCAATGAAAAGCAATTATACTCCAATTAAAAATAAATAAGATTATGAAAAAATGTGTGGCTAATGGCTATTATATCGTACACACAGCTCTGGGATATGCCCTACTGTCTGTAGGCTGCTATATTTCCTGGACATCAAGTCTGATGGCTTGTGGGAAGGGCAGCCAAGTGGACCCAGCTCTCTGCACCCAGCTCAGCCAGTGGGCCCATCAGAGCTTCCTCAGGTGGGTCACCAGAAGGCAGCCACTCATGTCCTAGGGTGGTCAACAGTGTGGGTCTGTCTACAGATTCCGTTCTTAACTCCCCCTTCTCTGAATGCACCACGCTTCAGCTGCTCCCCACCCCTCTCTCATCCCCTGTAGCTGAAGCAGAAAACTTTGAGGGAGAAGCTAATGTGGCTGGTCTGGTGGTGGGGAGTGGGGAGTTTGGAGGTGCTGAGTGAGACATCTCCTTACCCACCAGCCTGCCTTCCTTTTGTATAGTAAATTAAAAAGTTCTCCCTGATTTTGAGGAATAATTGTATTTTTCTACTAAGATAGTATATTAAACTCAAAGGGCCTAGAGTTCAGGACAGAGGCAGGCTCAGAGTAGGGCCTGCTAGAAGTCATCAGTAATTAACCTCCCCTTCTTCTAAGTAAAAGAACCCTGGTATTTATCTAGGCCCACAGCTGGTCAGAATAAAGGTCACCCTTTCCCATCTCCTTTGAGCCAGATGTGGCCATGTGACTAAGTTCTGGCCCATGACAGAGAAGCAGAAATGATCTGCAACTTCAAGCAAGCATCCTTAAAGAGAGGCTGTGTGCCCTCTCTCCCTTTTCCTCCTTCCTCCTGGCTGAAATGCAGACCCTGTGTTGGGAGATAGAGTGGCCATCTTGGGCTATGAAGAGAAATCTGGCCAAAGGGACGGTAGGTCCCATAATAATTAGAAATGCCAACTAGTTCAAAACAAGGGTCTTGTGATATTTAGGGAAGGAGAAAACAGGGCTCCAAAAAACTTCCTTTGTTTAAATGAGATACAGTCCAAATTTTGACCCAACCCTTAAAAGCTGTCAATGCCTGTCAGGGACAGATCTTTAGTCATTGATTCATTTACTGAGTGCATGCCGTGAAGCTCGAGACCTGTACGAGGCGCTGGGGACACAGCAGGACATTTAAAGTCTGTGCCCTCACAGAGCCTTCATTACCATTCCTGACATTTTATAGCTCGGGGTACATTCTAAAGTGTTTTTACAGTCACCTACAGTGAAGATGGCATTGAGTTCATGCTTTAAAAATAACCTGCTCCTCAACCAGAACACTCATATATTGCAGGTGGGAATGCAAAATGGTGTAGCCACTTTGAAAAATAGTTTGGAAGTTTCCAGACATACACTTACTTTCCTGCCCAGCAATCCCATTCAGGTATTTATCCAAAAGAAACATGTCCACACAAAGATTTGTGTATGAATATTCATGGCAGATTTATATATAATGGCCCCAACTAGAAACAACCCAAATGTCCATCAATAGGAGAATGGATAAGCAAATGGTGATATATCCATACAACAGAATACTGCTCAACAGTGGAAACAAATTAAGTAGTAGAATACACAACCTGGATAAATCTCAAAATCATTATGCTTAGTGGGAGTTCAGTTCAGTTCAGTTCAGTCGCTCAGTTGTGTCTGACTCTTTGCAAGCCCGTGAACCACAGCACGCCAGGCCTCCCTGTCCATCTCCAACTCCCGGAGTCCACCCAAACCCATGTCCATCGAGTCGGTGATGCCATCCAACCATCTCATCCTCTGTCGTCTTCTTCTCCTCCTGCCCTCAATCTTTCCCAGCATCAGGGTCTTTTCAAATGAGTCAGCTTTTTGCATCTGGTGGCCAAAGTATTGGAGTTTCAGCTTCAACATCAGTCCTTCCAGTGAGTATATACTGTCTGATTCAATTTATATGAAATTCTAAGAAAGGCAAAACTAATCTCTAGAAAGTAGATCACTGGTTACCTGGGGTTGCAGTTTGGAGAAGGGGATTGATAGCAAAGGGGTACAAAGGAAGATGGGGGTTCATGAAATTATTCTTGATTATATACTGTATATGTTTATCATATCATGATGACTTTATGACTGTATCAAGTTATACACTTTATATGGATGCTTTTATTCTATTAATATATGAGTCATATATACCTCAACAAAACTGACATAAGAAATATTTTTTAATTTTTATTTATTTTACTTACTGTTGGCTGTGCTGGGTCTTTGTTGCTGTGCATGGACTTTCTCTAGTTGTGACAACTCTCCAGTTGCAGTGTGTGGGCTTCTCATTGTGGTGGCTTCTCTTGTTGTGGAGCACAGGCTCTAGAACATGCACGCTTCAGTAGTTGTGGCATGTGGCTTCAGTAGTTGTGCATGGGCTGAGTTGCCTTGTATAGTGTGGGATCTTCCCAGACCAGGGATAGAAACCCTGTCCCATTTTAGCAGGCAGATTCTTAACCACTGGGCCACCAGGGAAGCCCTTGACAAAAGAGAATTCAACCATACTATCCATAAAATAGCGAGGAAAGAACCTGTTTATATACTGCAGCAACAGATAAATTATATTTTTAAATAAATAAAATTACATAACCACACTCACAAGCCCTGGATCTGGAAACAGGCAGAAGTGACCAGGATTTCAAGACCAAAAGTATTCTTCAAGAAGTAGAGATACCATATCAGACTCTTGCTTGAATCCATATCTTAAGTAATGGGGGGAACAGAAGCCAGTCTGGCAATTAGAAATTGAGCCGTGCCACCTTGACTCATTAACTGTATCTGTGACATCTCTGATAGCATTGAAATCTGGGAATCCTAAGCTCCAGTAGGAAGCACAATTTGCAACTAGATTCCTGGGGATTTAGACAAGTGCAGAGAGAGAAAATGAGCATAAAGTTTCCTTTTCACAACAAGCTTGTAAACCAAAATTCTAAAGCACTTGAAGTAAACCGAGACAGCCGACAAACTCAACTCTTAAGAGATGAATTTGCTCATGAGAAGTGCCAATAAAAAAGCAATCTGAAAAATCCAATTAAAGGTTTAGGATCCTAACAAAGGTAAATGTTAGTTGCTCAATCATGTCCAACTCTTTGTGACCCCAAGGATTATACCCTGCCAGGCTCCTCTGTTCGTGGAATTCTCCAGGCAAGAATACTGAAGTGGGCTGCCATTTCCTTCTCCAGGAGATCTTCCCGACCCAGGGATCAAACCCAGGTCTCCTGTATTGCAGGCAGATGCTTTACTGAGCCACTGGGGAAGTGCCCAACCAAGGTAAAGGGATGAATAACTTGTTAAAAAAAAAAAAAGAGTTATGAAGCAAACAATTAACTGCTAATGTGAAAAAGAAACAATCAGATATCCTAAAAATGAAAAGGATCAGTATTGAAGTGAATTCAAATGGGATGCATTCTAAATATAACACAGTTGAAGAGACAATTAGTGTATCAAAAGATGCATGCACACGTGCTTAGTTGTGTCCAACTCTTGCGACCCCATAGACTGTAGCCCGCTAGATTTCTCTCTCTGTGGATTTTTCCAGGCAAGAATACTGGAGAGCGTTGCCATTTCCCCTACTCCAGGGCATCTTCCCGACCCAGAAATCAAACCCTCATCTCCTGCACTGCAGGCAGATTCTTTGCCACTGAGCCACCTGGGAAGCCCTAGGTTTGACAGATATTCCTGAGTAATTCACCCAGAAAGCAGCACAGAGAGATAAAGAAGTGGAAAATAGACAAGAATATTTAAGACATAGTGAGCATATAGAAAGAGTCCAACATATATGTAATAGAAATTCTAGGAGGATAGAATAAAAGGTATAGTGGAGATACAATATTTAAGAAATGGTGACTGAGAATATTTCAGAATCAAAACAAAAGTCCTCAGATGAAAAACACTTACTGAGTGCTAAATAGAATGGCTAAAAATCTCAGGGATTCCCTGATGGCCCAATGGGTTAGCACTAGATGCTTTCACTGCAGGAGCCTGGATTCGATCCCTAGCCAAAAAACTAAGGTCCTGCTAGCCTCGCAGTGTGACCCCCCTCTTCTCGCCCCCAAAGAAATCTCAACCAAGAAGCATTGTAATGGTAGAGTAGAATGACAAAGATAAAGAGAAAAATCTTAAGATTTAAGAGAATAAAGACAAATTGCCAGCAAAGGAAATCCAGTTGAGCTCACAGCAGATTTCTCATCAACAGCAATAGATGACAGAAACAGAGAAATATTATCCAGATCATGCAGAGGGTAAAATTGGATCAGCCTACCTCGATACGCAACAGATGAGCACTGAAAAAGGAAATCAAATTACAGATCTTTTCATAGATTAAGAGAGTTTACCACCTGTACTGTTACCACCTGAGTATTAAAGCATGTACTTCAGCAAAAGGGAAAATGAAAGAAGGAAAACATTAAGTGCAGAAATTGGTCAAATATATTGGTGAATCTAAATAATTTCTGGTAATATAATTAATTTCTGTGATGAACAGTGGAACTAAGATTCTAACAAGGATGATGCAATGGGGGATAATTCAGCTCATAGTTAGATGGTGTTAGAGGGGTTGTCTTGTCAAGAGGAAAATAAAGATACTGAAAAACTTTATATTAACGCTGTTAGGAAAATATATACTTAAGTATGTTAAAAAATTAAATCAGGGATTTCCTTGGTGGTCCAGTGTTTGAAAATTCACCTTCCAATGCAGGGGACGTGGGTTCAATTCCAGATCAGGGAACTAAGATCCCACATGCTGCGGGGTAACTAAGCCCTCACGCCACAACTAGAGAAGCCCTCATGCCACAACAAAAGATCTGCATGCTTCAAGGAAGATCCCACATGCTGCAACTAAGACCTGACACAGCCAAAACACAAATATAAATAAATATTTTTTAAAAAGAAAAAAATATTAAAATAGTAAAAGGAATGTGATACACAGCTTTCAAGTCAGTGAAGAGGATAAAGGATGGGGTGCTAAAGGGTGCTATCCATCAAAATTCAAAAAAGAAGAAAAACATTAAAGTAAACCTATGCGTTCCCCTCCCCCAAAAGTGTCATGTTAATAGAAAACACACACAAAAATACACTAAAAATAAGATGGTAGAAAATAAGTCTAAACAAGTCAGTAATCACAATAAATGTAAGTGGATTAAACTTACCTATTAAAGACAGAGACTATGAGATTTTTAAAAGAATCAAAATCCAGCATCGGCTTTGTGTAAGAGATACACCTAAGACAATGACACAGAAATATCAAAAAAGAAACAGATATCACAGGCAAATAGTAACCAAAGAAAATGCATCTACGAACACTAATATCAGCAAAATAGAATATAATGCAAAAAACGACTACTAGGGATAAACTGAGTCATGATATTTATGATAAAATGAAGAATCCCATCAAGAAAGTGAAAACTCATGAACTTTTCCCAGCATTTCAAGGGAGTTTTTTTGCCACTACACTTATTCAAGGATTTATTGTTCATTAAACTAAATCTGCACACAAGCCTAAGTCCCTTAATGTAAGAAAGGGTGAGGCATAAGGACAAAAGGAGATTGAAAAATAAGGTTGCTTACTAAATTATTAAGTATACAGCTCTGGGCTAAATCAACATAACTGCAAGTAGAACAATAAAGGCCCAGCACAACCTAAATCACTTGTGGTACATTTGCATATTACATTGGAACATTTATGTAGCTGTAGCCTAGAAAATGGCCTTTATTTAAATGTGTCCACAATTAACACTTTCAGAAACCAAACTCATATGGCTCCAAATACAACTCAGCAAACCTCCTTTTCTTTGTGAGACGTGAGGGCAGTCAAAGGGCTAAGTTGTAGGTGAAGGAGATATTGGAGTCTCAAGAAACCTGGGGCATTTGACAAAAATCGCATTTGATGACCATGTAGACAAGAAAGAGAAATGAGCTAGATGAGACACAATTAGATAAATTTATCTTGGGCCCCAAAGGGCAGCTGATTAATTGATGCTGTTAAGCAGGAGGAGAGTTCTTAATTGTAGAGTTCTATAACCCAGCCTCAAATACTAGGTCTCTCATTTATTTACCAGTTAGGTGATCTCGGGAATTGTTTTTCATTTCTCTGAGCATCAGCTGCCCCAAAAGAAATAGCTGCCCATTTCAAGGGTTGTCATGAGAGTTAAATAACTCCTTAAAGCATTTGGCACACAATAGACATTCGACAAAGAATCGGGAGAGAGTTTAGGAGCCAGATGGTAAAGAATTTGCCTGCAATGCAGGATATCCAGTTTCCATCCCTGGGTTGGGAAGATCCTCTGGAGAAGGAAATGGCAGTCCACTCCAGTATTCTTGCCTGGAGAATTCCATGGACAGAGGAGCCTGGTGGGCTATAGTCTATGGGGTAGCAAAGAGTTGGACTTGACTGAGCGACTAGCAAACCTTAGCATGATTCCAACACGTGCCAAAGTTTGAGAATCAGTGATCCGGATAGACATACCTGTCAGTGGTATATGAAGGTCTCAAAATTATGCACACGAGTTCCGTTGAAGGACTTAAAGATGTTCAGCCTCGAGGAAAGATCTGACCAACCTAAAAAAAGTATCAGATGGAAGACCTGATCCTCCATGTTACCTCGGTGATGGTTAGGACCAAGTGTGGGAAACGTGGCAGAAGAAAGAGAGCATGTAGGTTAGAGAATGTGCCCTTATCTGCAAGTAAAGCACAACTAACTGACACAACAGCCTGAATCAGAAGGGATTTAGTGATTGGTTACAGGAGTCTAGAGGTAAGGAGGTTCCTGTCTGGCTAACCCACCAGATCAAAGACCCAGTCTTCTCCCATCAGTCTTGTGCATCTCAAGTGTATCAGCTGCTCTCCACACGGCTGCCCAGTGGTGGGAGAAATTCCCAGCTTACGTGCTCAGAGGCTAAGTAGCAGAGGAAGAAAGTATGACTTCCTTGCGTCTCCTCTTAAGAAACTTTTCCCCAGAGGGACTTCCCTCTCCCTCCAAGAGGTGGCTGCTTGCATCTCATTGTGAATGTGACATATCAGGTCACATGACACTTCCTAAACTCAGATAATGGAACTGCCAGCATTGGCATAGACCAGAGTTAATCTACCTCTTCTGTGCCAGGGACCCCTTTGGTGAAACCTAGGGACCCCTTTCCAGAGTACTCTACTTAACCTCATAGAATAAAAATGACAAAAGAAATCAATTGTATTGAAATACAGTTTTCAAAGTTATACTTTTTAAGTGATTTAAGAATAAACTTGCTTCTTTACTAGTGCACTAAATAACAAAATCTAGCAGCAAATCTAATAACAACCATAATTCTTAAGTAGTGATGAAGGTAAACAATTTTCTGAGGTACCTGTAATAACAGTTTTGTGATATGAAAATGTTTGTGATTTCCATTGGTGACAGTCACAAGTTACCGCTAATGATACTGCGGTTTGTTGCTTACATTCATAATAGAAGGAAATGCTAAGTTTCAGTTGGAGTTTAATGCAAAGAAAGAAAGTTTTTTTTTTCTTTTTTTTCCCAGTGCAAGAGTGTGAATCTCAAGCATTCCATCCACAGATCCTTGACAGGAGTGGTCTGTGGACCTACTTTAAGAGCCTGTAGCTTGGATTAAGTAAGATTTGTATTCTGAGTCTTGTTGCTGTTGTTCTGTCGCTCAGTTGTGTCCAACTCTTTGTGACCCCACAGACTGCAGCACACAAGGCTTCCCTGTCCTTCACTGTCTCCCAGAATTTGCTCAAAACTCATGTCCATTGAGTTGATAAAGCCATCCAACCAACTCATCCTCTGTCGCCTCTTCTTCTCCGGCCCTCAATCTTTCCCAGCTTCAGTTTTTCCCAATGAGTTGGTTCTTCGGTGGCCAAGGTATTGGAACTCCAGCTTTAGCATCAGTTCTTCCACTGAATATTCAGGGTTGATTTCCTTTAGCATTGACTGGTTTGATCTCCTTAGTGTCCAAAAGACTCTCAAGAGTGTTCTCCAGCACCACAGTTTGAAAGCACGACTTCAGCGCTCAGCTTTCTTTATGGTCCAACTCCCACATCCATACGTGACTACTGGAAAAACCATACCTTTGACTGTATGGACCTTGGTCAGCAAAATGATGTCTTTGCTTTTTACTGAGTCTGGGAATGGGCAAGTCTTTACTGAGACAAGTGACTTCAAAGATGTGTGAATATCTGTACTAAATCAGGAAGAGGGACTTCCCTGGTGGTCCAAGGGTTAAGAATCTGCCTTCCAATGCAGGGGACGTGGGTTCAATCCCTGGTCAGGGAACTAAGATCCCACATGCCTTGGAAAAACTAAAGCCCATACTGCAACCACGGAGCCCAAGTGGCAGCTAGAGAAGCTGCCGTGCCTCGATGAAGATCCGACACAGCCAAATAAATAAATAAACAGTTTTAAAAATGAAAAATAAACTAAATCAGGACTAACAAGCAAAGAAAAGAAGTGAGAGTGGGAAGAGGGTGGGAGAGTAAAGTAGAGGAGGAGTGAGTGTGAACATGACTCCAGGGTCTGCTCCATGTAGAGTCAGCAAGGGCTTCTTCCAGAAGGATAACACTGGAGGAAGAAATGTTGTCAAGGGGACTCAGATATACTAGGATAGCTGCCAACCTTGACATCTTACATTCCATTCATTTTATTTACTTTTGTTTCTTGGTCAGTTTTCTTTAAATATTTGTATGTATTTCAAGGTACAGATATTCAGCCCCCCGGAATATATCCCTTTTATCCCAATCCTTAGAATTTACCACAGCGCTCAGCTAAGTGGATGTCTTTTCAGGCTACTTGCTACGCACATGTGATATCCCACCAGCTTGCACATTTTTATTTATTTATTTTTGGCTGCTCTGGGTCTTCATGGAGGCCCTTGGGCTTTCTCTAGTTGCAGTGTGCAGGCTTCTTATCTCGGCGGCTTCTCTGGTTGCAAAGCACAGGCTCTAGGCTCATGGGCTTCAATAGTTGCAGTGTATGGGCTCAGCAGCTGTGGCGCATGGGTTGCTTTATGGGATGTGGAATGTTCTCAAGCTAGGCACAGAACCTATGTCCCTGGCACTGGCAGGTGGAGAAATCCGTTAGTTTTCAAGTAGTCTTTATAAAAGCAGACAAAAGAAGTCCTACACGAAACGAGAGGAAGTTACCAGGGAGAGGAGTATTTTATTATTATTATTTTTTAAAAAGCTTTTTGATGTGGACCGTTTTTAAGTTCTTTGTTGAATTTGTTACAATATTGTTTCTGTTTTATGTTTTGGTTTTTAAGCAGAGAGACATGTGGGATCTGGGATTTTAGCTCCTCGACCAGCGAGCCAACCTGCACCCTCTGCATTGGAAGGCAAAGTCCTAACCACTGGACCATGAGGGAAGTCTTGGTGGAAGTGGTGAGATACTATAGGAAGATGTTGTCATAAAATGTAAGTTCTGGTCATGTTAATTTAAAAATTTTACTGATCCAACCAAAATAACAATCAAATTCTTTTTAACTGGATGAGTTGATTCTAAAGTTCACGTGGAAAAGCAAAGAAGAATCCACAGAAGTTCTAGAAACAAAAATTAAACAAAAAGGGAAGTAGGAAACAGGCTTAGAATATGCCAAAATATGTTATAAAGCCATAATAATTGGAACAGTAAAGTATTGACCCATGAATGAGATCGGGGGTAGAAAAGAAAGTTGAGAAAAGGTCCATATATATGTGGGAGTTTGAAATATGATAATGATGGCACTTCAAATTAGTGGAGGAAAAATAGTGTTGAGATAAGTGATAGACATCTAGAGGAAAATAAAATGGGAACCTTACCTCATACTTTGAAGCAATTTGAATTCCTGAAGGGTAAAATTTACATTTATAGGCATGAAACAATACAGAAATGACAAAATAATGCTTCATAGATATAAAGATTAATAGACTAATCTTATTAATAGATTGATAAAGATTAACAAATATAAGTATTTAGCAATTTAAAAAAAAATTTAGTTGGGAGAAAAAAACAGAGAAAAGAAAGCCAAAACACAAAGACTGAGAAAAATATTTGCCAATCAACTCACAAAAAAATCCCTACAAAGCAATAATATGACAACCAACAACAACAACAAAAAAAAAAAAAATAGAAAAATGGGCAAGGATTATGAACTGTCAGTTCACAGAAAGGGAGTACAAATGATTCTTTAGCAAAAAGGTGCTCAGTTTCACTCATAAGGAAAATGCAAATTTAAACTACCACGAGATCCCATTTTAGCCAACAGATTTATCAGGATCAAAATATTTGATCATAGTGTTGGTGACAGTGGGGGGAATCAGGAAATAGGGCTGCTCTCTCACATATACAGCTTGTGGGTCTGTAAGTTGGCCCAGCTTCTGCGGAGATCAATTTTGCAATATTTACCAAAATTAAAAATGCAGAAACTCTTTGCATCAGCAATTCTAACTTCTAAATATTTATCCTACAGATATATTTGCATATGGGTGCACAGATTTATACTCTGGGAAATTCACAATAAACATTGTTTATGATAGCACAAGATTGAAAGCAACCTCAGTGTTCCATGCTGGGGGACTGACTACATAAATCATGGTTCATCCACATAATGGGCTATTCTACGGCCAATAAAAAACCCATGTGGAACCGTCAGGAAGGTAGATGGGTAGGTGGAAAAAGCAAGATTCAGAACTGTGTATATCACACTGTATCATTCAAGTATTTTAACACACACACATGCACACAGAATATAACTGGAAGGAGGGTAAGAACTTCCTAATGGTGGGACTTCCTTGGTGGTTCACTGGTTTAGAATCCGCCTTCCAATGCAGGGTACTTGGGTTCGGTCCCTGATCAGAGAACTAAGATCCCACATGCCCAGGGACAACTGAGCCCATGTGCCGAAACTAGAGAAGCCTGTGAATAGCAACAAAGAGCCCAGGCAATGGAAGACCCCACATGCCACAACTGAGATCCAGCTCAGTCAAATAAATAAATATTTTCTTAAAAAAGAACTTCCTAATGGTAATTGTTTCCAGGAAGAATTGGGAAATGGCGGATAGGTGGGAATAGAATATAATTCTCTATAAATACTCTTGAACTTTTAACATTCATATCATGTGCTCTTATTACTTATTACAAAAAATATTTTTTTAAGATAGTTAAGGTCGCTTGGAGGGAGCAATTTGATAGAATATCTGGTGCTAGCAATTTCATGTTTAAGGATTTCCCACACACTCTGAAATACCCTGAGAGTGCCACACTGTTCACAGAGCCATACTTGGGTAATCATTACCCGTAATAGCAAATCATTAGAAATAACTTAGATGCCCATCAGGAGGAGAGTGGTCAGAGTAACTGTGGTACATCCTCTGCTGAAATACTCTCCAGCGAGCAGTGAAAATGAGATAGGTCTGTATGTGGCATGAGATTAAGTGAAACAAACACCCACCCTTATAAAAAAAAAGTATTATATTTTTAAGTTATACATGTTTGTTTCTTTAAAGAATCATATAGCGCATTACTTCTCCAACTATACTCCTCTGGCCACCTCCATCAGAATCCTGTTGGATGAGGACTTCCCTGGAGGTCCAGTGGTTAAGAATCTGCCTGCCAGTGCAGGGGACTGCAGTCTGATCCTTTGATCCCTGGTCCAGGAAGATCCGACATGCTGCAGGACAGCTAAGCCCCGTCACCACAACTACTGGGCCTGTGCTCTGGAGCCTGTGAAGCGCGACTGCTAAAGCTTGTGCACCTACAACTTGTGCTCCATAAGAGAAGCCACGACAATGAGAAGCCCGTGTACCACCCCTGGAGAAAGCCCGCACCCACCAACGAAGACCCAGCACAGCCAAAAATAAATAACCCCTCCAAAATTCCTGTTGGACATACAGATTCCTGGGCTCCACTCTAGAATTAGTCACCCCCAATCCTGGATGGTTCACAAGCTCCCGTGACTCAGATGGCCCCGGGTTTAGGTGATGTGTGGCCCCAAGAGGGCAGGGGACCACGCCCATTCTCAGGGTCCCTAACAGGGCTCCTGAGTTCCTTCCCCCTTCCCCTGGACCAGGCCTCCAGCATCCCTGCCCCATGCTGGTTCTTCACAGAACCGCTTGGATGATTCTGCGAGTCCCTGCCTGTCTGGTTTGCTGATTTCACAGCCAGCACTTACTAGGGACTCAGAGGGCAGTCAGTCCTGCCCTGTGCTGGGAGGGTCCAATCCCTGGCTGAAACTCACTGAACACTCTCTAACCTTCTGAAATGGGGAATCCCTGCCTCCCACTCTGAATCCTGGGGTGAAGGAGCAAGAAGTAAGGGGGTAGAGGCCTGATACTTTGCTGCCAGTCTCTCCCATTCCCACCCAGCAGGGAATGGAAAGGAAAGTTCTGCCATAGCGTTGACAGGGGAACCCTGAGGGGGCCTGCACCTGAGGGCAGCTGGGCAGGCAGGATGCGTGGGGACTGGGCCAGAATTCAGGGCCTCGGAGACCGAGGGAGCTGGGCCGGGCCTGGAGTCACCCGGGAGCATGAGAACCACCAGGGGTACTAACCATAGAGGTGGGTGCCTGTGGATCAGAAGGCCAAGCGGGGTCTGGAGTTCTGAGTTTACAATAAGCACCTCCCCCGGGTTACTCTTATACTAGGGAGCAACTAACTTTGGGGTGCGAGGGGAACTTTCTGAGCATTCAGGGCAGTGCCTGGGGACCCCCTTTAACTCTTCAGCTCCCTAGTGGCCCAGTGGTTAAGAATCTGCCTGCCGAAACAGTCCCTGGTGCGGGAAGATTCCACAGGCCACCACAACTACTGAGTCCACGTGCCCTGGAGTTAGTGTTCCACAAGAGAAGCCACTGCAATGAGCAGCTTATACACTGCAACTAGAGAGCAGCCCCTGCTTGCTGCAACTAGAGAAAGCTCGTGAGCAGCAACAAAGACCCAGCATAGCGAAAAAAAACAAGAAAGAACTTCCCTCTCTCACGTCTGCTGTTTCTCTGCTACCCCCCGCCCCCCAGTCCCACCCCTGGGCTGCCAGCTCTGCTTTGAGGTCAGCACAATTTGGCTGTGGCTTCACATAAAA
Organism: Odocoileus virginianus; assembly: GCF_023699985.2. NCBI lineage: Eukaryota > Metazoa > Chordata > Mammalia > Artiodactyla > Cervidae > Odocoileus > Odocoileus virginianus. The sequence continues at coordinate 62,311,828 of NC_069682.1, read as the reverse complement.
AATCACAGCAATATTAACAGAAGCCAGAATTTTCCAAGTGCTTCCCAAGTGTCTGTTGTGGGCACGTGGGTGCTTTGCTATCGTTAAGAGGATCCCATTTCCCCCAACAGCTTTATTGAGATATCATTCACATATCGTACAATTCACCCATGTAAAGTGAAAAGTGAAAAAGTGAAAGTGAAAGTCACTCAGTCGTGTCCAACTCCTTATGACCCCATAGACTATACAGTCCAGGGAATTCTCCAGGCCAGAATACTGGAGTGGGTAGCCGTTCCCTTCTCCAGGGGATCTTCCCAAACCAGGGATCAAACCCAGGCCTCCCGCATTGCAGGTGGATTCTTTCCCGGCTGAGCCATAGGGGAAGCCCATTCAAACTGTTATGATGATTTACATTGTATACGATTTTCTGTGCTGTGCTGTGCTTAGTCACTCAGTTGTGTCCGACTCTTTGTGACCCCATGGCCTGTAGCCTGCCAGGCTCCTCTGTCCATGGGGATTCTCCAGGCAAGAATACTGGAATGGGTTGCCATGCCCTCCTCCAGGGGATCTTCCCAACCCAGAGATCAAACCCAAGTCTCCTGCATTGCAGGCAGATTCTTTACCGTCTGAGCCATGAGGGGTGATGTTAAAATTTCATTGGTTTTTTGTTTCTTTACAGAGTTGTGTGTTCATCACCCCAAATAATTTCAGAACCTTTCCATCCCCCTAAAAAAGAATCACATACCCAATCAACCCCCACTGTTCTTCCCCCCAGCCCGGGAGACCTCTGTTCTGCTTTCTGTTTCTGTAGATTTTTCTATTCTGGACATTACATAGAAATGGAATCCTACAGTATGTAGCTTTTCGTGTCTGGCTTCTTTCACTTAGAGTGACATTTTGATTATCACTTAGAATAATCCATGGTGTAACAGGTATCAATACTTTGTTCTTTTTTCTTGCCAAGTCTCAGTAATGTTCCACTGTTTGGACACAACACATTCTATTCACCCATTCATCGGTTGATGGGTATTAATGTTGTTTCCACTCTGGGGTTGTTATTTATGAATGAATAAATAATATGAGTGAGTATTCATGCACAGGTTTTTGTGTGGATATATGTTTTCAGTTCTCTCAGGTACATACCTAGGTGTAGAATTGCTGGGTCATGTGGTAACTCTACGTTTAACATCCTGAGCAACTTCCAGACTGTTTTCCCAAGGAGCTGCATCATTTTATCATCCCACGAGCAGTGTATGAGGGTTTCAATTTCTCCACAGCTCTGCCAACCTTTGTAATTCTGTCTTTTTTTATTAGGCATTTTTATTTTTGGCTAATTAATTTTTTTGGCTGTGCTGATCTTTTTTGAGGTGTACAGGCTCTTTGTTACACCATGTGGGCTTTCTCAAACTTCAGCACACAGACCTCTCTGGTTGTGGCCCCCTGCACCATGTGGGATCTTAGTTCTGCGATCAGGGATCAAGCCTGCGTGCCCTACGTTACAAAGCAGATTATTAACCACTAGACCACCAGGGAAGTCCTTCTCTGTGTTTTTGATCCTTGCCATCTTAGCATATGCCAAATGGTACTTCATTATGATTTTGATATACATCTCCCTGGGAGTGTTCCCATTTTACAGAAAAGGAAACTGAGACTCAGAGAGGTGAAGAACATTCCCCGGGGTCCTGAAACAATCATGGGCAGAGGCAGGATTCTATCCCAGGCACTCTCTCTCCCCTGAGCTGTATTCCCAGCGGAGCGAGAAAAAGCCCTCTAAGGAGGTGGGGACTCCCCTAAAGAGTGCGGGGGCTGTAGATGAGACACCGGCCCTTGGGAAGGTAAAATGAGGTCCCGTGAAGCCTCAGGATTTCCTGTGGAACAGTCCTCCCCTGGCGCAGTGTAGGTGATCAGGACCTGTAAGAATTTTACCACGCTAGCACGAACCTGTACCCCCCCAGACCTGTCCAGAGGGACCTGGGCTTTCCAGGCCTGCCTTGCACTTGGGGATTTCTGGAAGGGACCATGTTCACTGACTGCTGGCCTGAAAGGACCACAGGTCACAGACCAACCAGACCAGGGATCCTGCAACCAGTCCAGAGCCCTGCCGGCTTCACAGCCTCGCTGATACACATCCTCACTCAGCCAGCCATCCTCCAGCCTGCTCTTCTCCGAACTTCAGCTTCCTCATCTCAAAACTGAGGACACATGCCTCCCTTGGGGACTGCTGTGGCGGTCAGCACAGTGCCTGGGGCACACTTGGTGCTCAGCCAACGTCAGTCATCATTTCCAGCAGCTCCCAGACCCTGCCCTTGAGGAGACTCACTCAATCTGGCTGGCAGGGGAGCTCGGGGACAGGCAGATGCCCCAAGCTCCATGTGGGTGATGCCAATGGTTTCTGTAGGGGCACAAAGGGGGTGCCATCTGGGCATCCTGGCTACTAAGGCTTGACTGGTATACCCCCAGGCAGATTCTCAGCAGGACCGAAGTGGGCAGGACTCTTGACTGGGGTGAGCAAAGGGGAGTCCAGAACCCAGGGCATGATGGAAGCCACAGTCAAGCTTGGCAAAACAGATTTCATTAGCTTAGCCACTCTGAGCCCATTTCCTCAACTGTAATATGGGGGTGCTGATACCTGGGGAGAAAGGGAGATCCCTAAAGTACCGTGCCCAAACCTCTCAACTGACCAGTCCACGTGCTCACATGCAGGGCCATTGATTACAGTGCACCCAGATGGGACCACAGATTCTTGTCAACAGTATTAATGGATGAATAAATTGATAAGTTGTAGGATAGTCAAGCAGTAATAAAAATGGACACATTACAGACACATGAAACAATCCAGATAAATCTCACAAACGTGAGTGTATGAAAGAATAGATACAGTATGATTTCATGCATATAAAATTCCAAAAATGTAGATAAAACTCAACAGTTTTGTTTAAGATGACATACATATAGGTAGTAACACTGTAAAAAAAAGAACACTGAGAATGGGATTACCTTAAAAATTAGGGTGATGGTTCCCTCGGGAGAGAGGAGGGGGTAATCTGGAAGACACACGGCAGGGGGTTCTTCTCTGGGGCCGCCTGGTAAGCTAGTAACTCACCCTTACTTCGTTTATAAGTTATTTATTCACAAAACAGCGTAAACTTGTTTTTTGTTCGCTTCTGCATGGGTAATGATCTCAAAATCAGAATAATTCAAGCGCCTGGTAATTGGATTGGTGCTGGATGAGGGCTGGTTTTCTTTCTCCTTGAGCCCCTCCTGGAGTTCATTCTGTGCTTGGGGAGCCGACAGCAGGAGCAAGATGGGACTGAGTGAGGCGCGGGTGTGGGCTGGCCTTCCCCTGCCCATCTCCCCCTCCCTGGCGGCCCTGTTCCCAGACCTGAATGCCCCAGAAAGACGCTGCCCAGAGGTTTTTGTTTAAACCGCTTTATTCAGGTCGGCTGGTAGTCACGGACTGGATCATGTGTACGGGGTAACCCACACCCCCCCAGGCAAAGCCTAGGCCTCTCCCACATCCCCCGACTCCATCGCTGAGGGGTGGCCAGAGGTTCCAGCCAGTTCTGAGGGGGTGTGGGGCTCAATAGAAATATTTACAAATCACAAAGGGGGTGGGTGCCCCCCTGCTCAGGAATTGTGAAGGGATTTGGTATGGGGGGGGCCCTTGGCTCCCAATAGCCCCAGGCCCTTGGTGGGGGGTGTTCAGCATGGGTCCTGGGAGGGGGCTGGGATGGTAGGAGCTGGCAGAGGGGGCTCCTGGGGAGCCTGAAGACCCTCCAACGGGTCCCGCTGGTGCAAGACTCTGCGTAGGGCCGAGGGGTCAGAGGGAAAAGGCCCTCCTTCTGATTTGCCATGAGAAGGGGCAGATCCTGGGTCCCCTGCCTCTCCGGTGGGTGGGACAAGGGGCTGATTCTTAGTAGGAGGCTGAACATGAAGGACCTACCTGCAGGCAGTGGGAGGGGTCTCCCTGTCCTCCCAGCACCCCTGTGGGCCACTCGGCTAAGGGGTCACGGCTCTCCTGTGCCTCACTCCTTCACCAGAGGCCCTGGTTCTGCTCAGGATTCAAGTCCACATTTGGGAGGGGTCACCGTTCCACACCCCGGGGTCCAAGCAGGGGATGGGAGGAAGGAGGAAGAGTAAGGCTAGGAGGTCCCCGGCTTGGGACGGGATGGGGGACAAGCAAGCAAAGCGAAACACTGGACTCAACTGAAGCTGGTGACGGATGGGGGGCAGCCCGGTCCCGGCCTGGTGCCCCAGCCCAGCGTTCCGGGGCGGCTGTCCCCTGGGTGCCCCGGGCCACCTTCTCCAAGGAGCCAGGTCGCAGGCGAGGGTCTGAAGGGGGAGGGTTAGGCAGGGCTTACATGCTGAGCCGAGGGGTGGCGGGCGCAGGGCCGAGGAGGGGGCCACGGGCCGTCTCGGGGATGGGGAGGAGCTGGACCTGGGCAGCCCCGTCCCCGGCGGTCCAGCAGCTCCTCGTGCACTCGATTCAGCCGGAGGGGCACGGGGCCGGCCGGCGGCAAGCTGGGCATCAGTCTAGAGGCTGCAGGCCTCCTCGTCCACCGAGCGCTTCCGCAGCTCCTTGCCGGGCTTGGGGGGCGGCGGGGCGGGCGCGGCGGGCGGGGCCTCGGGCAAGTGCAGGACGGAGTTCTCCCCCGGCTGCACCCGCAGGTAGGCCTTGACCTTGTGGTGCCGGGCCTTGCCGTCGCTGAAGTCGATGACACGGCACTCGTAGGTGCCTTCGTCCGTGGGCTTCACGCGCGACAGGCGCAGCTTGTGGGAGATGTTGCTGCCCACTACCTTGACCACCTGGGGGTGACACAGAGACGGTGACCTTGGCCCCTGGAGTCCAGGGCCCGCTCGGCAAGCGGGGACCCACGGACACTCCCATCAGGGCACACGGAGCTCAACAGCAGAAAAGCCGAAGCACCTTAAGTGTCCATCAACACATCAGATAAACAGGCACTGCTCCGTTCATTCAGCGGAATATTACACAGCAGTGAAAAAGCGTGAGCTAGAACTAGCCCGGTTAGAGCTCAGGGATATGCAGGGTGAAAAGATCTCATTGCAAAACTCCTGCTGTGTGATTTTCAGCTTTTTAGTTTGAATTACAGACTCAGAGAAAGTTATAAAGAGATCAGAGTCCCCTGTCCTCTTCTAGCTTCCCCAGTGATGTATCTGATAGCTGAAAAAAAGAGAAGTTTGGCCTATAAAGTGGGGGTGGTGTGAAAGGGGGCTTCCATCCTTCTTATCCCCTTCTTCCTTAGAGCCAAAAGAAGCCTCTCCTACAGCTCCCACCCCATCTAGACAGAAGAGGGGAGAACAGTCCCCAACACCCAGCTGCTGACCCCCATGCTCAGTGATGTCATTACCAGCCGGCACTGCAGGCTTGCCAGGGCCAGGATGGAGCTGAGCAAGCTTCAGACTGGTGGCCCCAGTCCTGAGCCCAGCTGGTCCTTCTCCCCTGGGGGGGAGTGATGGTGACAGATACCCAGCTTGCCTGTTCTTGCCACACCCCAAATTCTGTAGGAGGACACCCTTGCTGATCACCCTTGCAGTGAGGAGGCCAGGGTGAGAAAGAGGACGGTGTCTGAGGTGGTATGTTCACCATGCAGCTGGGTCCTCACACACATGACTTCTAATCATCCCATTAATTGGCTCTGGCTTCCCTGGTTCCTTCCTCCTGGATGCCAGGCTCTTTCTGACCTCACAGCCTTTGCTGGTCTCTCTGCCAGGATGCTGTCTCCCATCACCTTTTTGACTCCCATTCATTCTCAAACATCACCTCCTCCAAGAAGCCCTCCATCACATCCTCCTGTCTATTTCTTTCCTAACACTCATCACAACTGGAGAACCATTTATTTGTCTGTTTACTTGATTTTTGTTTTTCTCTTTGGCTAAACTATAAACTCCACGAGGGCAGGGATATCTATCTTTTTCATCTCAGTGACCACTGCAGAGCCTGACACCCTGTATATAATAATAATGAAAAAAGAAAACACTTAAATATTTAAGTGGACTTACTCTAGTTCCTCCTTTCTCCAAATGAAGTGGTACCCAGATATCATGCTTGTTAATTTTGGGTCACATATATATATAATCATACCTACTTTACAGATGGTGAAGTTAAGGCTCTGAAAGACGTGGCTTTCCCATGGGCACTGAGTCAGTGAATCCAGGTTGCCTTTGCTCACTCTAAGCCTTCAAAGGTGTGATGGGCCCACAGAGGGTCACCCAGAGCTGGCAGGGCCATGGGGCACTTCCCAGGCTCCGGAACGGAAGAGAGCAGTGGGCAGCTGCAAGGAGCCTGGCTCACCCTCTCTCATTCTGACCTTCCTGGCTGGTCCTCATCCCCCACAAAGCAAGAACACACGGGCTTACGGTGCAGCAGGAGGCAGGAGGTGGGACAGAGGCAGAACTGCCCACCTTTCTGTAGAACAGTGGGAGACTCTTCCAGCTGGCCCCCTGGGTGTGGGACACCCCCTCCTCCCCGGTAGTGGGGTAGGGCCCAGCTGGAGGCCATCGGCCCTGCTGGTTCCGTCGCCTCTGACCAAGGGCACAGAGAGGTCTTGGGGCCCTGCCACACTCTCGGGCGAGTTAGGAGATGCCGTTGCAAATGCGCAGCGGGGAGTGAATTACCTCAACATCTGTTTCCCTCACGGATATTAATTATCCTTCATTTGTCAACCCTACAAGGCGCTAATGGAGTAATAATGTGAAGCGCTGGGAGGAGCCCTGGGAGGAGCGCTGGGGAGGGAGCACCACGCAGAGCCCACCCCTCTGCCCACGCTTTCCCTTCCCAGGACTGGAAGCTCTGGTCACCAGCTCCCTCCTACCCCACCACCCCTGTGTGTGACCTCCGACACTCAGGGAGGAGAAGGGAGACAAGGAGAACAGCAGGCAGTGCTGGGAGGCTGGATCTGACCCTGACCCACCCCCAGCACCCTGGCCTCAGTTTTCCTGGGCTGGATTCATCCTTTCATTCGACAAGACCATGAGTGAGGCCCACTCAGAGCCGGGCGCTGGGGATACAGCTGCGAGCCAGCCAGACCCCTGCGACTCCCACGTAGGCTCCAGGTCTAAGGGAGAACCCAGACCTCACATCCGTAACCAAGCACCCGGGGGAGCCAGCTTCCACCAGGACGATGGGAGAAGACACACATCAGTCCTGGGGATCTGCATCTGTAAGCACCACCCAGAGAAGGCAAATAATAAAAAGAGTAACAACAGTAGTCAGCAGCAGAGCTGGCAGCTAATATTTATGGAGCACTTGATCCCTGGGAGATGATGTGTTAAAGAGTCTATACCATATTTAAACCCCATAATAAATAACCCTATGACATTGGCACTACTGAGATACCCATTGTGTGGGTCAGGAAACAAAGGCTCAGAGAGGTAAGGTGATTTGCCCAAGGCCACCCAGCTGGTGACAAGAACCAAGTCTTAATCATATCCCTGGGGAGCCTCCCAGGACCAGTAAACAAGTCTGTCTTTCCACCACACCCCACCTCATTCCCTAGGCCCACAGCCCTCCATGTCTTCGGTGAGCCTGGCCCCTTCCTCAGAAGCATCTCTTACGGGAGGGAGCCATCATCTTACCCAGGCTTCAGGGGGGTGGTGGAGCAGCCTGTTGGATTTCAACATTCACAAACTGGGCAGAAAAATCCTGCAGCCCAGCCCCCTAGCATGGGGTTGTGAGGCGGACAGATCCCCACGCGGAGGCCTGGCTGTAAATCATAATCGCCTCGGCACGGGCATCGACAGGCCTTAGCAGTGCAATTAAGCACCTAATTACGCTGAAAGAGACAAGGCCAGTCCATGCCATGACCAAGCTCAGCCTCCTTCCTGCCTGCCCATGGCCCAGGCCTTGCTGGACACGGCAGGAACCCACAGACCATCAGGTGGGTGGGCTGGGATCCTTCTTCTGAGCTGTACCAGGAAGAGTGGATGATGGCAAATTAGTCCACAGTGACAGACCTCTCCTCCATGTGTCCTCAGCCTAAGAGTGGTGACCCTGAGAAGGTGCTGGGTGGGGAGCAGGGGGTCAGGAGGTCTCTGCCCCAGGCTGGGCTCTGAGCTCTGCCACTCCCAAGCTTCCATCAGCAACACCCAGCCAATTCACCAGTGCCCAGCTGGTAAAGAATCCGCCTGCAATGCGGGAGACCTGGGTTCGATCCCTGGGTTGGGAGGATCCCCTGGAGAAGGGAATGACTACCCACTCCAGTACTCTGGCCTGGAGAATTCCATGGATGGTATAGTCCATGGGGTCACAAAGAGTCGGACACGACAGAGCGACTTTCACTTTCACTTTGGCAAGGCCAGACGCCAACTCAGAGTCTCCCCAAATCTGGGCCCCAGAAGCCCTCACCATTGCAGCCAGGCCCTCCCAAGTCATGACCCCCATTTCTCCCTTCCCATGGGCACAATCCGTCTCTGAACCCCACTGATCTTCCTGCTCAACATTACTGGTCCTCCCCTTCTCTCTGGAATCCAGATCCCCATGCACTGGCCAGGGAAATGTCCCAGCCTTCCCCAGGGCCTCTCCAAAGTGCTTTGGCCCCTTCCAATCCATCCTCCCAAGACAGTCAGACATATCTTTCCAAAATGGCTCCAACTAATAACACTTCCTGTGATGGCTCCCCATAGTGGCTGCTGGGGGAACCTTTAGGGTCTCATCCTCTCCTTTCCCTCACCCACCAACACACACACACACACACCACACACACACACACACACACACACCACACACACACACACTCAGAGAAGTTCCTTCTACTCCAAGTCAACCTCCCTACAGTGCTCACTTCAAAGAACACCTCCTCCAGGAAGCCCTCCAGACCCCTCAGACTAGGTCAGGTCCTGTGACTGGCTGCACTCCTTCTTATTTTGATAGTCACAGTTGTAATTTTACTTTTTATCATGTGTAATGGTTGAGTTATCACCCATTTGCCACACCGACTGGGAGTACCCTGAGAGTGGGGACTGGGTATGTGTGACCATGGTCTTCACATAGTAATCTTTGGGGCCTCAGCCAAAGGCTGGCTGCTCTGTGCCTGTTTCAAGGGATTCCCAAGATGGATGGAGTGATTTCGATTCCACATGAATCTTGCCTTCCTTTCAGACTTCAGAATTCTATGCCCTTTGTATACTGTGGATCACTGCAGGAATTTTCAAGGAAATATAGAAATGTCTACTACAGAAAATAAAGTCACAGTACACCATGACCCACTGCTTGGCCTGTTAATCCTTCATGAAGAATGCAGACCTTGTGTGCTGCTCTCATTCCCAGCCCCCACTCCCTGCATCAAAAAACACGCAGTATTCATGTGTATATCACATGTATGGGGTAGGCAGGCAAGGCAGGCAGGGGCTTGATCTGACAAATACTGCTGCTGCCTTTTAACCATTTATGCAGATTTGGGGGCCCGGGGTTGGGGGTGCTGTTTGCTTTCCACAGTTTTTAAAAAATCCAATTAGGTCCCAACAGTTAAAAATCAGGGGCTTCCCTTTGCAATACAGGGGACACTGGTTCGATCTCTGGTCTGGGAAGATCCTACATGCCTTGGGGGCTGCAGCGTGCTTTTTGAGGCCTCTTTGGCTGCCCCCCGGCTTTTAGGGCTTGGCTGGAGAGGAGGCAGGGCTTAGGATAGCGGGGCTGGAACACAAGGTCACATGCATATTGGGACCCAGGCTGCCCATGGCTGTTTTGGACTGAAACAGGTTACATGAATCTACAGCACAAACAACTGCAGTTAGACCAAAGGAGGGACTAACAGTAACAAAGGCAGGTGAGCCTCCTGGGAAAAAGGATACATGTGGAGAATTTCACCTTATTTTAAAATTCAGCAGTTGGGGGCCATCTCTATTTGCGAAATTGTTAGTTAAGGGGAAATTAATTCCAAAACAAAGAACTTTAGTGAAGTCAAAAGAAAAACTTCCAGAACTTGAAAATGGACACAGGCAGAATTCATCTGAGCCCCAGGAATGAGGCCCTGATAAGGGAATCCTCAGCATATACAAACTCCCAAGGGAGATAATTTTTAAGGCCAGGGGATCCTTCCCCAGGCCCCAAGTTAAATGAGATAAATCACATTGTAAAGTACTCATCATGGTTCCTGACATATGGCAAGCACTCAATAAACGTTAGCTGCCTTGTTATTATTGTTATCAATGCTATTATTACAGGTGCCTGTAATTTAAATGATCTCCTTATGAGATTCTGAGCTCTTTTCATTCCTTCTCCCGTTTTCTGCAAAGAAGCTGGGCCTCCTTTCCCTGCTCCACATCCCTCCACCCCCAATTCTGGGAATTTGAAAATTCGTATTAAGTTTCCACTGTAGTAACCACTGTCATTTACATGGCCGAATCCAGAGGACTTTAAAGTCTCCATAGTGCTTTTCATATATTTGCTAGACAGCAGTGACGGGGGGAGGGAGGCCCAGGGAGGGGGCAAAGCTGGACCAGGACTCGAGTGGTCCTGGGACATTCGGCGTTGGCCCGCTGTGTCCTCACTGACCCACCCCTGCACTCAGCGCTGCCGTATCTCAACCTCCCCAGGACCACCATGATGGACCCAAGGGGTTACAGCACCCATGATGGAGCCCTGCCTCCACCTAACCCCCGGAGACTCATTTTACTTCCTCCTCTGAACCTGGGGCCCCTGAGGTGCTGACGCTGCCCAACTGGGAGACTGAGTTGTTTGCCTTCCACAATTTTTCAAAAATCAAATTAGGTCCCAACAGTTATAAAATCAGGGGCTTCCCTGGTGGTTCAGTGGTTAAGAATCCACCTTGCAATGCAGGGGACTCGGGTTCGATCCCTGATCCGGGAAGATCCCACATGTCTTGGAGCAAGTAAGCCCGTGTGCCACAGCTGTGGAGCAGAGTGCGTGCTCTGCAATGAGAGAAGCCACTGCAATGAGAAGCAGCTGGGGCGTAGCCCCGCTCACCACAACTAGAGAAAGCCCGCACGCAGCAACGAAGACCCAACACAGCCAAAAATAAAATAAATGTTTTAAAAAATCAGGAGCTACTTCCTGGAACTCGGGATTTTTAGGTGACATAGGACTCTGGGGCCAGCACTCCTGCCTGGCTCATCTGGCTCCTGCAGACACAGGGCGTTCATTCCCAGGCTCCACCTTCCCACACGACCCCTGCACACATACACGCACAGGCACGATGCGCATGGTGTTGGCATGTCCGTGTATAAAAATCTGTGTCTGGCTTTGCGCTGCCATTGGCCTGGGTGTGTGTTTGTGTGTGTGGCAGTCACTTGATAAATATTTATTGGGCACTGACTACCTGCCAGGCACGGTGCCAGGCTCTGGAAATCAGGCAGGCACAGTCCCAGCCCCACTGTCTCCAGGGAAGGCAGGCCTGAAACAGAGGCTCACAAGCACAGATCAATACAGACAAAAATGCAGCCAGCAAGGAGAAGGAAGGGGCGCCGGCTGAGTCCCAGGGTCCAGGGAGGCTTGATAAGCTGAGTTCTGAAGGAAGAGAGAGGAACCGTTTTCTGACATGTGCAAATGTCAGGAGGTAGGAAGGAATGAAAGGCTGGTTTGGAAGGTTTGGAAGGGACAGGGGAACCAGGTCCAACAGACGAGATGGCCTAGAGGGTGAGCAGAGTGAGTTGTACAGAATCTCGAAGGCCATGGAGAAATCTGAGCCTTCTCTCGGGCTGCAGGAACCTGGGGTGTGCTGCTGCTCACAGATGTCCGCTAACTGTGCGTCCATGTACTTAAGAACTATCACAGGCAAGATGCTGTCTGCACAGGGAGCTGGGTCTGTGTTTGCCTGGGAATCTCCTAACCAGAGCCCCAGCTGGTGCAGGAATCACCAGGGATTGGGGTGGGGGGTGGGTATTGCATGATCATGCTGAGTACATTTATTTTATTTAACTAATTAGCATCTTTGCATGCCCCTCACGTGGGGCCCAGCAGCCTTGAATTCTAATCCTCTAAGTCAATTAGATTATTTTCTCCTTTGCCTTAGACGCTTCTTAAACCCCAAACAAAATCATCAGTGAGAGAGTTGCCATGAACGGTATATATTAATGTACACAGAGGTCTCCACCTGACCAGGCTTAAGTGATGGGTGTTTGGGCAAGAAACAAGGTGTTACGCATGGGCATGCCCTTGGCAGAGGATGAGGGTAAGGGGCCAGGGCTTTAAAGGCAGGTGGGCCAGCAGCAGCCCTGAGCCAGAGATGATTTACATTTTCCCAGCTAAGAAAGGCCCCGAGGGTAGATAACACAAATGATGCTTTGAAGGCCTTTTTCTGTCATCTGCCCATCCCCTGTCTGAACCTCCATGGGAGCCTCCCTCCCAGCCTCCCGACCTCTGTTCTGCAACCTCCAGGGCCTGGCATGGCACCTCATGCCTCCCAGTGCCCACTCTTTACACTGTGACTTCTGCTCTGGGGGATCCTCTGTGTCTAAGTGGCCTTGGGGCCCCAAGCACCCCCACAAGTCCTTGATGGGCTTGGGAAGGAGCAGCAGTAAAGAGTGAATCTGGAGGTCACTCCCACAAACGCGTGTCCATACCCCTGTGGGTACCTGCATCTTCTGGGCGTGTGTCCAGTTGACTCCAAGCCTCCTGCCAGGCTGACTGCATGCCCCTTGCACAAACCCAACCTGGTTCCATGGCCACACGTGTCACCAGGTCACTCCCCTCTCCTTAGCCTCTTCCAAACTCTGCTTGGGGCGCCCTTCTCTACAAAAACTGGCACTCCCTGAGTCCCCTACGTGCCCTACCTCATAGGGCTCCAGCATAGCCTGGAGACAAAAGCTCGATGTGGCTCAGCCAAGTCATGACCTCCAACAAGGCTTTGACCCCTCTAAGCCTCAGTTGCCCCACCTGTAACATGGACCAAAGATTGCCCTTCCCTCGAGAGATGGAGAATGATAAAAATGAGTCAATGCATTCGAAGGCCCAGCCAGCCCTGAAACCCTTCAGCTGTAGTTCCTCCGTCCCGCCTCACGTCCGGAGCCAGATGACCCAAGTGACCGTGAGATGCCGCAGCTGTCATTTGTGATGGGCCGAAAAAAGCCGACTCAGTCTCCTTAGTTCCTCGTTGGCTCCCCAAATAAAAAAATGCTGCTGAGACAGGCACGAAGCATCAGGGATGCACACGGCCTTGGCCCCGACAGGAGAGAATGCGTCTTCTCTCCCCCTGTCATTTGTTTGTGCCTGTCATTCAATGAACTTGAAAAATCTCTGGCTTTTAAAAAACAGAGCCGGGCCAATTTTTCCCCCTTCTTTTTTTTTTTTTTTTTTTCCTTTTTTCCTTCTCCTCCATCTTCTTGCCAAAGCTCCCTGCTAAACTAGACCAATTTTTTTTTTTTTTAAATTACAGCTGCGTCCTCCATTAGAGCCCTTGTAAGAAGTCATTATCAAAACTCACACTTATTTTGGTGGCGTCCTTCCCTGCGTCTTCCTGCTGAGATGCTTTTAGCTGTTGGGAGCAGGAGGGTAGAAAAAGCAGAGACAAGGCGTTAGCGTCACAGGGTGGGGGTATGGGCCATAGCTAAGGTTCTCGAGGCAGCAGGTGATGCTCCGGGGACCATGGGTCTGGAGGCAGGGCTGCGGGGACCATGGGTCTGGAGGCAGGGCTGCGGGGAAAGTCCTTCAGCCCTGCATCCACTCAGGGATGGAGGTGAGTCAGAGCAAAGGAAGATAAAGGAGGTGTCTATAAACTGACTGCACACGCGCTATGCATTCTGATATGCAGGCTATTTGGAGACATACAGGGAGGGTAGGTGTGAACAGGCAAAAATGTAATTTGGCTTTGGTGTATCTGTAGGATTGTCTGTCTGCACACTCGCGTCTCTCTCCATCTGTGGATGTGGCCTGTTTTCAGGTTTGTTTGTACAGATGCTGCCAGAGCCCTGCCCACATGCTATCCCCTGCAAACTGACCCCAGAGGCTTCCAACTGCAAAGCCTGCAACTCCGTGCCTAAGAATTTTCTCTGACCACTGGAGTCCTCTAAGCCAGTGTGCTGGGGAGTGGACACCCCTGGGAGCTAGATGATTTTAATATGTGTTTGTGAATATGTTAGAGGCCATTTCATGAAACATGCAAGAATGTGTAAGCATGCCTGTGTGTGCATATGAGGGTGTGTCATGTATGTGTTTATCTGTGAACAGGTGGGCAGATACATATGTGTTTGCATAATACTTATATACACACAAGTGTAAGAATGAGAGTGTCTTAGTTAGCTCCCCCAGAAGCAGACCTTGAGACAAAGATTCAAGTGCAAATGATTTATTTGGGAGGTGATGCCAGGAAACACCAGGAGGCGAGTGAGTGAGCAAGTGATACCAAAGAGCCAAGGAAGTTAAGATTGGGTATATCCTCAAGCCAGTTACAGCAGTGGGCAACTGGAACTTTCTCCCACTGAGCACCTGGGGATGCTCTTCAGTTATCCCAACTGAAGGGCGAGGGAGCTGTGGTATTTACCCTCCAACGGTTGTCAGTCATTGGTAGAGCCCTTCTCCAGCCTGCCTTACTTTCCCGCAGGCTCTGTAGTCCGGAGAAAACCCTCAGGCACTGTCGCAGGGGTTGGGAGTGGGGCTGGTGGTAGGGGATAGTGTTGGCCGGGCAGGTGGGCGGGGACAACAATAGCGTCTGCCTCCGTGGTGTGTGTGTGTGTGTGTGTGTGTGTGTGTGTGTGTGAGCGTGAGTGTGTACATGTGCCGTGACTGGCTGCCTCGTGTGTCTGCAGGTATGTGGAAGGGCATGAATGCACACGTGTGTGTGTGTGTGACAGAACTGGGCAACAAGACTGCCCTGTGTTTAGAGGGCCATGGCTCAGCTGGTAAAGAATCCGCCTGCAGTGCAGGAGACCTGGGTTCGATCTCTGGGGTGGGAAGATCACCTGGAGAAGGGAAAGGCTACCCACTCCAGTATTCTGGCCTGAAGAATTCCATGGACTGTATAGTCCATGGGGTCTCAAAGAATCGGACACGACTGAACGACTTTCACTTTCACTACAAAGCAAGTGCTCCCAGGGCTTGGAGAAGGTGAGTCAGGAGACCCGCTTTGCCCATTAACCTGGGGCCAGCTCCCCCACCTGTACCTGAAGGGCGGGACTCTGCTCCCTGTAGGACCCTACAGGCTGCGCGCATCCCAGGTGCACAGCCTGGCCCTGCCCCCAGTCTGGCCACGCCCCCGCCCCCACCCCCACCAAGCTTCCATTCCAGGAAGAAGGGAGGGAGACCGCTGGGGGCTGCAGGGGACGAGCACAGCTGGAGCCCGTGCCCCTCAGAGACGGCGAGGGGCAGAGACATACCCCCTCCCTGGGAGTGGGGGGGGGGGGCGGGATCCTCCCAGCCCCACTCGGAAGTCTCCCCCCGGCGGTACCTGGTTCGAGGCCCACGCCTGCTTGTCCGTCCAGTCCCTGTGGCTCCGCACGTACCACCACTGGATCTCCAGCGAGTAGGAGGGCGAGCCGCTGCCGCGGAAGGAGCAGGCCATCTCCACGTCCTCGCCCGTCCGCGCCGTCATGTCGTGGGGCGTCTCTGTGAACAGGGCTGTGCGGAGACACCGGGGGAAGGGTGGCCAAGGGCTCGGGAAACCTCAGGGCCGCCGGCGGGGGGTGGGGTGGGGGAGGGGAGGGGTGGGGGGAGAGGGGCAGGGGCGGGGTGGGCCGGCGGCAGGTGGGGCATCTGGACCAGCTCAGCGCGGCTGGGCAAGAGGGCTGGGCGGCGGCGGCAGGTGGCAAGACTTGGGGATGAAGGAGGAGGTCCGGGGGCCCTGAATGTCCCACATGGGCCAGCCCTCAACCCCCGAGATCGCGGGCACCAGATTCTCTGGAGAGGGTAGTGACAGATCCAAAGAGGGCTTGGTTGGAAGGTGTGAGCAAGGAGGCCAGGAGGCCAGGGAGGAAGCTGCCGCTTTCATCAATTCTTCCCAGTTTCTCCACCAGCCCCCGGCCCTGGAGGGTTCTTCTCAATCCCAGGGCACAGCATTCAACACAGTCTTTGAGAAACAGTACCAGACCTGGGCCCCTACCTCAATCCAGGAACCCTTGCTGGGGTCCCCTCTGCCCAGGTTGGAGGGCAGGCCACTCCCACCTTCCCCTGGTCTCCATTCTGTCCTATGAACAGGCCTCCCTTTTCCTGCCTCACTTTGGTCTCCGCTGTTCCCAGTGCCTGAAATGTGCTTCCCTTGTTCCCTCTTTGGCCAGGCAAGTCACTCAAAGCTCTGCTGAAACCTGGCCCCCTCAGAAAGGCCTTCCCTGACCCACTGGGTCAGTTCCCCTCAATGCCCTGATCATGGTCACGGTCACGCCCACCTCCTGGCTGTGGGCACTGCCTGTCGCAGCTGCAGGACAGCAGAAACCGGAGCTGCCTCACTACACATTTCCTGGCACCTACGAGATGCCTCGAACAGGTGGTACAGTCTCCATCCTCTCAAGGCCCCGAGGGGGTGGTGGGAGACCCAGCTGCCTCCCATCACCTGCCCCCCCCCCCCGCTGGGTCCAGCTCCCCAACAAAGCCTGGAGCAGCGGTTCCCCAGACCCAGCAGGACCCCCACCCACCGCCACCCCCGCCACTCTGTCAGGTAAACGCGAAAACGGGTCCTCACTCGGTGCAGTTCAGCACTGCTCCCACCATATGTTCTGTTTCTCGTCTTTCCAAACAAATACTGTCCTGAGACGTAATTAGAATTCTTTCCTCTTCTCAGGATGGATTATCTCGCCCTGGAAGGATGCCTGGCAGCGGCAGGTCACCCAGGGAATGTCGCCTCTGTTGGTCCCCGCCACCCCATGTCTGTTTGGCTGCTGCCAGGCGCCCCCACCCAGGGGGCAGACAAGCCCACCTTGCAGCCCCCGAGGTCCCTCCTGGCACTGCTCACCTCGGAGCTGGAGGAAGACAGAGCCTGACTGGAAGCGGGGGTCCTGCTCTGGGGTCACCTGTCGCCACCCCGCTCCCGTGATCCCAAGCGCTTTGGGAGGGTTAGGATTGATAAAATCCTGTTGTTTCTGCTGTACACAGAGGGTTTCCAAATGGAGCTTGACTCCAGCAAGGAGCCTGTGGGTTAAGAGAAAGTCTGTGACATCCTTGACCTCCAAGGTCATGGGTTCAGGCTGCCCATGTTCTCTGAGGTTTGCGAGGGACTGACTGCCGTTGCGTAACAAAGCCAGTGTAATTAAGAACGGACATTGTTTGAGTTACTGAACACGTATCAAGAGTGGTGTGTCCTTGTTTCCAGTGGGCAGGAAACACAGTGGGCTACTGGAGGAAGGTACCTGCCCGCCCAACTTTGCCCTCCAAGTGTCCAGGCCCCCCAAAAACTGTAGGGTCTCCCTTGCCTCCTTTGTTCTTTCTCTTATGCCCCCATTAGGTCTCTGGGGAGTTCCATGGGTTCTGTCTCCAGAACATCTCCTGAATCAAGCCCCTTCTCCCCGCTTTCACTGCCCCACACTAGGCCAGCCACCACCATCTCTCATCCATGACATTGTGGGAACCACTGGTCTCCCTGCCGCCACCCACCCTCCTCACTGATTTATTTTCAACACAGCAGCCAGAAAAAATTTGGCAAAACACCCATCAGTCCCCCCATGTCTCAAATCTCCCATGATGCCCTCTCCCTAAGACAAAAATCCAAAGCCTTTACGGCGGCTGACAAGGCCCTCCATGTTCAGGCCAGTCCCCTGCGGAGGGAAAGCTTCTACTTTCCCCCTTGCTCATTCCAGTGCTGACACAATGGCCTCTGTGCTGTTCCTCAGATGTTCAGCTGAGATCCTACCTCAGGACCTTTGCACTTGCCATTCCCCCTGCTTAGAACTCTTCACCCAGATTATCACCGGACTCCTTCCTCCCCTTGCATCAGGACTCTGCTCAGATGTTGCCTCTTCAGTGAGGCCTGAGGGCTTCCCAGCTGGTGCTAGTGGTAAAGAACCTGCCTGCCAATGCAGAAGACGTAAGAGATGAGGGTTCAGTCCCTGGGTCACGAAGATCCCCTGGAGAAGGAGATGGTAACCCACACCAGTATTCTTGCCTGGAGAATCCCATGGACGGTGGAGCCTGGAGGGCTGCAGCCCATAGGGTCGCGTGGAGTCGGACACGACTGAAGCGACTTAGCACACATGGACATGCAGCGAGGTCTACCCCGACCACTTCACTTAAAGCTGCATCCCTGGGAATGCCCTGGTGGGCCGGTGGTTAGGACTCCGTGCTCTCAGTGCCAGGGCCCCGGGTTCGATCACCGTTCGGGGAAATTATATTCCACAAGCTGTGCAGTCAAAACAATTAATTAAAAAATTTAAAAATGAAGAAAAATTACAAAATAAAATTTGCATTGGGAAAAAAAAAACCAACAACCACATCTCTTGCCACAACCCAGAGCTTTGAAACCCTCTTCCCTTCCAATAGTGCTGCCCACTCAGATATCCTGCAATGAGGAAAATGGTCTATATCTGAGCTAACACAGTGGCCACCAGCCACATGTGTCTGTTAAGCATCTGAGATATGTATGACTAGTGTGAATAAGGAAATGAAGTTTAAGTTTTACTTCATTTAAATTAATTTAACTTTAAATGTAAGGACTTCTGTGGTAGTCCAGGAGAATAGGCCTGCCAATACAGAGGACATGGGTTTGATCCTTGGTCAGGGAACTAAGATCTCATGTGCCGAGGGGCAACTAAGCCCATGTGCCACAACCACTGAAGCCCACATGCCCTAGAGCCCATGCTCTTGCAACAAGAGAAGCCGCTGCAATGAGAAGCCTGTGCACCACAATCAGATAATAGCCCCCTGCTTGCTGCAACTAGAAAAAGTCTGTGCGAAGCAACAAAGACCCAGCACTGCCAACAATAAATATTTTTTAAAAACTTAAATGCATATGGCCACTTGTAGGGGATTGTTGTTGTTCAGTCACAAAGTCGTGCCCGACTCTTTGCAACCCTATGGACTGCAGCACACCAGGCTTCCCCGTCTTTCACCATCTCCTGGAGTTTGCTCAAACTCATGTCCGTTGAATTGTAGTTAACAGTTACTGTATTGGATAGTACAGCTAATACACTTATTTTATGTATGTTTATGGTCTGCTTTTCCTTCCAGGAGGCAGGGTTGGTGCCTGTCTTGCCTACTGATATTTTCCCAGCTCCTAGAACAGTGCTTGGCACATACTAGGTGCTCACTAAATACTGATGCCGACTCGCCAACTCAAGCAGGACTGAAGGGGGCTGCCGAGGACCTGAGCCAGGTCCTCAGGAGGTCCCCAGGAGGGCTGGGAGGTGATCAGAAGGAGCCGTTGGTAACTGGCCCTGGGGACAGCCAGATTCTGCTTTGATCCATGCCCCTACCTGCCCAGCACCTTTGCAAAAGGGGTTAGGATGAGAGCGGTGAGGCCCCCAGTTGGATCCGAGGTAACTGGCAGTGTGACCTTCCTGGCCAAGAGATAGTGAGAGTGACGCTGCTGTTGTAACCCCCTCCAGGTGTTCCTGCCTGAGCCATGGGAATCAGAAAGTAACCACCATCTTCCCTCCTGCAAGTGGAGACAGGGGATCCAGAGCTACTGTGTGGAGAGGAGCTTGCTCCCCACCCCCCACCCCACCCCCAGGATCACAGACCTAGGAAGGGCAGAGCCAGCCCTGGAACCTGGCTGTGTGACTCAGCCATGGCGCTTCTCCTCCCAGGGCTGGGGGAGTCCTTCCCACAGGAGGAAGGGAAATGGTACTTGTGGGTCTCACGGGTGGAAGGAAGGGCAGCGATGGGTTTCCCCAAGGAAACGCCTTCAGTGGGGTTTCCATCAGGGTGACCTGGGGAGGGGCTGGCCTCCATCCGCCTTCACTCAGCCTCCCCCTGCCCACAGGCCCCCAGCTGACTGAAAACCCCGACCTTGGTCCTCCAGCTCTTCTTATGGATGCAGAAATCTGGCCCAGGGCTACTCAGCAGCCAGGGGTGGGCAAGGTCAGTCCCTCTCCCCCAACCCGGATCCCAGTAATCGTCCTCTAGAGGGCGCTGTCCAACAGACAGGGAATGCGAGCCCCTCACCAAGACAGAGGGCATTTTCAATTACTTGTCACCATGTTTTTAAAGTAACCAAAAAAAAAAAAAAAATTTTTTTTAAGAGGTGAAATTAATTTTAATCATTTACTTTATTTAACCCAAGATATCAAAAAATTATTTCAACATGTATAAAATTATTCATGAGAAATTTTACATTCTTTTTTGTGCTAAGTCTTGGAAATCCAGCATGTATTTTACATGATTACAGCACATCTCAATTTAGGCCAGGCACCTTCCCAGTGGTCAGTTGTCATGTACGGCAGGCGTCCTGGCAGGTGGTGACTCTGCCAGCCTCAGCTCCGCACTGCTCAGAGGAGGCGGCCCAGGCCCAGTGTAGGGCAGTAACCCTTCCAAGGTCACACAGTGGAGTCTGGATTTGAACCTAGGACAGGCTTCCCAGGTGATGTTAGTGGTCAAGGAACCCACCTGCTGATGCAGGCGACCCAAGACATGGGTTCGATCCCTGGGTCGGGAAGATTCCCTGGAGGAGGGCCTGGCAACCCACTCTAGTATCCTTGCCTGGAGAATCCCATGGATAGAGGAGCCCGGTGGGCTACAGTCCATGGGGTTGCATGGAGTCGGACACGACTGAAAAGACTTAGCACACTTGCACACACACACTGTCTGACTCCCAAGGCCGTGTGCTCTTTCCCACAGAACTCAAACTCTTTTGGGTGGTAGGCCTCTTTCTTAAAAAGGAACAGTCCTCAGTGGCCAACCTTTTTCTGGAAAGTCCTGAGGAGGAGCCTTCCTGTGGGGCCAGGTGGGGGGTCTGTTTTATTCTGAGTGTAAAGGCCTAGGCTGGTACTGAGGAGGCATTTCACCCGGCCTGAGGCAATCAAGGGAGGCTTCCCAGAGGAGGTGCTGCTCCCCGCCACCCCCACCAGCCCCCGGTGGGCCAGGTAGTCCTGAGCCCAAGTGGGGAGGGGCCCTGGCTGGGAGGATGGAGGGAGAATCTGCTCTGAGAACTCCTGTGAGCCAGGGGAGTTGGCTGTAGGTGCAGCCACCAGCTCTCCCTGTCCCCAGGGGGCTCTGGTCCCTCGCTTTCCTTCTCTCTGATCCTCTCAGACCCTGCCAGGAGGCACAATGTTGGGTGGGTTGAAGGAGGCCCCCTCAGGAGCCCATTGGCTCCATCCTCCATGATGGAGGGGGCAATGCATTCTCAGGACAAGTAGGGAAGCTGAGGCTCTAGGCGTTTGATGGCATATCTGAATCTCCATATTCCAGAGGCAGCAACATGAGGGTTTGTTTGGGCCCCACCCCAGAGAACCCCCTTCCTGAAGGGAGAAGCCACATGCAGGTAAGTGCCAGGACTTGGAGCCGGGGAGGAGGGACTGAGCCTGTTTCTGCCATCAGACTTGCCGTGTGACCTTGGGAAAATTTCTCCCCCTCTCTGAGCCTTGGTTAGCTCCTCTATACAATAGGGTTAGTCCTCACAGTCTGAGACCCCCACCAGCTCAGACAAACCCAAGGGAGCCAGGTCCTGGGCACTGGGAAGGGGAGGGGTCCCTTCCACTTAGGGGAGGAGGGGACTCTGGGGGAAGAGGAGGTGACCTGGCCCTTCAGCTGCACCCTGAAGGAGGGGTGAATACCAATAAGCAGAGGTGAGGAAGGATAGTGTGAACCAAGCAGGGAGGAAGGGAAACCCAGGGAGCTTTGTTTAAAAAAGAAAAATAATAATAATAATCACACCTTTTAAGGGGCATCTATTAGCATGATGCTGACATTGTCTCTTAACAGTTTCTAATCCACTCACTCCCATTTGACAGATGAGGAAAGTGAGGCTCAGAAATATGACATCATTTGTCCAAGATACACACAGAGCTGGATTTTGAGCTTAGGGTCTGACCAGCAGGCGTGACCAAGACCCTGGGTGTCCATCAGCTCCCATCAGAATTTGGTCTGAATTATCAGGTCAAGTTCAGCCACCAGATTCCATTCTTCTGTGTCCCATTTGCACACCTCCAGAGACAGGGAGCTCAGCTCCTCCTGCCTCCACTGAAGATGGGCGGTTCTAGTTGTCAAGAGGTTCTAGCTCCCTCTGCTAATTCTGTGATGAGGACTCAGCATCAGCACCAGAGACCAGAAGGTGATCCACCTTAATTTTGATGATGACGATGATGATCTCTGACAAATATGGAGTGCTTGTTAGTATTCCATATTTGTTAGAGATCATCTTCTCTAACAAAGCCCTCTGCCAAGCTCTTTACACACCTTTTCTCATGCTCCCATCAGGATGCTACGGCGGGGGGTGGGGGGGCGGGGAGGTGTGATCATTATCATCCCCATTTTTCAGATGGGGAAACTGAGGCTCAGATGGGTTAAGTGACTTGCCCAAGGCCCCAGAGTCAGTGGTTATGTATGAACCCAGCTCTAGAGGACTCCAGAGTGGCAGCCCATAACTTCTAGACCATGCTCTTATAACCCTCTTCCCAGTCCCTCACCCTGCTGCCTCCTTCCTTCTAGCCTCTCAGACCCCTCCGCCACCTCCACATCAGCATCCTTGCTGAGTTTGGGATGTTCAAATCCTCTTTCCTCTTTGACTTCCTCCCACCCCTCCCTGTTCAGATAACTCCTCCCAGCCAGGGAGGCTGATATAATTATAGATGTTTGAGAAGGATATGATTGTTCTCTCCATCTCCAGGGCCCTGAGCAGGGCTGGGCTCACTGGGAAGACAATTAAAACCACTGTCCACAAATTAGGATTCTGCAGGAGAAGGAGAAAGGCGCTTGATTGAAGGCAACATCTCCTTCCTTTCTGCTTTTAATTGGGGGAGCAATGTATTAATTAACCCCAGGCCTGGTTATCGGGCATCATCTGCAGGAAACAGCTTGTGGCTACAGCCGGAGTCACTGAGTTTGGCTTCTGAAAAAGGCAGGAGATGATCTGGAAGATCTCACCTGCCCTTAAAGAGCGGGACCCTGACCTCCTTCCTAACCTTTCATGCCCGGTTCAGTACAAACATCTAGCACTTGGCCTCTGGCATGGATCTGAATCCTGTTTCCTTGAGTCCCTAGCTGTGTAACCTGGACAAGCCCCTTTACCTCTCTGAGCTTCAGTTTCTTTAGCTGAAAAAAGGGAAGAATGAGAGGATAAAGAGAAAGTTGCACAAGGCAACATATGCCTTATGCCTGGCACATAGTAGGTGCTCAAGAAAAAGCACTCCCTTCTCTGTTTCTAGCTCAAAATCCTACCACCTCCAGGAAGATGTTTAAAGATGCTTCCTTGTAGCTTCATCAGATTATGCAGTGGAGGCAACACTTGTATTTCACTCACACCTGGACCATGACACCCCTCATCCATCAGGCCTGTACTCTCCTTCCTCATTTGCTCCCAACAGTCATCCCTGCCAAGCCAGGGGGATTCACACAGGTCCCAAGGAGGCATGTTGACCAAGGCAACCCTAGACCAGTAGCCACGTCCCTCCATCTCCAAGGCCAAGTTCCTCATCCCAGACACTCTGGTCCAGCCCCAGGTCTCCCTCTGCACAACCCTTTCTGCCTTTCCAGTCTCCAGGTTACTGGACTAAGACTGTCTCTTCCAGGAAGGCTACAGGGACTGGCCCCCAGCCCACCCATCAATCTTTGCTGGAGCTAATATTCCCCTGGGAGACTGGTAGCAGGGGCAGCTCCTTGTCAGGGGAACCAAGGCAGATCTGGAGCTAAAGAGAGACAAAGGGGGCAGAGCAGAGAGAACCAGTGTGGCCCCTGGGGTCCCGAGGTCATCTCTGTCCCAGGTCCAACCGGGAAATTTCTTGCCGGGAAATACCGAGTCAAGTCGCTGCTTGCTTAAAACCTTCAGTGATGAATGTATAAGCAGGATGTGGTCCCTCCATACAATGGAATATTATAGTCTTAAAAAAGAAGATTCTGACATCTGCTCCAACATGGAAGAACCCTGAGGACATTAGGCTAAGTGAAATAAGCCAGTCACAAAAAGATAAATACTGTATGATTCCACTTCTATGAGATTTCTAGAGTAGTCGGACTCATAGAGACAGAAAGCAGAATGGTGGCTGTTGGAGCTGGGGGAGGCAGGCTGGGGACGTCACTGTTTAATGGCTATAGAGTTTCACTTTGGGATGATGAAACAATCACGTAAGTGGATAGTGGTGATGGTCACAGTAATCTGAATATATTTGATGCCACTGAACTGTACACTTAGAAATAGTTGAAATGGTAAATTTTACATTATGAATATGTTTAAAAAAAAACAAACCAAACCCACTTCCTGTGGCTTCCCAGCTCTGTCACATGGTTTTTATCAACAAAAATTTCCCTGCACTAGTATCTAGAATGCTCCCTCTACCCCCATTTCCATGGGGGCCTCTCACTTCTTTCGTCTTTGCTCAAATGTCATCTGTTGTAGCTTCCCTGTCCGCGTCTCCCTCATAGTTTTCCTTACTGCTTACTAATATATTATATTCTCACTTAACATCTCTCATGTACTGTCCCTCTTCCACCCAGGGTGTAAGCCACTCAAAGGCAGGAGATTTTGGTCTGTTTTGTTTACTGCTGCACCCTGCCAGCTAGAATGATGCCAGACACATAGTAGGTCTGTTGTCACACAAAACATACTTGCAGCAGCTCTGGTTAAAGACCGAGAAAGGATCCCATCCTCCCTGCCCTGGAGGATCAGCAGGGAGCTCCTAAAGGCACTCATGCTTGGGACGCCCCATTGAGAAACTGCCAGCTCTCAGGGTCAAAGTCAGACTCCCAGGTTGAGCATCCGAAGCCTCTAGCTCTGGCCATGCCCAGAACCCAGTTCAGCCCCTCCTGCCCTTGGGCCATGTGTGTGTATCTCCCTCGGGGCACAGCCTTGCACGGTTCCTGGAATCCCTACTCATAAGTGGCCCTCTGCCTGGAGATGCCCTCTCTCCCTGGGCTAGGGCAGAAGCCCTCCTTGGTGCCCCTGATGGTCTCTGAGTCCTCCATTCACTGCCCCACTGACCTGTGTTATATGGCAGGTATTATCAGGGTGTCTGTGTCTCCCCCAAACTGGAAGCTCCCCCAGGGCAGGGCTCCATATTGCCCAAGATAGAGGAGGCACACAGGCAGTACTGCTGGGCATGTGCTGAATGAAGGAAGGTTAGACAAAAACTTAAGAGACTTAAGTTAGAAACTTGAAAGAAAAAAACGA
The DNA here is from genome assembly GCF_023699985.2 of Odocoileus virginianus. Lineage (NCBI taxonomy): Eukaryota > Metazoa > Chordata > Mammalia > Artiodactyla > Cervidae > Odocoileus > Odocoileus virginianus. The sequence continues at coordinate 62,286,695 of NC_069682.1, read as the reverse complement.
GATGGAGACATCATCCATTCATTCATGCCGTCATTCACCCACCCAACATTTACTGGGCATGTGCTATGTGCCAGATTAGAGTCTGGGGGGACAGTACCCACAAGTGCAGATGTATGGACACAGGAAACCAGGGAGGTCCCGAGTCGGGCCCCCACAGACCCACCCCACCTCCCACTGGTCCTCGATACCACCAATGCCCAAGCCCAGTCTGGCCCACTGGGTTCAGCCAAGGGGCTTCCCAGCAAGCTGGCAGGCAACCTGGAGGCTTTCCGTGATGACGCATCAAGTTGTCATGTGAAGTGTGACCAAGGGTGAACAGGGCAATAAAGAAAGGCTGAAGCTCCAAGAAGGGCCCACAGCTCACCTGCCCTTGAGGCCCAAGGACCAGAGCCATCAACCTTGCGGGGTGACCTTCTGACTGGAGGCCCACAAGGAGCCAGAAAGTTGAGCTGTGTGTTCCCAATAATCCTCACAGCGACCTGCTGGGCAGGGGTCACTGTCTCTTTATTACAAGCGGGGAAGCTGAGGCTCAGAGAACCTGGGGGCCATTGGGGACAGTCCCCTGCCCCAGTGTTGAAGGGAACCCCTCTATGTGGCAGACACTCTAAACAGGACCCCACTTCATCCTCCCAGAGAAAAAGGAAAGATAGCACGAAGTCATGTCCGACTCTTGTGATCCCATGAACTATATAGCCTGTCAGGCTCCTCTGTCCATGGGATTCTCCAGGCAAGAATACTGGAGTGGGTTGCCATTTCTTTCTCTGGGGGAACTTTCCGATCCAGGAATTGAACCCAGGTCTTCCACATTGCAGGCAGATGCTTTACTGATGCTATTTACTATCAGTCCCTGCTCACAGACGGAGCCACTCAGGCTCCATGCCTAAGGAGGCAAAGTCAGATTTCAATCCCAAGGCTGACTGTGGAATTTCCCAACCCAAACTTCAGTCCTCTCTCACCCACTCTCCTCTTGCAGCTCTAGAAAGTGAGAGTCACTGGGGGACATTTCCAGAAAGCCTGCTCTGTGACCAGCTCAGCAGAGTGCTGGAGCCGAAAGGGTGTGTGACATGGGGTCAGAAAAGCCCAGAGCCTCCTGAACTCCCAGCTGGGAGGCAGAACAGGGAAAAGAACTGTGGAGGGAGTGTTGTTTGGGAAGCTCCATCTCACATGAGACTCTCACAGAGCTCCTGAAATCAGGGCACGTAAAATGTCCATAAGAGGAAAACCTAAAGAAGTGGGATGAAAAAGCCTCCGGGGAATGAGAAGCCTGGTGGGGATGTGCCCAGGGTGGGGGGACACCCAAGGGTTCCCTGTTTCCTCCTGGGCAGCCCCCACCTTGGGCAGGTGGCCCGCAGCAAGAGGGATCGAGGTCATGGAGGCTGTTTCATCTTGGAGTGGACAGGTGTCCTCTTCTCAAGAAGTGAAGAGGAGGGCGCTTTCCTGGTGGTCCAGTGGCTAAGAGTTCATGCTCCCAATGCAGGGGGCCCGGGTTCAATCCTTGCTCGGGGACTAGATCTCACATGCATCAATAAAAAGATCCCAAGTGCTGCAACTAAGACCCGGTGCAACCAACAAAGTTAATAATAATAAAAAGAAGTGACAAGGAGTGCATTTTGTACAAAAGTTTGAGGAACTGAGTGTGCCTTCTTGGGATGATGGGGGCCTGGGCATGTGGTAGGGACTTAAGTCCTCCCTGCAGAAGAAATGAGAGATCAGCGTTCACGGATGTCTACACTGGGCCAGTTCCTGCGCTGGGCTTCCAAAGATGCTCAGGCCAGGCCCTGATCCTCAAGGGGCACACATTCTGCAGGAGCTACAAACACACAGACCAGTAACTATTGTTGGGACTGGGTAACTAGAGGTGGGACTGAGCCTGGGTTGGCATGTACAGTTGTTCAGGGTGTGCACCATTCACAGAGCCAGGAATCCTAGTGCCCTGCAGAGATGTGAGGCACACAAGTGTATGCAGAAGCTCTGGATGGAGGCGCACATCCTCGGACAGGAAAGCTTCCGGGAAAATGGGACAGGGTTGGACTTGAACACTGATGGGATTTGCACAGCCGGGGTGCTCAGGGACCAGAAAGGGCATAGGAAAGAGAGTTTTCCAAGTCCAACATTTTGGGGACCACTTTACCATTTCTGCAGGATCCCTGTACCACCTGCACTATTATTTACTTAATATTTATTTTCAAAGCATCTTTCTCTTTTTTACTTAAATAAATTCTGCTTAAAAGGAGACTTTTATTACTGCCATAAATGGAAAATCAGCATCACTTGCCATAAAGAGAGGGTAACAGTAAAAATAAACACTATGAAAACCAAACAGCGTTCGTAAATTCTAGCCAGGGAAGGTTGCCTGCTGAAGGCTACGAGACTCTGTCCCTATTTCCTCTCATTAACAGGGGAGATGGGTGAGAGTTAGGTGTTAAATTCAGAGTGGCACCAGGAAGACACTTTCTTCTTGATCAGAAGGGCTTGGGATGCAGGTCCAGCTGACGTGTGCCTATCAGTGGGCGGTCACCTCCCCCACTGTCACCGGCTCTGGCTGCCCTGGCCACTGGCCCAGTCCCACGATTCATCTTTAGTTGGCACCTCTGAGATCTTGTTCGCTCTGGCCCATAGACCTGAAAGCTTTCCCACTCACCTATATGGGGCAGCATCCTGTCTGATTTGCCAGAAGGTTCCCTGTGTCTTGTATGTGGGGAGGACTAACATCAATTTCAGGAATGAGGAGGCCTGAATGCGTGCTAGTAGGATGAATGACCAAAGAAATGAATGGAGGGCTCCCTTCTGACTGTACTGAGGCTTTGGAAGTGACTTTCTGAGGCATCAGTTTCCTTCCCATCCCTCTGCTGCCCCCACAAATGGGAAAAGAACACTACTTTTGTATTAAAACAAACATGAATATATTATGGCATGGAATACAGAACTCATGCATTTTGGATGAAACGGGAGACATCAAAGAAATGTTGCCCTTGGTGGGGAGCTGTTTACTCTCCGGCACGAGGCGAACCCCTTGTCAAGGACCTCCATCCCATCCAATCGGAGGCTGCCTTCATCTCTGCAGCCTCAGGCTCTTCAGACCATGCTCTGCGCATTGGAGGGCTGATGTGCTGGGAAAAGGGGCAGAGGACCCAGAGGAAAAAGAGGGACTGGGGACAGGTGAAGTCCAGGATTTACAGATGTAGATGCCTTTTCATCCATACCACAGAGCCCTTTCCATGAGTCCAAGCCCAATGCAGGGCATGATCCACAATCCTCACAACAATCTTATGGTTTTTCACAGATAAAAAAAATCTAACACTTGGGGACAAAGAACTGTGTATCACAGGGCACAGATCCAGTAAATGGTAGGGCAAGGATGTGAACCCAAGTTCCAGGAAACTCCAGAGCCTGTATTATTGCCACACCAGCCCCCGTCCCTAACACTTTTTGCTCCACTCTTTCTCTCTTTGTGACACTGTGAAAGTCGCTTCACTTCTCTGGGCTTCAGTTCCCATGTGTGTCATTGGTTAAAGGCTTATTTTGAGGATTACATGAACTGTGCAGGTGAAGAGCCTGTTTCGGTGTTCTGGACACAGTAGGGCCTCAACATCCACTCACTGCTGAGTTTTAGGGACACACAAGCACATTGACCTAGGTGGGGTCCCTGCCCAGCCCCCGCTGATTGCCCACCCAATAACAATTCAAACCACTAACAATTAATGTGCCTCGGTTTCCCCATCTGTAAAATGGGGATAACAATAACAACCACTTCAGAGGCTGATGTAAGGTTTTTTTAAAATTAATTCTTCTTGTAGTTGCTAATGTGGTTAGTTTCTGTATACAGCAAAGGGAATCAGCTATTGTTTACATCTATGCCCTTGTTGTAAGGATTAAATCCATTAGCATTTTTATAAAGTGAGTGTCTGACTCCAAGTATGTGCTTATAAAAATGTTTCCTTTTTATTTATTTATTTAGTGGTAATTGAAGTGAAATTCACATAAAATTAATCATTTTAAAGTGTACAAGTCAAGGGCATTGAGTATAGTCACCAAGTTGTGCGACTACCATGTCTATTTAGCCCCACAACATTTTCATCCCCCGACTAAGCAGTCACTCCCCCTTCCCCCAGACCCTGGCAACCACCAATCTGCCTTCTGTCTCTATGGATTTGCCTATTCTGGATATTTCACATAAACGGAATAATAGAATATGTGGTCTTCGGGGACATGCTTTTTTCACTAAGCATAATGTTTTTGAGGTTCGTCCATATTGTAGCATATTATCAGATTTCATTCCTTTTTATAGAGTTGTTTATTTAATGAAATATCTCACAGAATCCCTAGCACAACCTGGGAAGCAGCCACTGTCACCCTCCTCTTCTTCAGATGAAGAAACTGAGGCACAGAGAGGGTGGGGACTTGCCCAGGCCCCCTGCCAGGCAGCCCCCACGAAGCAGGGCTGGCAGGCTGGGGGCAGGGTGCCTCCCAAGGCCACTGGCGCATATTGAAGGAGACAGCCGTGGAATTACAAATCTGGGGAGATTTCAGGAGAGTGGAAATGTTCTGGCACTTGCAGGATTGTGGAAGTTGAGCAGGTTTCCCCAGTGGAATTCCCGCCTCCTCTTCCCACACATCTAGGCCACAGGGGATCAAAGGGCTTGGGAGGGAGAAACCAAGTGTGGGGATGTGCAGGGAGCCAGGGATGGGATGAAGGCTGATGGCTGTGCAGGTACCATTTCTTTCCATGCTCACCTGCACATCCTGCAAAGCCGGTGGGTGAGCCACCCACTGCACTGATGGCTAGTGAGGCTCAGAGAGGTTGGTGGGGGAGGTGGGGCCAGGATTTGAGCCCTGGGGTCTGAGCTCAAAGTCCAGGTGCATACCCATCCTCAATGCTTGTCACAGATTGCAGGGGGTGTGGATGGAGGAAGCACAGGGAGGCTGCCATCAGCCATAGAATGAGAGGTTACCCCAGAGCCCCAGAGAGAAGCTTCCCCAGATCCACCAAGAAGGGAAAAGAAAAGTCTGGAAGCACCCAGAGTGGAGCGAGGGAGGCCGGGACCATGCAGGACAGAGCAAGTGAGCGGCAAGATGGGGGCACCTGAAAGCCAGGTGCAGAGAGAGACTGAGGCAGCGCGCCCAGGGACGCTTCGGAGCAGAGCTTCTGGGGATGCCCAGAAGGCAGGGGCAGAGAGCAGAGTGGCTATGCGGCTGCCTCCTCCACCCCCTCTCCGCCGGCGCTGGCCCAGTCAAACCCAGCTCCCCCTGGGACCCAGTTCCTGCCCCCACCCCAGTCCCTCCTAACTGCCCAACTGTGTCTGAGAAATCCAAGACTGCGGCAGTAAGCACGTGGGCTCTGGAGTCGAAACCCAACTGTACTTACCAGAGGTCAGCCAAACTCCGAACCCCAGTTTCCTCATCTGTAAAATGGCTATTGTGGGGACTCGAGGGGATCACACATACCTGAAATGTCTAGCACACGGCAGGCTGCACAGAGCACTGTCCCAGCAGCTGCTATTCATGCTGCCTCTCTGGGGGGGCGGGGGTCTTGCTCCAGCCCCGCCTCCCAAAGGCTTCCACCTCCTTTTCCCTCACCTGGAAGACTGGCCTTTAGGGAAGACTTTTAAGCCCAATGACTATTCTAGAAGCAAATAAGCCCTAGCTGAAGGGTTTCTGCCCTACCCCAGGGCCTTTGCACTTCCTGTTCTCTCTGCCTGGGAGGGGATTTAATAGAAAGCAGCAGAGCTGGGATGGGGTTGGGGGCATCCAGTGCCTATGTGGAGTTCAGTGACCACTGCTGCGGTCTCTGGGGGACATGAGGAGACCAGCTGCTGAGTCTCGGGGCCCCTGCCCCCAGAGCCCTGCCATCAGCCAGCCTGTCCGCCCCTCCCTCTCGTCTGCCTGCCCGAGACCATTAGCGTGGCTTTGCTTTGAGCACTATTTCCACCACCATGTGCTCTGGCCGCTGGGCCTCCATTAGGGACCCTTTCCTGGGGCCGATGACAGGCGGCAAACAGCTCCCCAGCGAGCCAGCTGTAATTGCTGCCGCCTCTAAGGTCGGAAATGATTTTTTTAAAACCTCACAAAGCAAAACAGACACCCTGCCTCCTGCTCTCTCCCTCCCTGCCCTCAGCCAGGAACCAAGCCTGAGATTTCTGAGAAAGGAGGGTGCAGTTAAGATTCCCCTCAGCCCAAAAGACACCCTTAACATGCCAGGCCAGGGACAGCAAAGTTTGGGGCTCTGACCCTTGCTTTGAACTCAGTGTGAGTTCACCCGACATCTAAGCCACCCCCCGTTTCCTCCTGGGCAAGATGAGCGTGTTGATGGGTATCTGGGGTGCCTGCCAGGGTGACCGTGACGGGGCTCTGACAGGAGGTCACAGGCCTCTCCGTGAAGCAGAGAGAACCGCAAGGCAGGAGGGGAAGGAAGAGAGCCTGCCAAGGGGAGAAAATCACTTGGGAAAAGGTTCTGAGGAGGAAGGAGCTCATGTGTTCAAGAAAGGAAGCCAGCGTACTTCTACACGCGCGCGCGCGCACACACACACACACACACACACACACACACGTGCACACACACCAGACACCCGGCTCCCCTCTCCTTTCAAGCCCATATTCCCGTCAATCCCTGGGCACTTAAAAACCAGCCCCAGCATCCTATGAGCCCAGAAACTCAGCCCCTCTCCCCAAAAACAGCCTCTCCTCCTCCATTAGCCCCTCCAGCCTCCAAGGCCTATTTAAGGCCCCCACTTCAACCCGCAGGGCCAGCCACGCCCTGCGCCTTCACCACCCAGAGATCCTCCAGGCCTGCCTCTGCCCTGGGGATCAAAACCAACCCTCCCCAGCCTATTCTCAGCACCTCCAGCCACGGCCTGCTTTTCTGGGTATGCCAGCAGCCCCCTCCAAATGAAGCCCCTGCCAGACCCAGACAGTTGGGCAGGGCTCCCTGCCGATCACCAGATTCTCCTCTCAGCCCTGATGGTCCCTGGACGCAGGCAGACAAGGTGCCCACCGCCCCCAGGAGGCCTTCCCTGACTGCACCAGGATACAGCAACCACGCTCGCTGGGAATCCCCCTGAGACCGCCCTCCTTCCTGGCCCACCGGCCCTGCTTCCAGGGCTCTCACCTTTGGCTGAATGTCCTCCGTTGTGTCTCCCTAAACTCACCCCTGTGGACACTCACCAAGGAGCTGCCGGGGAAAGGGATGAAGCTTCTTCCGAGGCCACCTCAGGTCACAACACAGAACAGTCCCCGGGGGTAGGGGAAGGACTCCAGAGCCTGGCTGTGCTTCACACCAGCCCTGTGTCCTGGGGCCAGCCTGGAACCTCAGTCACCCCCCACCTCCTGCCCCGTGACATGAAGGCTGCTTCCCCCGAGGTCCACAAGTGGGCTTTGGGGGCCCTCAACAAGCCCCCCTGACACTGGACCAAGCCACGTGGTATTTTCCTGAGGAAACAACCCAGTTTTCACCAACCAGTCCAATTCTCAAGAGGATCGTGCCCTCCAAAAAAATTAGGAACCATTAGTCTAGACCAGGTCCAGTGCCCCTTGTAGCTTCCCCGTGTGGTCATTCACTCGTTTATTCGTTCTGTTCATTCAGCCGGCATTTCCTGGGTGCCTGCTCTGTGTGGGTGTCACTGTGATACAGAGAATCCGTGCACGTGTAAGCCTGAGATGTCACCTGAAGAGAGGAGAGTGTGTGCGTGTGTGTGCGTGTGTGTGTGTGTGTGTGTGTGTGTGTGCAGAGAGACAGAGAGAAAGGGCAGACTGAGGTGGGAGAGATGAGAAGGGGGAGGAAGGAGATGGAGCAGACACAGGGAAAGGGACAAAGAAAGATGGAGAGAGATGGAAAGATGCGGATAGAGATCAAAAGAGAGACAGACAGACAAACCCGTAGAAAGAGATCCAGAGGAAGGGGAGCAGGTGAGCATGTGGCACCGACGGGCACTGCCAGGCCCCTAATTGATGGCTTTGAGTGAGGCCCCCCCGCCGGCTCCAGCTCTAACCTTCCAGATGCTCCCAGAGCCTCCACACCTCACATCCCAAGGGCACCTGCCTGGAGGGGCTGGGGAGGCTGGACCTGATGCAAAGGCAGAGGGCACCTGCCTGGGCCCTTAGGCCAGTCCGATCAAGGACCACCCAGGCCCCTTCCTCCCCACTGCCACAGCTCCTCCAGTCACATGTGAGCAAATACCTGAGCATTCACTCCAGACTCAGGCTCAGACAAAAAACAGCAGCCCCCGTGGGATCCAGGCAGGCATGACCCTACTCCCACCGCTCCCCACTGATGATGCCAGACTTGGATCCAGGACCCTAGACTCTCAGCCCTGGGCTCTTTCAGCCAGAATGGGCCTTCTCAGCCTTTTGGCATCACGGGCCTTGACAGAATCCCATGAATCCAGGGCGCGCTGTGGAACAAAACACTGGCCCACAAGCCCAGCTGGCTTGGCAACCAGCAGAGGACAGATGAGCGGGTTAAGAGCTGCAAGCTGGGCTCCAGCCCGGCTCAGCCATCCAACATCTGTGTGTCCTCAGGCAAGTCGCATCACCGCCCGCCCCTGCAAGCCTCAGTGGCCTCGTCTGTAAAATGGGAGTGCCCTCTGCACACAACAGGCAAGGACTGGATGAGAGGAGGTGGGGAAAGGGCAGGCACAGAGAAAATCCCCTGTGAGCCCTGGCTGGTGTTTTGGTTCAGAGCCCACAAGGCCACTGAGAGCTAAGCGCCAGGTGCCAGATGGAATGCCAGGCCACCATCGGCCCCATCCTCACCTGTTGATTGGAGGATGAAGGACAGCACTTGGGAGGATACAGATGGAGGTGTTCCAGATGCTTAGAGCTTAGAACTCGGTGCTGTTCAGGTGGGAAAATGAGGCCCAGAGAGGGGCAAGGACCTGCCAAGCCACCCAGAAGCTGGAGGCAGAGGGAGGGTGGATAAAAACCCAGGTTTGACTCCCTTCCCCAATTCTGGCATTTTAAGTGGGAGCGGAAATGATAAAGGAATCTCTTAACACTGGGAGCAGAGAAGGCCCCCACCCCCACCGTGTCCCCAGTGTGGGACTGGGCCTCCTCAGTGTTGGGAGCCCTGCCCAACTCAGCCCTTGTCCCAGCCCCACCACTAAACTGCTGGGTGGCACATCTCATTAACACCCACTGTCTTCTGGCTTCTGCCCACGTCACCAGTCTTTGCTTATTTGGGAAAGAAGACAGGCTTCCCCTCTGTGATACCCCCAGCTAATAACTGGTCCAGCTTGCATACCTCCTGTGATGGGGAGCTCACTCTTTGTACCTTCACTTCTCCAGGAGGGGGTGCCCTTCTCCAGGCTGAACATCATTCCTGCTCCTTAACTCATCACAACTTACACTTACATATATTTTACAAGTTTAGTTGTCTGAGCAAGAGCCCTATCTGTCTTCTTCACTGGTATACCCCCAGTGGCTAAAAGAGCCTGCTCCATGGTAGGTTCTCAACTATTGAGATATTTGTTGAATGAAGAAAGGAATGAATGTATGATCTTGCAGCCCCTGTTAGGCCAGCAGTTCCCAGCGTGAGGAATAGGAGTATGAGGTGGGAGGGGGTGGCCTGCAGGCCAGCACCCCCCAAGTATGGTGACCCCCACACATGAATGCATCTGTGTACCACCTGTACTATTAAGTCCATCATGCTTTTCTATAAATGAACTCACTATGTTTTAATATCGCTGTTAGGCTCATTCTAAGCAATCATATCTGTGAAATCGCAGTTTTGATGTGCTGGTTATATTTTTCCAATCCACATTAAAATAAATGCATAACTATTAAAATGTAAGAGGTTTGTCTGTGTTCTGCCTAAAACCATCTCTCAGGTAGGACCCAATCTTGCTGAGAGGGGTCTTCTTGAAGAAGGTGATGGTTGAGCTGAGTCCTCTGCGGGCTTCAAGGAAGGGGAGGGGACACAGCAGTGGACAGGGGGACCTGGAGCAGCAGCAGCCCCTCTGCCCACCCCCTGCCCCATCTCCCTTCTCCACAGCAGCAGGTACCAGAGCGATCCTGGGGTCACCAGCCGGTAAAGGAGTGGATTTATCCCCCTAGCGAGACCATGGCCCCTTTTTCCATTGGAAGAATCCTACTGGGGCTAGGAGAAGAGGCTATATCCTGGGACCCCGTTAACCTCAGGGCTGAAGCATCTCATATGCACCCCAAGGGGCTAGGCCTGGGGGTCTACCCACTGCAAGAGGAGATCACCCTTACTCACCCTAGATGCCCATGTCGTGGTCAGTAAGGATGAGGAATGGGTTTGGGTTTTGTGATTTTCCTACTAATAACATGGATTTCTTATGAAATTAAAATTAAGTGAATGTTTAAAATGACACTGACTTGGCATGAACAGAAGTTTACATTCAGACCTTAGACTTCTACCTCCTTGCCACCCTCTCCATCACTTCCTGCCTTCTCCCTGGGCTGGGCGTGTGGTGGGTACCAGGACATGAGGGACTCTGACCCACTCCCACCATGGAGCTCCGGTCATTACAGTGAGGGTGGTGAGAGTGCCCAGATGCCAGTCCCCATGTGCCCAGCTGGCCCCAAACTCCCTTGGGGCTGAGACACTCTTCCCATAACGCCCTCAACAACTGGTTCAGTCCCTAAAGTCCAAGGTCATGGCTGAGCACCAGGAGGTGGGCTTGCTTCACGTCCCCCTTCCCTTCTTTCTGACACCTACCTCTCAAGGGTGCCGATGTCATTGTTCACACCACGTATCCACTCTCCTTACCCATCTGATTTTCTCAACCTATGACACAAGCTAGAAAGTCACCAAGACAGGTTCTGGTCTGGGGGTGGCCAGGTCCACTGCTGCGCAGCTCAGGTGTGGAATGTAGAGGTGATCACCACGGGGCCAAGGGCCTCTCCCTCCTCTCTGGCACACAAGAGCATTGCAAACTTGGGCCCCGTCTGGGCTCCAATACTTGCTAGGTGCGTGACCTTGGGCAAGCCCTTTTAACCTCATGGAATCTCAGGTTCCTCATGAACACAATTGGGCCAGGGGAAGTCCCCTCCCCTTAGGCTTCTTATAAGGATCAAATGAAACAATGCCATTTACAACCCTGACTTGACAATATACATTTGCTTCCGTATAATTCTCACTCTCTCTCTTTTTTAAGTATTTATTTATTTGGCTGTGCCAGGTCCAAGTTGCAGCATGTGAACACTTGGTTGCAGCATGCAAATCCTTGGTTGTGGCATACAAACTCTTGTTGCAGCAAGTGAGATCTAGTTCCCTGACCAGGGACTGAACTCAGGCCCTCTGCATTGGGAGCCCAGAATCTTAACCACTGGCCCACCAGGGAAGTCCCCTCACTCTCTTTTTGTACAGAGGTGGGTCAGGGGATCCCCAAGCCAAGCACTAACCTCCCAGGCAATCTGGGCGCACGCTCTCTTGGCCAAGACCTTGGTTTTCCCCTTTGTGAAATGCGTAGAAGATGGTCCCAAAGGCCCTGCTGGCTTGGCCTGAGCCTCAGTGATTCATTCATTCCAAGTGCTCCATCTCCTGCCCCGATGACTGGCAGGTGGGAGGGGACCACTCTCCCCGCACCCCGGGCCCTGCCCACTTACTTGTCACCAAAAGACTTCCCCCAACAGGCCTGCTGTCACAGAGGCAGCGAGTTGAATTCCCAGTCCTGCTGGCCGCCTGCGGCTCCCCTTGCTTGGGGAAAAGGCTGAGGGAGCCGCTGATAGGCAAAGTGTCAAAAGCAATTGGTGTGAAGGACTTGGGGAAAACTGCTTGCGAGGGCCAATTCCCCACAGGAGGCCAGGAAACCCTCAGCCCAGGGCGGAGTGTTTACGGGCGTAATTGATAGAATAATCACCAACACCCGAGACAACGGCGAACACATTTTTAACATCATAACCTTCGGAAGACAGCACTCAATTTTCTCCATCTCCCAACCACCAAACTAGCCAGCTTATTGATGGGGAGATACCAACAGTTCGGGAAGGAACGCAAGAAAGCCAGGGTCATTTTTCAGTGCACGGGCTGTTTGCCAAATGGCCTGGCGGCCCCCACCCCCTCCCAGCATCCCGCTGCACCCTCCTGGCAACAGAGAAAACCTCAGGACAGGGAATCACTCAATGGACAAAGGCCCGGCCAAGCCAGGATCCTTGTCTGCATTGGGGTGTATTAATAATTGAAGGTGCTGGCCTAGGGGTGTGTGTGTATGTGTGTGTGTGTGTGTCAGGGCGAGGGCGGGAGGATGGATGTTTGCTGCAGTGAAGGGCTTCCTTGGGCTCCTCTGAGGGCCCACATACCCATCCCAGTCGGGACTCTTCCTTGCTGGCAATCCAGCAGCCCCTGGCACCAGGCAATTTCCCATCTGTACATGTCTCATCAGGTTGGGTGAATAGTTACGGCAGTGACTCTAAGACTCCAGGCCTGGAGAGCTTATTGAAATGCAGATTCCAGGGTTCTCTCAACAATCATTTTGGCCAATGGATCTGTATTTTAACAAACTCCCTGGTTGCCGGGACCGCAGGAGATCCACAAAGATCCTCATTAAAGATCCTGCCTCCTGAGGACTTCTCTGGTGGTTCAGTGGTTAGGACTCCGTGTTTGATCCCTGGTCAGGGAACTAAGATCCTGTGTGTGGTGCGGCCAAAAAAATTAAAAAGATCCTGTCTTCCAGACCCCTACTGTGAATAAGATCTAGGAAGAGTCCTGGAGAAGAAGTCTAATCCAGCTTCCTGCTTCTAACTTGCACACGGCCTCAGCAAGATCTCATCACCTTGCTGAGCTGCTGGTTCCTCTTGGTGGAACCCACTGCTTTCCCAGGTCTCCGGGGAGCTGGAAGGCAGTCCCTGGAGTAGGAAAGGGCAGGGGAAGGAGTTCCATCACATGACTGGCCAAGCCTGCCTGACACCATTGCTGGGGGAGGCAGGTTTGGAACTGCCACACGCACTTTCATTGGAGGCTCGCCTTCCCAGCTCTCTGTACAGACTCAGTGACCTTGAGCAAGTCACTGGCCCTCTGTAACCTTTGTTTCCTCCTATGCTGGGTGTCAGCCTTAGTGAGCAAACACTGGTCAGGGGTTTGGAAGCTCCTACCACACCGGAGGAAGTTCATAAATGCCAGCTCTCTTTCCTCCCACCTGCGCTGTGCTCAGGGCAATGAGCTAACCCTATCTGATCAGAAAAAATCAAATTAGCTGCTATTCATTGAATACCTATCAGCATAGATACTGACCATCACCACCCTCGCCTCCTGTTTCCCGCTGTCTCCCTAAAAGACAGGAACCACTCCCTCCCCATCACTTCTCATGTCTTTAAAAACCCCTCTGCGAAGTAGGCTGAGTGGAGGCAGCCGGGAGGTGGGAAGTGAGACCGATGTCCTTGCGGACCCATCTGACTGTGGGCTTTCCCTGTGACAAGCCCAGGGCGAGCAGGTGGAAGGCTAAAGCCTGGTGGCTGGGCTGGACTGGGCTGGGCTGGGCTGGAACTGAGCTGGAGAGCAGCCACCAAGCGGTTGGGGTCAATGGACTCCTCCCCGGGAGCCCCCACTTCCAGCTTCCCACCCCGACCCGAGGCACAAAGACACTTCCCCAAGCCAGGCACATTTCCTGAATCAGCTGAGGACACGCAGAGCCCAGAAATAATGGAACGATCGGGCTCCAATCTGCTAAACAGCAATTTCTGGGCTTTTTCAGCACACACAGCTTTTATCAAATTGGTATTCTCCTCCTGAACACAAACGGCTTATTAGACATGACCCACTTATCCACCGCGTCTCACTATCATTAATAACAGTTTCTTTTTGTGATTAAGTGAGTGGCTCTGAGCCCTTCCTGTGGTGTTGGGCGTCTGGCCCGGCAGAGGGGCAGTGGTGGGGGCTCCTTGGCATCAACTACTTTGTGACTTTGAACCTGGTAGTGATGGGAGCCGGCAGTCTGGACCCTGCAGAGCGGTCCAGCCTCTTCGCTTCTTGAGGGACAGAAAGAGCCCTAGAGGGGTGACTCAGAACTGCACGGTGGGTCAGGGAGAGAAGCCAGGCTCCCCTGCAGCCAGAGCTGTGTCCTTCCCATCCAACCCCTCCTCTGGGCCCTTGCTGGACCACCCCAGGGTGCGATGGGGACAATACAGCCAGCGGGGCAGAGCTGTGCCCTAAGCATGCCTGGCACCAGGGGGCAGGCAGAGACTGCCACACAGGGGTGAACCCTGCTTCCCGATGAGGGGGCCACCTCGAGGCCTCAGGAATGACAAAGTGGCACCCACAGCCTGGGGGTCTGTGTCTGTACCCACAGCTCCAGGCATGGGATGATGGCAAACCTCAGAGCACCACTCCTTGTATCTCTCGGGACCGAAAATTCAGGAAAGCCCTTCCTTGGAACACCCTCCTAGTGTGAGTTCCAACCGTGCCAAGGAACTGAGCAGAGCCAGGAGGGGAGCGGGAGGAGGAATCCCTAGTTTCCCTTGAATGGAGGGAACCTGACAGGGAGATGAATGTCCTGGAAAAAGCACTGTCTTTGCCCGACGGACTCTGCGGCCAGTCTCGGTTCAACCACTCACTCACTCACTGTGTGACCTTGGGCAAGTCTCTTTACCTCTGAGCCTTGGTTTCCCATCTGTATACTAAAGATCAAAATAATCCTTCCCCTATTTTACCACTGCTCCAGCCAGGTCGGTAGAAATTAGATGAGGGATAAGAAAGGTGTGCAAACGGTACACAGAGCGGTTACTATTTAACCTGGTCAGGAAGAAGGGTGTAGGGAGTCATAGTTCCTCAAAAGCAGAGACCCTGAGAAGGGCTTACTCTCCCAAGCAATTCCAACTCACACGTCATGCCCCAGCAAAGCCTTCTCTGATCTCCTACCACCACAGCCCTTACTCTTTTCCATCAGAATAAATCACCCAGTTCTCTGCCCTTTGTGCAAACCCGTCCCCAGTCCTGGGCATACACTGCCTAGCATGGGTGCTGCAGCCTCCCCTACCAGCTCAGAAACCCTTGTAGGGAAGAGATGGATGGATGAAGCGTCTCCATTTTCATCTATGCCCTGGTCCTCATGCAAGAAGGAGTCCACTTCACGGAGGCAGGGGGAGCCCCTGCAGCTGCCGGCCTCAGACAATCCAACTCTACCGCCAACTTGGGCTCCTCTGGGGCTGGAAGGAGCTTCTGACACTCTGGCAGCCAGTGCTGGGAATGCTCACTTGCTCCCCAGCTCCCACGGAGGCTGAGTTGAGAGGTCCCACCTTTGAGTCCTCCGGGGTCAAAGATGAGGATGAGAGGAGACCCTACAGAAGGATGGCAGGGGGCTTCCTGCCCACCCCTAGAGGCAGACAAAAGCTCCAGGCTTCCCTCTTCCCCTTCCACGCCTCCGGCTGGAAGCAGCAATGCCAACTATTCCAGCGTCTTTGAGGGGTTCCCACCAAGCCAAGATGCTACCCACCTGATGGGGTGGCTGCAGTCCAGGCTACCAGTTCTCAAGAAGCGGGCTCGTCTGTCCCCCCAGGACCTTTCCCAGTGGGGCAAGTGCAGAGAGGGAAGGGACAAGGACAGCTACCAGGTTAAAGCCACAAAGGGGAAAGGCAGATGGGCAGAGAGGGGTGGGTGGGCAAAGTGCATTCACAAGTGTGTGTATTTTGCCAGTGTGTCTGCAGGAAGGCGGGCAGACAAGAGTTGTGCACTGGGGTGCCAGCTGGCAGGGTGTGAGCCCTCCGGCTGCACCTGCTATGTGTGTAGTGGGCACAGAAGTGAGGGCGATCCAAGAAGGTGTCTGGAGGTGTGTGAGGGTAGGAGTTGTGTGAGAAAGCAGCGAGTGTGGCTGTGTGTCCGTGGCTGGTCATGGAGGTGTATGTGTCCGCGCGAGTGTAGAGGGTGGGAAACGAGCCCTCCGCGAGAGTGGCATGGAGGTGGCACGCGAGGTGCACCCTCGTCCGCAGGAGTGGCCAGGGAGCCAGGGCCGGTCCGCAGACCCGGCAGGGGGCGCCCCCCCTCGGACTCCCGCCACCGGTGGCGCGGGTTCGAGCCCGAGGACGACCAAGTTGGAGCCGCGCGGCCCAGGGTGGGGTTTGGTGGGGAAGTCCGCGGGGGCGGCGACCCAACTCACCGTGGCCGGAGATGTGATTGTCCCAAGGCGCGTGGCCGGCGGGCCGCGTGGCGCCGCCGAGTTGCAGGAAAAGTGCCAGGTAGTGGAGGGCGCCCAGCGCCACGGCGAGCGGGGCCCCCATGGTGCGCGCTCGGGCCGGAGGGGGCGCCGCCGCCTCACATCGGGGCTCAGAAGACCGCAGACCTCGCGCCCTCCGGCCCCTGCCCGGTGCGGCCTGGCTGCCCGGCTGCGGTTGCTGCCCCTTCGCCCGCGGAACCCGGTCGGGCCCTGGTTCCGGCCCCCGCCCGGCTCCGGCCCAGCCCCGGCTGCGGGAAGCGAGCGCACGCCCAGCCGGCCGCCTCCGACTGCGGGACTCTTCCCTTCCGCGGAAGGCCACTTCGCTCGGCGCCGTGCCGCCGCACCCCCTCCCTCCCGCTCCCCCCGCCCGCCCAGAGGAGGCGGCGGCGGCGGCGGAGGGATCTGCCGCTTGATTTATCATCAAAGTTTTGCCCAGGCTGGGATTTTTAAAGTGGTACCCGCAACTTCTCCCCGCCCGAGAGCGCAAGTGGGGGCGAGATGGGATGGACGAAGCCACCCCAGGGGCCCGGTTCCTGCAAAGGATAACACTACTGGTTCCAGGAACTGAAATGCTCTCCAGTGGGAAAAAGACGAAAACCAATCGACCAGACCCAGCGCGCTCGAGAGGGACTCTTCAACTTTTCTAGCTGGGCGGTGCCGAGGTCAGGGAGGCAGGTGGGGGTGGGTGGGTGCAGGGGAGGGGGAGGTAGGAGGAAAACCTGGGCTGAGGCACAGGAGACCTAGTTAGTTAGACCTGCCTGCCGCAGGCCGTGTGATCGTGTCCGAGTGTCTACCCCAGGCTGAGCTTCAAGGTCTTCATCTGAGAAGTGGGAGTAAATAGCTGCCTTCAGGGATCCTGGTGAGGATTTACAAAACCGTGTGTGTAAAGCGCTAAGCATAAATGCCGCCCTCGTGGTAGGAGCTCAATAGTTATCACTGATGTTTTCCTCCTCTCTGGGACTCAGTTTTCATGTCCGTGTAGTGGGTGTAAGGCAGGCCAGTTGCTGGGTCTCCTTCTAGCTTAGAGAGCCTGGGCCTTGTGCAGTGGATTGGATCGCCCCCTTCTGGACTGTAGGGCTCACTCCCTTGGACGAGTGGCCTAGAGGTGGTGGTAGACGAAGCCACTTTCATTTCCAGGAGCAGGAGTCCTAGGAGATCCTCCGGTTCTTCCTCTGACTGTTTTACTGGGGCTGTTGAGACAGACCTCTAGTACAGACATAAGGCGGACCTGTGGCTTCATTTAAAAGAAGACTAAGCACGTTAAATCAGAGACGGAGCTTCTGCGAGGACCTCAGCGAGTCTGGGGCCAAGTTCCTGCCTCCCGGGCAGGATCTCTCCTACTCTCATCCCTTGTGCTTCATCAGGCATCGTTCCGGGCACAGCCCTACCCGCCGCGGTTTCAGCACCTCGGAGGAGGACAGCGTCCACCCCGACACCCATCTTTTCAACCTCACCCACCGCACCTCTTCGGACTCTTAGATGGGAGGGTTCAGCACCATGGACAGACCTTCTGATTGCCTCCCTCGCCCCCGCCGAATGGGAGTCAGAGCTAGGGAAGGCCCACAGCCCTCTCCAGACCACACACAGGTGGATCCAGCATTGTGGACATCACCCTAATTTTGAGAATAAGGTTAGAGCCCGAGGGACAGCCTTCCTCCTCACCCCCGTCTTTAATTTGTTCTCTCATACCCTTTCCGGTAATATAGCGGACAACACACCCGCTGTGGCCTGTGTTCTCCAGCAACAATACAGTTTATTCGAAACCATGGACAGCACCCTGAAGGGTCGCGCACTTACTAATACTGCTTCCACACAACTGACAGCATTCACAGAACCGGCGGCGCGGCGCTGCCTTCAGCACCGCGGACAAACCCCGTCGTCATCTAGCTCCTTCCCGTCCATATTCTCTGGAGTAAGGGACCTTTTTTTTTTTTTTTTTTTTGGCCTGATTAACTTACTTATCATTTCCTTCCCACGCAGAGGTAGTATTTATTTAGGCTATCCTGGAATGGCCCCGCGTCTTGGATCCTATGAAAGCGTTTCCTCATTCATTAATTCACTTTACCCTCCCTCCCAGTGAAACGGTTTCCATCGCCCCCGTTATAAAGAGGGAGAATCTTTTGTTGTTTGGCTGCACGGGGTCTTAGCTGTGGCAGACGGGACCTTTGATCTTCATTGCAGTTGCGGCATGTGGAATCTTTAGTTGCTGGCATGTGGGTCTAGTTCCCTGACCAGAGATCAAACCCTTGCCCCCCTGCATTTGGAGTGTGAAGTCTTAGCCACTGGACCACCAGGGAAGTCCTGAAGCTGAGAATCTTCAAGATCACATAGCAGCTGGTGCTATGACTGAAGCCCCGGACTCTTTCAATCCCAGCCTGAAGCCTCTCCAGGAGAATGCTGCTGCTGCTAAGTCACTTCAGTCGTGTCCGACTCTGTGCGACCCCATAGACGGCAGCCCACCAGGCTCCTCTATCCCTGGGATTCTCCAGGCAAGAACACTGGAGTGGGTTGCCATTTCCTTCTCCAGTGCATGAAAGTGAAAAGTGAAAGGGAAGTCGCTAAGTTGTGTCCGACTCTTAGCGACCCGGTGGATCGCAGCCCACCAGGCTCCTCCCTCCATGGGATTTGCCAGGCAAGAGTACTGGAGTGGGGTGCTACTGCCTTCTCCACTCCAGGAGAATAGAATGCCAGAAATGGGGCCCAAACCCAGGGTTTTCTCCTCTTAAATCTCAAATTGGAAGGAAGTGGGCAGAGGCAAGGGCACAGAGAGAGAGAAGAGAGAAGAAAGGAGAGAAAACAAGAGACTCTTCTTTCAGACTGCAGAGGAATGAGGTTAGAGTGGGACAGCAGCCCTGCCCTCACCCACTGACTGACCTGCAGGCACCCTTTTTCCTCATAGTCTTTGCTTAGTCGCTTAGTTGTATACAACTCTTTCCAACTCCATGGACAGGCTCCTCTGTCTATGGAGATTCTCTGGGACGGGGTTAGATCTCGTAATCCCTGAAGTTCCTTCAAGGACAGATTTCCAGGGATTCAATGGCTTCCCTGGTGGCTCAGAGGTTAAAGCGTCTGCCTGCAGTGCAGGAGACCTGGGTTCGATCCCTGAGTCGGGAAGATCCCCTGGAGAAGGAAATGGCAACCCACTCCAGTATGCTTGCCTGGAGAATCCCATGGATGGAGGAGCCTGGTAGGCTACAGTCCATGGGGTTGCAAAGAGTCGGACACGACTGAGCGACTTCACTTCACTTCACTTCAGTGAGCTTGAAAAGGCTGCTGCTGTAATGGTTCTGCTCAAAAGCCTCCAATGGCCTTGTCTGCTAGAGAAATCTGACATCCCTGGTTTGCATTCAAGGTCCCAGCCTACTTTCTGCTTCAGGCACCATCCCTCCTCCATGTTGTCTCCCTGAACCCACGCTAGCTTCATCGTGTCCTTACCATTCTCTGTGTTTTCTCTCCATGTGCATGCCTTCCCCTCTGTCTAGCTGAGTCTTCCATTGGCCAAGGTCCCATCTGAATCCCTCACAGGAAGACATGCCTGCTGGCTTCTCCCAATCTCTGAGCCTCTCTTGGCCCATTACTGCTTACCTAGTGCTGTGCTACTTATCCGACTTAATCCTCTGAATTACCAAACCAGATAGGGTAGAATAGTGTGATTTTAAGTGTGGAATCTAGTTTTGAATCCTGCCACCCACCCACTAGCTGTGTAGCCTTAGATAAGTTACTTAGTCTTTCTGTGCCTGAGCTTCCTTATCTGTAAAATAAAGATAATAATGCCTTCATCACAAGGCTATCTTAAGGATTAAATGACTTGCTACCTGGAAAGCACTTAGAACACTGCCTGAAGAAAGTGAAAGTAGAAGTGAAGGTGAGTCGCTCAGTCAGGTCAGACTCTATTCAACCCCATGGCCTGTAGCCCTCCAGGCTTTTCTGTCCATGGGGTTTTCCAGGCAAGAATACTGGAATGGGTTGCCATTCCCTTCTCCAGGGGATCGTCCCAACCCAGGAATCAAACTTGAGTCTCCTACATTGCAGGCAGATTCTTTACAGTCTGAGCCACGAGGGAAGTCCAGAACACTGCCTGTTATTTATTCAGTTGCTCAGTCATGTCCAACTCTTTGTCACCCCATGGACTGTAGCCCACCAGGCTTCTCCATCCATGGGACTCTCCAGGCAAGACTAGTGGAGTGGGCTGCCATTTCCTTCTCCAAGAACACTGCCTGGCACAAAGTAAATAGTAACACATAGAAAATACATAGCCATATAGTTAGATGGTGAAGTCGCTCAGTCGTGTCCGACTCTTTGCGACCCCGTGGACTGTAGCCCACCAGGCTCCTCCATCCATGGGATTCTCCAGGCAAGAATACTGGAGTGGGTTGCCGTTTCCCTCTCCAGGGGATCTTCCCAACTCAGGGATCGAACTCAGGTCTCCCGCATTGCAGGCAGACGCTTTAACCTCTTACCCACCAGGGAAGCCCACATAGCCATATACATGCTGGCTATTATTATTATTTATACATAAGTAAACAGGTGTTCAGAGAGGTTAAATATCTTCTCCAATGTCTCACAAGACAATTGCAGAGTGTGGTGTTTTGATTCCAGAGCTGATGCTCCTGGCATAATAACTAAGCACATCTAGTTCAATCCACCCAGCTTGGGAAATAAGACCCAGAGATGATGAATTAATTCCTCAGAGTCACACAGCCAACCATGGCAGAACTAGATCCAGGACTTCTGTCTGTCAGCTCAGGGCTCTCCCAGAATACCATACTGTTCTGTCTGCATTTTCTGCAGCACCTAAACTGTACTTTTTCAGTTTATAAATCACATATACATTCATGCTCTCATATAATTTATGCAACAACCCCTGAGGCCACTATTATTACCTTCCTTCTTATTAAAAAATATTTATCTATTCATTTGGCTGTGTTAGGCCTTCATTGCCGCACATGGAATCTTTGTCGCATCATGTAGGATCTTTTTTTTTCAGCGCATGGACTTTCTAGTTGTGGCACTCAGGTGCTGGAATACAGGCTCAGTAATTGTGGGCTTAGCTGTTCCCCGCCATGTAGGATCTTAGTTCCCCCACCAGAGATCGAACCCAAATTCCCTGCACTGCAAGGCAGATTCTTTTTTTTTTTTTTTTTTGCAAGGTGGATTCTTAACCACTGGACCACCAGGGAAATCCCTACCTTCCTTCTTTTTACAGATACAGAAACTGAAGCTCATAGAGATGAAGTAACCTGTTCAACATTGCACGGGGAAGCAGGGCAAAGGCTGAATGTGAAAGGACAAATCCTCAACCCCCTCTTCCTCCTCTGTGAAATTGTACCCCTTTTCTGCTTTGCTATCCAAGCGCAGACTGCAGACACTGTGGGAGCTAAAAGCCTCCTGGAGGCACAGGGGAAACGAAAACCGTTCCAGGAAACAGTCTCTAGGAATTCACTAGGGCGGGTGGCTGTTGTCACTCATCACACTCTGGGAATGCTCCAGGAGACAGTAAGCTTCCCATCCCTGGAGACAATTAAACAAGCATCTAGTGGTCACGTGGATGCCAGGAGGCAAATATCACAGCTATTTCCACCGCCCAAATGAGGCTCGGAAGGTGAATATCATGTTAGGTATTTCAGTCAGGAAAGGCAATCTTTTTAAAGTTCGCCCCAAGCAGTGGAACTCGCACTGTCCCCTACCTCTGATGCAAGCCCCCTGGAGAGTCCCCAGCCTCCCCTTGACTCAAGGAGGCCACCCTCCCCTTCCTCCTTGAGAGGTGTCACTTGAGCACCACGGCTCTGTCAGTGGTAACAGCCGTAAGATTTGTCCTTTTAATCCAGAATCAATAACAAATTTCATTTAAAAATAAATTAAACCAGGCATTGGAAATCATTCACTGTGTGGGCCAGGGCCCTCTATAGTGCCGTCTAAATGGCTTCCTTCTGCTCATCTATCAATGCCAAGAGGGGGGAAATACCTAAGCTGCCTGATTCATGGAGAAACTACTTGAATGTATCAGCTCCTAACAATGAGCAATTGAGCCCTGAGTTGCACCTTTTAACACACCAATAACATGTGGAGCACGGCTTCATGAGAGCTCATCGGAGACCCCATGGTCGCTGGCTTGGAGGGAGCCCATTTATAAGGCGGAACAATGGCTTCAGTATGTAGCCGCCTAATTTCCAGAATGCATTACTGAGCTCAGAGGAGCAATGGAATTCTATTAAACGCTTATCTGCCATGGGAGGGTATGAAACCGGCGGGGAAATCCAGACTCAGGAGAGACGTGGCCAGAAAGGACTGAGACTGACCCTAGGAGGTGGGTGAGCAAACCTGGAGGGGAAGAGGGGCAGGCGGGGCCCCGGATGGGTAAAAATATGTGCATTAATAGAGCTCCGGTTTCCAGCGATTACGTTTACATCAGCGAATAAAACTTGGCAATAAAACATCGGAGCTGCGTCTCAGACAGCATTTCCTTTTACAGCCTGGTGTATTTCATTCATTATAACAGGAGGCAAGGAGCTTGAGGTGTCCCCATTTCTCCCCCTTTAATTAAATTTTTAAATTACTGCCCAAGATTTGGATAAAGGAAAAGACTTACAGCTTTGCAAATCGCCATCCCATCCCATCGCAGCTCCCATCCCATCACAGTGGTGGCCCTGACTGTACCAGGATCCAATATTATTAAAGTGAAATACTGTGGGCATTGCCTGTCTGGGCTCTGGTTTGTAAAAGGAGATGCAAATTTGGGAGAGAAATTGGCTCAGGCTCAGAAAAGAGGCCTGGGTTCTGAGACTGATTTTTGCCATCACCTCGCTGTGTGACCTTGGGCAAGTTACTCCCCCTCTCTGAACTTGACAAGTTCCCTTTTCCCTGACACATCCATCTGGAGGCTTTTAGAATTGATTAGGGGCTGGGGGTATTCCCCCACCCCAGTGCACACTGGGATGTCTTAGGGAGCTTTTAAAAAATAATAATATTCTGTGCACACGTGCTAAGTCACTTCAATCATGCCCAACTCTTTGCAACCCTATGGATTATAGCCTGCCAGGCTCCTCTGTCCATGGGATTCTCCAGGCAATACTGCAGTGTGTTGTCATTTCCTCCTCCAGGGGATCTTCCCAACCCAGGGATCAAAGCCATGTCTCTTTAAGTCTCCTGCATTGGTAGGTGCATTCTTTACCACTAGCACCACCTGGGAAGCCATAATAATGTCTAGATCACACCCCAGAAATTCTGAGCCAGCTGGTTTGGGTGAGGCTAGTCCTGGGTATTTGGTTTTTCAAAATTCCCCAGGTGATCCCAGTGCACAACTGGGGTTGAGTACCACTGGCCTAGACACAAAATTATGTAATATTAATGGGCTTTAGACTCTCTGGGGAGACTGGTTGTGCCTGCACTGGCCCAGGCCCCACTCCTGGGGCAACCCACCTAGTCTGGCTGGGGGAGATTTCTGGGGATCTGCTGGCTCACCAAGCCCCAAGTGTACCTCGTGCAGGGATCCAGTGGGCCACGGAGAGGAACCCAACAGGACGGGAGGACCGGGGCTTCTCTTCCTCCGGTCTTTGAATGGGGCCCAGTCAGCCTCTTGGGGTGAGGGGGCTACCTGCCCCAGCTCTTATCTGCAGGGTAGTGCTGGGGGCTGAGCTGTGACCTCCTCCCCCATGTCTGGGACACTCCTCTCCTCTGATGACCGATTTCTTTATCTGTTCCCCAACAAGCTGGCCTCTGTAGTCAGGCCATGTCCCACTCACATGAGCCTCTAGGTTCTGAAACTTCTCAAAGGTGGCTGGCCATCTTTGAGGCAGACCCAGGTCCTCCTATCAGCATAGATTCTGAGCCTTCATCTTCATTCTGCCTCCCTCAGAACTCATGGGGCACATAGGAAGCCCCTAGCTAGGATGAGACCAGGGGCAAGGGGAGGTCAGCTGGCCTGGCCCCTGTCCTTTCTAGGCTGAGTAAGCCCATGAAGATCCTTGGGACCACTCTGGGGTTTTCCTTCTAGATGATAGCCTGGGTGGACCTTATAGAGTGAAAATATGATCTGAAACTCAGAATTTAAAATAGTTCCCTTTTTTAACAGAAAGGGGTCATCAAGGATCGGGAGGGAGGTTCCAGACGGACGGGACATACGCATACCTATGGTTGATTCGTGTTGATATATGGCAGAAACCAACACAACACTGTGAAGTAATTATCCTCCAATTAAAAAGAAATAAAATTTTCAAAAAGAATCAACCACCATTGCCGCATTGTATAGATGGGGAAATTGGGACCCAGAGAGGGGTGAAGACAAGCCTAAGACCTCACAGGGAGGAAATGGCAGAGCCAGACAAAGGACTCAGGGCTCCAGGCTCCAACCAGGCTCTTTCCTCCCCGTGTTGTGAGGGGAGGAACCTCTGCAACCAGGCAGCTCCTCCAGAGGCGTTCCCCTCTGGGGGTTCCCAAAGGGGGCACCTCTCTGAGGTCCGGAGAACCCTCCGCTCAGGCCTTGGCCCTCTGATTTGAACCCAAGCCTGTAAACTGTGCTCTACCAAGGCCAGTAGAACTCACACTAGATGCATATCTGTGTTGTCCCAGCAAGGAGCCTGATGATAATCCCCATCAAATGCAATTAATTGCATCAGAAAGAAGGGGTTCCTAGGGCCCTTCACCCTGTGAACCGGGTGCTTATTAAACACGACAGGACAGCAGGGTCTCTGCCAATTTTGAGACTCTGCTTGTGGGAGTGTTTTAAAAATCCTGAAATGACTTTAATGGTGTGGTTAATGCCAGTCTAAATATGCCGTGGCTGTGAGTAATTAGCTAGACCAATGCTGTCCAATAGAAATCCGATACGAGCTGCATATGAAATTTCAATTTGGGGTGACTCCCGTGGTGGTCTAGTGGCTAGGATTCCACACTTTCAGTGCTGAGAACTCAGGTTCAACTCCTTGTCGGGGAACTAAGATCCCACAGGATGCATGGTGTGGCAAAAAAAAAAAAAAAAAAAAAAAAATAGCGGGTAAAGAACCTGTCTGCAAAGCAAGAAGCAGGAGCGCAGGTTCGATCCCTAGATTGGGAAGATGCCCTGGAGAAGGAAACAGCAACCCACTCCAGTATCCTTGCCTGGGAAATTCCATGGACAGAGGAGCCTGGCGGGCTATAGTCCAGTGGGTTGAAAATTATGGAACACGACTGAGCACACAGGCATAAATACATGCGTGTGTGTGCCTGCGTGCTCAGTCCTGTCTGACTCTGCGACCCCATGGGCTCTAGCCTGCCAGACTCCTCTGTCCATGAAATTTTCCCAGCAGGAATAGTAGAATGGGTTGCCATTTCCTACTCCAAGGGATCTTCCCGACCCGGGGATCGAACCTGCGTCTCCTGCCCTGGCAGGCAGATTCTTCACCACTGCATCACCTGGGAAGCCACATACAATCATACATGACAATAAATAAGTAAATAAAAACTTCTAGTAGCCACAATACAGAAAAGTAAAAAGAAACACTGCTCAGCCGTAAGGAATCTACCTGCAATGCAGGAGACTTGCAAGAAATGCGGGTTCATTCCCTGGGTTGGGACGATCCCCTGGAGAAGGAAATGGCAACCCACTCTAGTATTCTTGCCTGGGAAATCCCATGGACAGAGGAGCTTGGTGGCTGCAGTCCATGGCGTTGCTAAGAGTCGGACACGACTGAGCGACTAAACAACAACAGAAAGAAACAGGTGAAATTAATTTAATAACATA
The DNA here is from genome assembly GCF_023699985.2 of Odocoileus virginianus. NCBI lineage: Eukaryota > Metazoa > Chordata > Mammalia > Artiodactyla > Cervidae > Odocoileus > Odocoileus virginianus. The sequence continues at coordinate 62,260,874 of NC_069682.1, read as the reverse complement.
TTTCATGTAATACCCAAGTATTGTTTCAATGGGTAATCAATATAAAACATTATTCACGAGCGGCTTTACATTCCCTTTATGTGTAAGCCATTAGGATCCGGTGTGTCTCTCACATTGATGGCACACGTCTATTTGGGCTGTCCTCATTTCCAGTGTTCAGTAGCCACATGCAGTGCTAGACTCCCCTAGCAGACAAAAGAGAGCTGGACCCCTCCAAGGGGAGGCCTAGGACTTGCATCTCAACAGATCCCACACAGGGGAAGGGAACAGGCCTCTACTGAGCACTTACTGTATGCCAGGCACCAGGATCGATGTCACTAAACCCCCACGACATATCGGAAAGTAGGTGGTGTTCACCCTATCTTATGACTGGGACAACCGAGGCTCAGAGAGGTGAAATGATGGGCTGAAGTCACACAGCAGCTGGGACCAAGGTCCACTACCCCAGGCTTCTGCTGAGGCTCAGTGAGGTGGCCTCACGTGAGCCCCGAATCCTCAGGAGTTATTTCCCTCTCGTCTCCCCTCTGGGTCACAGTGTCTTTTTGAGATCTCTGGCTGAGAGCAGAGGGAGCCTGTGGAAGGGGTTTGCCCAGCCTTGTCCTGAGCTCTGGAGAGGGAGCAGAGCCCCAGTGCCAGGGTGGCAGCAACGGAAGAACCCTTTTCACAATTTTAATTAAGCAGTTAGTTGTACAATGAGCTGCCAGTGTCTGTCTCCCCTCCTAGACTATGAGCTCTTAGAAAGGAAAACAATGTCAATCTTTTTTTCCACTGTATTCTCTAGACAAACAGAGCCTGCCCCAGCCAACTGCACCTGTGGGTCTGGGTTCGCTTCTTCTGGAACCTCCTCCATCCCAAGGGGCCTGACAGCTCCAGGGGAGGCCCCTTCCATCTTTGACCGGCGCGATTTGATTGAAAAGGCTGCCCTATGCCTGGACTCGAGCTCTTGCTTGCCTATTTACTTACACGTGGTTTGGGACAAGTCACTTAAGCCTGCTAACTCTCAATTTCCTCAGCTCTAAAATGGGGATAAAAGAGCCCATCTCGGGACTTTTCTGATGGCCCAGTGGTTAAGAATCCTCCTGCCATATAGGGGACACGGGTTCAATCCCTGGGCCGGGAACTAAGATCTCACATGCTACAGGGCAACTAAGCCCTTGTGCCACAACTACTGAGCCCATGAGCTGCAACTCCTGAAGCCCTCACACCTTCAGCCCATGCCCTGCAGTGACAGAACCGCTGCAATGAGAGGCCCTTTGACTGCAACTAGAGAGTAGCCCTTGCTTGCCACATTTAGAGAAAGCTGGCACGAAGCAAGGAAGACCCAGCGCAGCCGATAAATAAATGAACAAATAAAATATTGAAAAAAAAAAGAGAGTGGTCCATGAAAAAAAGAAAAAAGCCCACCTCCTGGGGTTGTTTTAGGATCAGAGGGAAAGACATGTGGGGAGCCCTTTCTTCTCTGCTGTATCTGCATTGATGACCATCGATGACTTTGATACAGGCAGGGCCTCAGTGGACCCTCTGGGCCAAAGCAGGGGACTCTGTGCCTCTCGGATATTTGAAGACAGGGACTAGGCCCCCATGTTCTCTTGTCTGTGCCCCAGGTGTCCCCAGCCCCCTCCACTGCCCTACTGCCTTTATTTGCTTTCTTTCCTTCCAAGTGTGTCTGGCGCGCCTGCACTGGAGCGAGTCCCGAGGGGTCCTGAGGCTGGGACCATGCTGGCCAGCACTCAGCTCCTCACTCAGGCTGAGACCAGGCTGCTCACCACACCTCACAGAAAGCATCAAGACCTGGGCTGGTCATGCATCACCTATCTGCCCGTATCCTCCTTGTCGACCCCTCACCTCCCGGGCTCCAGCCACACTGACCTCCTCGCTGCTCCTCAAACATTCCAGGAACACTCCTGCCTCAGGGCCTTTGCACTGGATGTCTGTGCCCACCCAGAAGACAGTTATTTCAGACCTTCCAGCCTCTGATCAAACGTCTCCGTGGACATTTAATATAAAACCGCAGCCCCCACCCCTCTGAAACCCCTGACTTTTCTTTGTCTTTCTGAACAGTGACCATTATCTGTCACATTACATGTCTATTTCTTGACTCTCTGCGGCCCTCACTACAATGAAAACCCCATGAGAACAAGGGCAGTGTCTGTCTTGCTCTCCAGCTTGGGTCTTGGTGCAGAGTGGGTGCTCAAGAACTAATTACTGAATGAACACACAAACGTGCTTTTTGAAACTTGCTCATGCTGGTCTCCCCAAGGGCTGGGATGTTCCTGAGGGAGGGGCCAAGCTGCTTTTGCTCATGACTTTGCTTCTGCAGGGCCAAGCACACAGCGGGCCCTCAGCCGCTACTGGCGGAATGGAACTGGACCCACCACAGCCCCGGAAGGGGTGTGACCTCTGCGCTATCACGACCCGCAGTTGTCGTTTGCCAAGGCTCTAGAAGGTGCCAGTTCATATGTCAAGTGCTTACCTGTCTTTCCATTAACTCCTCCTAATGCTGAAAGATAGATATTTCATACCCATCTTGCAGATGAGGAAACTCAAGGCTTGAGAGGTACTCTAGGTCTTCTAGCTGACAAGTGTGGATCTGGGATCCCGCTCGGGTCTTCCTGACCTCCAAATAGGAAATAACACTCGCTGCGCAGGTCCTGATGGGCATGGACCACGGTCACTGTCTTTGTAGCAGTCACAGAGACCCCAGGAGGCCCCACGACTGACAGCTCTGCTTTTATGTATTTACTTCTTTATTTTTGGCTGTGCTAGGTCTTCGTGGCTGCTCAGGCTTTTCTCTAGTTGCAGCGATCAGGGTCCACTCTTCGTTGCGGCCCACGGGCTTCTCACTGCGGCGGCTTCTCTTGCGGAGCACAGGCTGTAGGCGCGTGCCAGCTGCAGCAGCGGCCGCGCTCGGGTTCAGTAGTTGCGTCACACTGGCCTAGGTGCTCTGCGGCCTGTGCAGTTGTCCCAGATCAAGAATCGAACCTGTGTCCCCTGCACTGGCAGGCGGGTTCTTATCCACAGGACCACCAGGAAGTCCTGACATTCCTGCTTAAAGATGAGCAGCCTGAGACTTAGAGCAATCGGACTGTACCAAAGATGACATGGCTGGTGACCACCGAGTGACCTGTCTGTAGGGCCTGAGCTCTTGACAGCAAAAAGTTCCTTCAGTTTCAAGAGTATGATTTGGAGCCAAACTCTCTGTTGACTGGATGGGAGGGGGTCCGCCTGGCCCATTCCTGCTGATCTTGGGATTGGGTCCCTTCCGTCAGGCGGACCTGGGAGTTGGGCAAGCCCGGTCCTAGCCAGGCCCTCTTCCCCTGCATTCTAAGTCACCCCTGGCTGCCATCCTCCTCTCTGCACCACAGTCCTTCTCATCTCGAGAGTGGGAGGGTATAATTCGATCTTCACTACAGAGCCCTTCCAGATCAACACTCTAGAAGGAAATGAGGACTTGTGACTTGACCAAAGCAGACATTTCCAACGTAGATTACTTTAGATACCTGGGCTGTTGTTCTCCACACTGAAGGAAATGCCCTTTAAAGCCAGAACTCTAGTGTTAAACCAAAGGAGTGGCATTCTAATAGTGAAATTTCAGGCAAGGATGGAGGTAGGGACAAGTCTTGGTGAACTTGACCCAGGCTTCTGGGGCTGGGACGGGGCAGAGGGGCTTCCTCAGGGGTCCCTGCCGAAGTGGAAGCATCACCGGGCATCCTGGGTCTCTCATACCAATGATCTATTGGGAGAATCCGGTGGAGGTGCTGGGTAATTCTATTTAAACTGCTGCAACGTGCTCCAGGGTTTCACGGCACTTGCCAAGACCTGTAAATCATGCCACAGCAGCTCAAGGAGGGGATAAATTCCCTTCTAATTCAGGAATATCTTTAGCTGTGATCTTGAATTCAGTGTAGCATCTGGGGGAGGGGGTGCTTTCAGCGCCCAGTGGATGGTGATTCAGGCTCAGGCAAGGTGGCAGGGAGGTCCAGCTTCCCTCGTGGCTGGTCTGGTTTGGTGGACATTCTCCAGGTGGGCTCGGCTCAGGTCTGGAGGAGCTGAGCGGTGAGGGAAGCTGACGGTCAGGCCTCAAGGCCCTCAGGAGGCTTCCAGCTCCACTGACACCAGAGGTGAGTGGACCAGGCCATGTGGCCACTGGTAGGGCTGTCAGGACAGGCTAGAACAAGGGAGGGGCTGGGCTGCCCTGGTCTGTCCAGCCCCAGTCTCCCCCAGCCCTGCCCTGACTCTTCTGCCCATTTAGAGAGGGATGCTGACTCACTGGCAGGGAAGAGAGTGTCAGGAAGCGGGCCTGCAGACCACACATTTTCTCCTGGGTGAGTTCTTTGGCCTCTGGGGGACACAAGTCTGGCTCTGTCAGCCCTGACCCAAGCATTTCCCTGCCCAGAGCCTGCATCCTCTCGAATGGCTCCCAAACCCAGCATGTCCCACCTTCACCAGAATTCCTATCTTCCCCTCAAGTCTGGCCCTCCTCTAAACTTCCTGTCTCAGGAGCAGCCCCCAGCCATCTGTCTATCCTGCCTCTGAGATGGGATTGCTCTCCCCAGGAGATGGGATCCATCCCAGCCCTCCCAGATGGGATCCGTCCCCCCAGAGATGGATCCTTCTCCCCAAGATGAGATCCATCTCCTTAGAGGGGGAATCCTTCCCTGAGCCCTGCCCGCCCTCCCACCGCACCCTGAGTGAACATCGTTTGAACCCCTTCCCCTACTTAAAACTCTAAATGCGTCCCATGTTTAGAATAAAACCCAAACAGCTTTCTTCTGTGATCTCACCACCTATGGGCTCCCCCTCACTCTCCCTCTTAGCCATTTGGCCTTCTGGAGGTTTCTATAATGTACCTGCTCCCTCCTGCCACACTTCCCTCTGCCAGGAACACTCCCACACCTCTCCCAGAGTCTGGCATTAGTGCTACTTCTTGGAGGGGCCCATGGTCCCTCTCGAGGCCTCTCCTTAGCCCCTCACCCCTCTCCTTTGCAGCCCTGCCACCCCTAACCGGGCGTGAGCACCCAAGGGTGTGGTCTGATTCTCCTCACTCATATTCTCTGAACCCGGCACATAGGAGGCCTTGGTGAATCTCGTTGACCGAAAGAGGGAGATAATGGATACATAAATGAAAAGCTGACTCTTCAGCCTGGGGAGCCAAAGATGTGGGGTGGTGGGGGGCCTGATCGCCGTAGGGGAGCCCGGCTGCACTGATACCAGCTCACTGTGTCTCTGGGGTCTTGGTCCCGCTCTGTGCCTCAGTTTCCCCAGAAGAGTGAGGGAGTTGGGTGAGCTGACCTCTAAGTCTCCTCCTCACCCTGAGCTGGGGAGGGGGTCTGTATTCGGGAATATAGAAGGAAGTGGACAAGTGACCAAGCCAGGGCCTAGAGGTGGGGCTGGGGGGAGTTAGATCAGGTCCACATGAGGATCAATGTTCCCACAGTCAGAGCTGTCCTCCTGCCAGACGAGTGGCCTCAAGAGGAAATGAGCTCACCATTGCTGGAGGTGTGTAAGCATGGGGCGCTGTGGGGAAGACCCCCATACTGCCTGGGCGGTGGGACACATGACCAGGCACACAGCCTGGAATTGGGAGAGATGCTGATTCTAGAGGTCTGTCTCAACTCCATCCTTATTAACTGTGTGACCTTGGGCGAGTTGGTTAGGTCTCTGAATCTCCCAGAGCACTTAATCTATAAACAGATATAGCCTTGACCTTGCATGGTTTTGAGAAGCTTCATAGAGCCTGGAGCTGTGTAAGCGTTTGGTAAGCGTCAGCATCTTCTCCAGCCCAGCCTGTGCGTTGAGGATTTAACTTCTGGCTGAACACAGGACAAGCTAGCTGCTTCTTCCTGAGTCCAGCAAGGCCTGGCCCCCAGTTCCAGGGTCTCATGGAGTGCTCACTTGGGCCCTCGTGCCCGGGGAGCCCTGGTCTTGATCCTGGAGCCTAGGAGAATGAGCAGCTTAGAGCGGGCCCCTCATCACCCTGGGTGCCCCCCTCCAGATTCACGGTCTGGTGGATTTTTCCCTCTGCCCCTCTCCTCTGTCCCCTCCCTGCAGGGAGCCCCAGCCTTTCTACGCCTCCCAATCACGGCAAACTGCCTCATCAATCATGTTCTCTCTAATTAACTTCTAATTTACCTCTTTAGTCAAATCTATTTACAATCAGAGACAAGAAAACACGCAGCAGCTCAAGGTGCGGACATGGGACCAGCTCTGGGGACCGTGGAGGATCCATCAGCCCTAGACCAGGATGAAAGCCCAGTGAGGGCTGAGGGCTCAGAGGGGCAGGGGGTGGGGGTACCACTTGGCCCAGCGTCCGGCCCGCAACAGCCTGGCACCCAGCCCCTGGCATCACCATGCACATCCCAGAGGCCTTCCTGCAGGGCGCTCCCAGCCACAAATGGCCAGCCGCCCCTGCCCACCCCACCCTTGTGTTCCCCTCTCTGGTTTCTCTGCCTCACTGGATGGGAGCTCCCCGTGGACAGGCATCCTGCCCCTCACTGGCTGTGTGGCCTCAGAAAACGACTGGACAACTCTGAGCTTCTGTCTCCAGGTTTGCACAGCGAGGGGAAAACCACGTTGCCCACCTTGCCGGCGGCAGCCCGGCCAGCCGTGCCTGGACCCTGAGCCCGAAGGTGATGGACCACAGACCTTGTTTGCTTGGTTTTTGTCTCTGTATTTTGGATGTTTTAAGTTTTAAAAATTTTGAACGGATCTCCAACTTCCAGAAAGTGAAAGCGTTAGTTGCTCAGTTGTGTCTGACTCTTTGCAACCCCGTGGATTGTAGCCCGCCATGGCTCCTCTGTCCTTGGGATTTCCCAGGCAAGAACACTGGAGTGGGTTGCTCTTTCCTTCTCCAGGAGACCTTCCCCACCCAGGGGTCAAACCCCAGTCTCCTTCCTGCACTGCAGGCAGATTCTTCACCACCAGAACCACCAGAGAAGCCCTTACAGAAAAGATGCGGGCATGGTTTGTGATATGCCATTACCTCCGAATTTCAGCGTGTGTTTTCTAAAGCCATATTCTTACATAACCACAGTATAACCGAGGAATTGAGAGATCTGTGTGGAAATATCATTGTTGTCTAAGCCCAGCCAGGGCCTGAATTTTAAGTCCACTGTGTCACTCACTGGCTGTGTGACTCTGGCCAAGTTACAGGGCCCCTCTGAGACCCATTTCTGCATCTGTAAGTGGGTGGTCATGGTAACATCTCATCTCTATCTTTCAGAGTTGCTGTGGGTGTGAACTCAATGAGCCTCTGGGTGATGGGTGGAAAATAACATGGTAGAGGTGGTGGGGGTACTGCCCCATCTCTATGTTCCAGGCAGAAAGGAAAGCTAAGGGGGACCAGTGACTTGTTGCAGGTCACAAAGCACGAAAACTGAAGTCACAGCCTTGGAAGATCCTGGCCTGGAAGAGTCAGAACCCTGGGATGGAGGACCCGAGACTCAGAAAGCCCAGTGACTTAGGCCCTATGATAAGGTGGCAAATGGGGCGTTCCCTGATGGTCCAGTGGTTAGGGGGTCTTCCCAGGTGGTGCTGGTGGTAAAGAATTCCCCTGCCAGTGCAGGAGATGCAGGCTCGAGTCCTGGATTGGCAAGATTCCCTGGAGTAGGAAATGGCAACCCACTCCAGTATTCTTGCCTGCAAAATTCCATGGACAGAGGAATCTGGTGGGCTACAGTCCGTGGGGTCGCAAAGAGTCAGACACGACTGAGTGACTAAGCACCCCAGTGGTTAGGACTCAGCGCTATCACTGCCTGGGCTTGTATTCAATCTCTGGTTAGGGCACTAAGATGTCGCAAGCCAAGCAGCCTGGCCAAAAATAAATAACCAAAGGTGGAAAGTGGAGAGCAGAGGGGCAGGTGAGGGGTAATGATTATTAATGGTGCACCAATAATACTAACAGTAACCAATGAGCAAGTCACCTTGGAGAGGCCTCTCCTGGGGCCTGCGGGAGATAGGGGTGGAGGGAGGCTGCCCCCACACGGGGGGCACCAGACTGGTGCGTAGGACGCTCAGAGGGGCCTGTGAGCCATATGGGGGGGGGGACACCTACTTGGTCCTGGCTCCCAGCCTGTTTTCTCACAGAAGACCCCCTCCTCCTCATTCACCTATACATCCACCCACTGGCTCATTCTGTTCACGCTCCACGTTCCCTCCGCCTGGATGATTCCTCCAGCTCCACCCTGGGCTGCCCCTGCCCACCTCTCAGGTCTCGGCTGGAGTATCACCTCCTCGGAGGGGCCCTCCAGAACCATCTTATTTCCAGTAGAACCCCCTCCCCCCACCAACACACTCTCCAATTTGCTGTTTATCTCATTACCTTATTTTGCTCATCTCACCTATTTCTATATGAAATTATATCATTTCATTCTCTTTATTTGGTTGCTTTGCGCCTGTTTCCACTCATGAGTTCTTTAAAGGAAGAGACATTTGGAATTCCTCGGTGGTCTGGTGGTTAAGAACCCATGCTTCCACTGCAGGAGGCACTGGTCCCATCCCTGGTCGGGGAACTAAGATCCCACAAGCTCCAGGTGTGGCCAAAAAAAAAAAAAAAAGAGCAGAGATCTTTGTTTTGTTCCTTCCCGTCACCACAGTGCCCAGCCAGGACACAAGGAGATGCTGGATAAATACGAAATGAACTTGGAATTCACCCGTTCATTAGTGCCTGCCCTGGTGCTTGTCGATGTGGGGAATGCAGAAATGGAATCAGACTGGGGTTCTGCCCTTACCTGCTCATAACTTGCCCAATGTGTAGTTGGGCAGCAAAGCCCAGCCTTGTGCACCTAACACTTCTGATGGGGACAAAATCTCCTGGAACAGCCCTCCTGGGGGGTTGGTCAAAGGACGAGCAGTGCTCCATCCTATCCAGGATGAAGCTTTGGGGCCAGGCGAGTGTGGGGTCCAGCCCAAGCTCTGCCCCACTGATCCCAACTGGGGACCTTAAATGACACCCGTTTTCCATGGGCTCTGAAGGAGGCTGAGAGAGCGGGCAATGCTCTAGCCCAGGGTGCACAGACTTTAGTTTGTCTCTTTGGGGGGGGTGGTGTATGAACCCCAGCCGAGGAGCATCTTCCTGGGGAGCAGGGATCTCATCCAAGGACTGGGAGAGGCCTGGGGTCCAGAGACCTCAGGGGGATGGGGTGATGCGGGGATGGCCCGCTGTCTCCCTGCCCTCTTTGCTCACATCTCTATCTCCCTGCCTGTGTTCCTCATTCCAGCCTGTGTAATTAGGTGTCCAGGGGTATCTCCGACTCTGTTTCGATAGAATTTGCCTTGTTTAATCAGTAACAGGATGGCTGCCTCTGACAGCTGTTTTCCCAGAAAAAAAAAAAAAAAAACCCTACTGGGGACGAGGTGAGCAGTGGAAATCAGGCTCCTTGGCTTAAATTCACCTTCGTCACAGACTTGCGGGCGACCCCAGTGCCTGTCCCTTCTCCTCCCTGGGCCTCAGTTTGCCTGTCGGTAAAACGAGGGGAGTCGGACGCTGTGACCCCCTCGGCTGGGACCCTGAGACATGGGGGATGGATCTGGAGCCATAGCGGGGGGCGGGTGGGTGGGGTGGGGGGTGGGCCGAGCTTGCATTACTCGCGGGGAAGCCAGAAGAGAAGAGACATTTAAATCCAAGGTGGCGTTTTTATCTCTGTGTTCTTAATTGTAATTGCCATTTAATTAGATTAATGATAATTAATAACACTAATAATGTACTGTCCTTTGTCTGGGACAATGACAATGCCGATCTACTGTCTTGAAGCAGAGCTGGACTGCACCGAGCCCTCCCCTCTCCTCTCCCTACCATCTCCCAGACCCCTCCTCCCAACATTGTCTCCCTTTTCACAGGTGCTTGGCATGTTGGCTTGTGACCACCTCTGGGCACGTTGTTCTCCCCGTTAAGACTGTGAAGTGCTCCAGGTGGCTAGGAACTGGTCCAGGCCTCCCAAGCCATCCCTCCACCCTGCAGAGAGGGGACTGACACGTGCTGGATGGAAGGACAGGTAAGCAAGGGGTTGGGTGGGTGGGTGGATGGATGGATGGATGGATGGATGGAGAGGGATAAATGCATTAATGGATGGCTTTAGCCTCCAACCAGGGAGGTGATGGAGCTCCCCGACCCCCGGGGGGCCCACCTCTGCTCTCCACCCCGCTTCTCTCTGACCAAGCTCAGCCCACTCTCACTCCATCACCCCTTTCAGATATGTCTCCTCTTCTTCATCCTCAAGGTCACCACCCTTGTCTGAAGCACACTGGCCTAGACAACAGTACCAGCAGGTCTCCTGCCCTCGTAGTCTCCTGACTTACCCCTTTTCCACCCATTGTGCCTCAAACCAGAAAGTCTTTCAGACTCATAGACGTATGTGACCAGCTTGTCTCTGGTTGAGAACCCTTCCAGAGCCCCTCTCGGACTTCCAAAAAGAGTACAAGTGCTTGGCCTTGGGATTGGAGCAGTCCTTTTTTTTTTTTTTTTAAAGTATTTATTTATTCTCCGGGCTGCACTGGGTCTCAGGGGCGGTACGTGGGATCTTTGATCCTCCTTACCATGCGGGATCTAGTTCCCTGACCAGTGGGCCAGAGAGCAGAAGGGGGCCCTGGGCTGGGCATGGCAGAGCAGAAATGGGTGAAATGCAGCCTCCGCCCTCAAGCAGCTCATAGGGCAGGTGGGGAGATGGGGGCTCGAGGGAGGTTCCCTGGGGGAAGGCAGAGAGGGGCTGGGAGGGGGCTGGGGGTCCCTCAGGGCTGAGGGCAGGGTGTGTGGTTCTCAAGCCCACTGCTTATCATGCTCTGGCTGATGGGGGTGATCTCTGCCTCTGCCTCTGTCTCTCCCGTGAGACCAAGAGCCCCTGAGGGCGGGGCTTGTACTCTTGCTTCCAGCGGAGGAGCTAGTCTGGAGGCTCCGCAGGGGTTTGGGGACAAGAGAAGCCGGAAAGGGAAGAGCAGAAAGGGCGTGGACGAGGGCCTGGGGTAGGCGAGCATCAGTGCGGGCTGAAGGCAGTGGCTGGACAGTGGCTCAGGCCTCTTCACAGCGCTTCAGTCCACTTTGCCAACCCTTGGAAGGGTACTTGTTGTATACCGCATACGGTTCCCCCTTTGTTCCTAAAGGATCTCGCTGAAGGCTTCCCTGGTGGTCCGTTGGTTAAGAGTCCACCTTGCAATGCAGGGCACACGGGTTTGACCCCTGGCCTGGGAAGATCCCTCGTGCCTCGGAGCAGCTAAGCCCATGCACCGCAACTACCGAAGCCTGTGTGCGCTAGGGTCCTTGCTCCGCAATGAGGGAAGCCACCACAACGCAAAGCCCCCGCTCACCACAGCTAGAGAAAGCCCACACTCACCAACAAACCAGCACAGCCAAAAATAACTAACTAAATAAAACTATTAAAAAAAATAAAGAATCTTGGCTTGGATGTTTGTTGATGATGGATCGATGCCCTCATGGGTTTGCTCCTTCATTCTGAAAGGTAGAAGCAAAGATGACTCAGCTGCCAGTCCAGTGGGGAAGGTGAGCCAGAATGCCCAATAAGATACGGATATAGGGAAGAATGATATGACCACTGACCAGCACATTACAGCACTTCCTGTGTATCGGTTTGTTGCCGGTCTAGACAGTGAGTAGTATTGTATAGCACGATCACCCCATTTTACAGGGGAGGAAACTGAGGCTCTGGCAGGTGAAGTGACCCATCCAGGGTCACAAACCTGGGGAGAAGCAGGGCTAGATTTGAATTCAGTTAGCCTGTCTCCACTAAATAGCTAAGTGATACAGGAGGCATTAATCGGGCTTCTCTGGTGGATCAGTGGTAAAGAATCTGCCTGCCAATGCAGAAGATGAAGGTTTGATCTCTGGGTCAGGAAGATCCCCTGGAGAAGGGAATGGCTACCCACTCCAGTATTCTTGCTTGGAGAATCCCATGGACAGAGGAAGCTGGTAGGCTACAGTCCATAGGGTCACAAGAGTCAGACATGACTTAGCGACTAAACAGCAAAAGCCTGTCTCTAGCATCCTTGCCCAGTGTGGGTCCACAGGGCCGGCCTGGTGAAATTTGTTTGTACATCTTTACATTTACCCCAGTTATAGAGAGACTTTTGCTTGCAGCTGCTAAAAGCAAGAACCTGTCCTTAGGCCTTGCTCCCAAGAAGGCCAGAGTAAGGTGGGGGTCAGGGCAGAGAAGACAGCCAGCCCAGGTCATGTCCTGCCATGGCTACCTAATGAGCTTAACTGATAACCATGGGCCCAGGCAGGCTGCCAGCTGGGTCTGTGCATTTGGCCAGGCTTCCTGGCCTTACACCCACTGGCTGGGGGAGGGTGGCAGGGGGCCAAGGGAGGGGCCTGAGGAGCTCCAGTTGTGTGAGCGCTGGTAGCCAAGGCCAGCATCAGTGACCTTGGGCAAATTCCTTGAGCTCTCTGAGCTTCCTTTCCTTATTTGTAACATGGAGGTGAGCATGGCCCCTTGGAGGATGCTACAAGTTGCAGCATCCCAGTCCTACAACATTTGAATAAAGCAGAAAAACTTTGCAGTGAGAGACTGGAGACCTGGACTCTCCTCTGACTGTCACTAACTGAGGGGGTGAACTGGATCCTAGCTCTCTCTGGGCCTCAGTGTTCTCATCTGCAAAATGGTACAAGATAGCCTCTATTTCACACGGATGTGGGGAAGATTCCAGGAGTCAGGCATTTACTCAGTTCCATCATGCTGACACCAGGGTAGTTTTGGAGGGCTGGGCCTGCAGATCCCATTAGATCCTAGGACATTCACCTACTTTCTGGGGGCCTTTTCTCATTTGTGAAACATCTGACCCCAAAGTCTGCTCTCCCCCAGCTCTGTTGTTCCAGGAGTTCAGCAGTGGATTTTTTGTTTGTTTAATATTTATTTATTTGACTGTACCAAGTCTTCCTAAGTGGCTTACTGGTAAAGAATCCACCTGCAATGTAGGAGACTCAGGTTCAATCCCTGGGTTGGGAAGATCCCCTGGAGAAGGAAATGGCAACCCACTCCAGTGTTCTTGCCTGGAGAATCCCATGGACAGAGGAGCCTGGCAGGCTACAGTCCATGGAGGTGGCAAAAGAGTCGGACGACTTAGTGACTAAACAACAATCACCATGTCTTGGTTGCGGCTTGTGGGATCTGGTTCCCTGACCAGGGATGGAACCCGGGCTCCCTGTGTTGGGAGGGCAGAGTCTTAGTCACTGGACGACCCAGGGAAGTTCCAGCAGTGTTGGTTACTGCTTCCTCTGAAACCCATCTCATCTGCATTAGATGCAGAGAGAGTAAAACCCTTGCGTCCAGGGGCAAGGGCTTAAAGGTGGGGGCAGGAATTTTGTGCCCATTTCCCAGGTAAGGAGAGTGAGGCCCCTGGATTTTAATGGCAGGTCACATGTCCCTGCCCACTGCTGTCTCGTGCCTGTTCAAGTCGTGGGGCTGGGCTGGGAAGGACTCAACTCGCCTGGGCCCCAGGAAGGCCTGAGGAGGAGGGCCTGGGTCTGGATTCTGCAGGGAGTGGGGCTGTGTCTGCCCGGAGTGGAGGCAGGGCCTGGGGCGTGGGGGGCAGATTTATTGCAGCCATTCCTCTCTCCTGCAGTGCCTGCTTCTAATGAAATTTTACGGCAGGTGGAAATGATACGACTCCGCCAGCCCTAAAAGCACTTCTATTTATTCATTAAAGATATTTATATACTGAGCAGCTCTCGCCAGCCCCACCTGACTCCTGCTGGGCTGGTGAACTTGCTCCCAATCCTCAGCGCTGGGGGAAGCCTCCACAGGTGGGGCCCCTCCCTGCACAGTGACCGGCTGGCTCTGCCTCGGCCACACCCCCAGCCCTTGTCTCTAACCTGCTCCCTCCTCTTGGTCCAAAGCACCAGAATCTCCTCTTCTTGGATCTCCTGCCTCCACGCTGGGCTCCACAGTGTGTCCTCCATCAAACCTTCAAAGGGATTTTTTCGAAACCAGATCACGTCCCTTGCAAGCTCAAAACTCCCCCGTGGCCCGCCAAGAGCACCTGCCCCCTCTCTGGCCGTATCCCCCACCAGCCTCTGCCTCACACCTGGTCCACTGTGACTTCTTCTGGCTGTTTTCTGAAGCATGATGGTGCTCGCTCTCTCTGCCCCAGGACCTTTGCACCTACACTTTTGCTTAGACCCCTCTTCCCTCAGCCCTTGGACTGCCCCACAGCTTGAGATCATTCAGAGCTCAGCTCAAAGGCACCTCATTGACAAGAACCTCCCAGAACACCCATCCTCAGGATCCCCTGTTATCTAGCCTCCATCACTTTGCACTGTTTGCCCCTTGATGCTAGGTAATCACTCTAAGTCTGTTTCCTTGTTTATTGTCTTTCCCACGAGGACATGAGCTCCTGGTGGGCAGGGACAATGTCTGTTTTGTTTCCAGCCATGGCGAGTGTCCAGGAAGTGACGGGGGTGGTGGTGGCGGCGGCTGATGAACACCCGGGTGCTGTGAGCTCGTCACAGATGTGGACTTCCCCAGGCCGGCTCCTCAGTCCCCAAATGAAGGAGAGCCAAGATCCCGAGAGGGAGAGGGACGTTCTCAGGTCCCATGGAGGCCGGGCTGGGGGTCCCGGTCCCTGTCCCCTGTCTTCTGGGTGTTTCCTGGATGGGCAGGCTTCCTGAGGCCCCTGGAGCTGCAGCCTGGCTGGCTGGAACCTTCCTCAGCTGTGACCAGACCAGGGCACTGGTTTCTGTGGCTCTTCCCCAGCTGCTCCCTAGGGCTTCAAGAGCAAAGCTTCTTCCCTGGGTGGGGGTGGGGGTGGGGTCTCCCACAGCCTTCCCTCTGCCCTGGGGTGGTGGCCTCTTACCTGGGTGCTGAGCGCTTTCTGGATGACCCTGTGAGATCAGATCTTGCTTGAGGGATCAGAATGGAGGCTTCATCCCCACCTGGCGGAGTCTGCTTCCACATCACTCAGGAACTGCGGAGACTTGTACTGGAACAAGCTGTGACTCTGGACAAACATGACCCCTGATCTCCCAGAACCTGCACATGGTTCTGCCAGGTTCTGCCACAGCGAGGAGCTCATTCACCCCCTGGGGCAGCCGATGAAGTAACTGTGAAACCCCCACGTCTCCAAGGGCCCCATCCCATGCAGTTCCCCTGGCTTCGAGTGATGTTCTGCCTGTTGGGCTTTGAGACTCACGGCTCTCCTAGGCTCCCGTGAAAATCACTCAAGACACAGTGATGGTGCCGGTCCCATCTCTCCCCATCTGTCCTGCCAGGTCTGGGGGGCCCCTCACCTCTCCTGAAGCCCATCACTGCTCTCTTGTGACACCCTCTTTGACCACCATGGGGGTGTTCAAACTGCCTTTCAAACTGGAGTGCATGGTCCCAGAGCCCAGCATGGGGCCTGGCACAGAGCAGGTGCTCAGCAGACGTCTCCCAGGAGATGACTGGAAGGAGACAACGTGGGATGAGGAGCGCAGAGCAGGGAGGTGCTGGGTGAGGGGTGTGAGCTGGTGGGTGGGCAGGAGATGGTGGGGAAGGCGGGCAAGGAGCCTCACCCAAGGGTGCCTGAAGGTGGCTCCTCCTCCCTGCTGTGGTTGGAAAGCCTAACCTTTCCAGACATTTCTCAGTTTCCTTCTTTCCGGGAAGGGCAGCCAGGGAGCCTGGCCCCGAGGCCTCCCATGTAGGTGAGTGTTGCAGCCACCACTCAGATGGCGTGAGAGACACAGGGAGAGAGCAGGGGCCAAGCAGGGCTGCTGTGGGCTTCAGTCATGGGGCTGCTTCTCCGGGGCTTCTGCTTCCAGTGGTGCGATAAGGCAGGGCTCCGTCTCTGCCACGTGGTTGGGGGACAGTGTGGCTCTGGGGTCGAGAGTGTAGGCTTTGGAACCACTTTGCTTATGTTCCCCTCCCAGCTCTGTCTCTTTGTAAGCCACTGATCCTCTCAAGGTGCTTTCCGCATCTGTGAAATGGGTTGATGATAAAAAGTACCTACCCCGCAGGAATGAGGGTTCCACATGCTCATCTGAATAAAGCACTTAGCTCACACACAGCGCGGGCTCCATGGGTACAGCTTGCATGTCACACACTCAATACATCCATTCTTCTGAAACAATGAATGACTTCACTCATAAGAGAAACGCAAATTAAGACCGCGAACTCCGTTCCCTGTTCAGACAGGCAGAGATGAAAACGGCTAACAGGGGCAAGGAAGCTGCGGGGTTGGTGGCAGGGGGGGGTGTCCCTCACATACACCACTGATGGAAGGAGGGCAACATGACAATCTATATCACAGTGAAAAACGCACATCCTCTCTGACTTAGCAATTCTGCTTGGGAATTTAAACTCACACATGTGTGAAATGATGTTCTATACAAGGATGTTCACTGCAGCATTGTAATAGCCAAAGATCGAAGACAACCTAAATGTCCATTAACAGGATTAACTAAATTATCGCACAGCTCTGCCATGGAGCTCGGCTATTAAAGGAGTGGGTGGGTGGGGTACTCTGTGCATCGGGTGAATGTAGAGCGAAAATCGAGGTGCAGAACAGAGAACAAGAGATGCCACCATTTGTGTTAGCTATATTTTTATTCACTTGCAAACACCTAAGACTGCCTCTGAAGATCTACTCCAGCTCATTAGCGCTGGCTGCTTGTGGGGAGAGGCTGGGGTGGCCCGGAGATGCAGCTGGTAGGGAGATTTATGTTCTGAATCCCCTTCTGTACCTTCTGAAGTTTATGCCAAGGGCGTGTGTTAGCTAATCAAGGGAAAGGTGACTGGAGGAGAGCTTGCCATTTTCCTGGCACAGATAACGAAGGCCCACCGCTGCGATACCAACCACTTTCCATGTGTACCAGGGAGCAGGACAGATTGAAAAATGTGACTCCGCTTCTACCTCTACTGTGGAGTAAGAAAATCTAATCAAGAAGTTTTTGCCTTCAGGAAAGTGAGTCTCGTTTCCCTGTTGACACTAAATCGACGCTCTCGGTAATGGCAGGAGATGCCACCTGGGCACTGGTGCTGCTGTGGGGGTGACTGAAGGATGCCTGCCAGCCTCCCTGACAATGCCTTTCCCCCAGATAAAGAAGGAACGCAGACTGCATGCAAATCTCTCTAAATTAGACACAGCCCATCTTGCCGCCGCTGAATTCAGGCAGACCACCACAAACAGAGCAGCAAGCTGCGGAGGAAGAGGAAAATGAAATCTTCATTCCCTTCTTGAAGAAATTCTGGCTAATAGTGAATAAAGAAAGTGAAAAAACAAGTGTTAGTCACGCAATCATGTCCAACTCTTTGCGATCTCAAGAACTGTAGCCCACCAGGCTCCTCTGTCCACAGGATTCTCCAGGCAAGAATACTGGAATGGTTTGCTATTTCTTACTCCAGGGGATCTTCCCCACCCAGGCAAGGATCAAACCCAGATCTCATGCTTTGCAGGCAGATTCTTTACCATCTGAGTCACTATTTTATTGCCAAGTTTAGATGGGAAAAGGAATACTGCCCACTAGGGTGCAATGTCCTGCATGCAGCTATGAACACAAGATGGACATGAAGGGGCGTTGTTTGAAGTGGGGAGCTTGGGAAGCCCAAGAGTGGTGGAAACAAGAACAAAATTCAGAACCACAGGGCAAATGGGGCCTTTATTTGAGCCCGAGAAGTTCTCCTGAGGAGGCCAGGCTGCTCGGTGAGGGAGTCTCAGCTGTGAGCAGGCTCAAGAGGTAGAACCAGGCCCCAGGAGCCCAAGGGTGAGTAAAATCAGTAATGAGGGCCTTTCCCTTGCTCCTAAGTCTTAGCCTCAAGTGGCAGGTTTTTAAAAATAGCCAAGTTTAGAGGTTTCTCCTCATCCTGTCTCCTTGTTCCCCCAGCTTCTAGAACTGTACACTCTTTCTGATCTTAAGGGATGATAAATCACATTTCCCCCACCCTCCCACCACAAAACTGCTAGAGAAAGGGACATCTTCCTCATTTGAAAGTGAAGGTGTGGGTTCAAACTTGCTTTTCGTACAGGGACTTGTTGGACAAACGAAATCCCAGGAGGCAGCCCAACATAGGAAGCAGGAGGACTGTAGTGGAGGGAGTGAGTGCCTGGAGCCCTACCCATCTTTTCTTTTTCTTTTAAAATATTTATTTGGCTGCACTGGGCGGGGCTTGTTTTCGGCACGCGAGATCTTCGATCTTTGTGGCGGCATGCACAATCTTTAGTTGTGGCATGCACGATCTTTTAGTTACAGCATGCAGGATCTAGTTGCCTGACCAGGGATCAAACCGGGGCCCCTGGCATTAGGAGCATGGAGTCTTAGCCACTGGACCACCATGGAAGTCTCCACCTTCTCTTCTGTGTTGGCTTCTGATGCACTTGTGGCAAGCCTGTGGCTCAGGGTAGAATGCAGCAGAAAGCAGCTAGACAGAACCTCTCTGGAAGGGTCATCAGGTGACCCCGGTTGCGTCCAGGGATAGGGAGTCCTGGCGGGGCGGGGGATAGGAGGGGAGACTCCTCACTGCGAACTTTTTGTTAAAATCTGAACTTCTGTGCTATGTACAAGCATTTGCTTGTGCTTGTGCATGCTCAGTCGTGTTTGACTCTTTGTGATCCCACAGACTGTAGCCTGCTAGGCTCCTCTGTCCAAGTGATTTTTCAAGCAAGAATACTGGGACTGGGTTGCCATTTCCTCCTCCAGGGGATCTTCACAACCCAAGGATCGAACCCGCATCTCCTGTGTCTCCTACATTGCAGGTGTATCCTTTACCACCGAGCCATCGGGAAGTGCCTTGTACAAGCATTACCTGGGTAAAAAGAACATTTAAAAAGGAAAGCCAAAGGACTAATGATATAAATGAAAACCTTAGTTCAAAAAGTTTAAGATTCTGAACTTATTTACAAAACAGAAACAGACTCACAGATATAGAGAACAGACTTGTGACTGCCGAGGGGGAGGAGGGAGAGGGAAGGATGGATTGGGAGCTGAGAATTAGCAGATGCAAACTATTACATAAAGGATGGATAAACAACAAGGTCTGACGGTACAGTACAAGGGACTACATTCAATATCCTGTAATAGATCATAGTGGAGGGACTTCCCCGTGGAGGGACTTCCAATGCCCTGAGTGTGGGTTCAATTCCTGGCTGGGGAGCTAAGATTCCCCATGCCTTTCACCCAAAAAACCAAAACACAGAACAGAAGCAATATTGTAACAAATTCAATAAAGACTTTAAAAATGGTCCAATCAAAAAAATGGGAAAAAAATATGAAAAAGAATACACACCCACACCCACACCCCCTGGTGGCTTGGATGGTAAAGAACCTGCCTGCAATGTAGGAGACCTGGGTTTGATCCCTGGGTTGGGAAGGTCTCCTGCGGAAGGGAATGGCTACCCACTCCAGTATTCTTGCCTGGAGAATCCCATGGGCAGAGGAGGCTGGCAGACTACAGTCCATGGGGTCACAGAGAGTCAGACACGACTGAGTGACAAACCCTTTCACTTGTATAACTGAATCACGTTGCTGTACACCAGAAACTAACATGACATTGTAAACTTATTTCAGTAAAAATAAATTGTAAAAAGTGTAAGATTCCACAGGTTACATTCTGTGTGAATTCATTAAATCCCTGGGACAGAAGAGCCGATTGAAGTGGACTGCTTCAGCCAGTGACCTGTGACAGGCTCCTGATGGAGGCCGCCCGGGGGAGAGCAGAGCCTGGCTGTGGAGTTGGACAGACTTCGCTTTGAATGTGGGCTCTGTGTATACTGGCCCCAGGGCCTCGCACGAGTTATTTACCCTCTGGGACCTCAGTCTCGGCTTCAAATAATGCTGCCGCCAGCAGTGCTGCACAGGTTAGAAAGCGTGGATGTAGAGGGCATGTCAGCTCTGGCCAGATGGCAGTGGCCACCAGGGGCCCCGTCCCTGGGGCCTCACTGGGCAGCCAGAGCAGCTCTGACTGAATGGTGGCCACAGGCACTGCGCGGGGCGGGTGGCGTCCCTTGCAGTCCACCAGCTGACCCTGGGCTAACACTTCATTCTAGGTCGGCTGTCTTACTCCTCATGAGTGAGGACTCTATGCTCTGGGACAGACTGAAACCATGCTAAAGGGCTGCTGATGTCCACAAAGGAGGAGACCAACCTTCTCACAGTCTCTAGGAGAGGGGTGAGACTGCAGTTCTGAAGCCACAGATGTGTGAGGGAAGGATAAGGGGATTATTACCCCCACTTCGCAGATGAAGGAAGTGAGATTCAAGAGGGTCAAGTCACTTATCCAGACAGCCGGAGCTGGTGAACAATGAAGCTGGGCTCTAAAGCAGTGGCTCTCGGAACCACCTGGGGGCTTAGAATAGTGCCAGCGCCTGGGCCAAACCACAGATTCCGACTTCATCCTTCTGGGGTGGGGCCACCATGGATACATACTTCTAGGTCCCCTCTCCCCCCAGAGTGGCCCTGATGTGTGGTTGAGTTCAGACTGCTGCTCTTAGGACGCACGCTCTGTGGCCAGCCTTGCAGCGCCATGTGCCTCCTGTCACAGGCTCAGCCCCAGAGAGGTTCCCAGCCCACGCCTTCACCTTCCCGGCTGCAGACGGGCAGCCTCCCCGCGACCCCAGGGCAGCAGAGTGGTCACCTCATCACTGATGGTCTCTCAGAGCCTCTGGTTTCTCACTGGAAGGGTGAGGCCCACCACCCAGCTTCCTTGGACGCGTCCTGTGAGCGCTGTGGGGAGAGGTGTCGGCTACAGGTCAGACGGTACAAAGAACACCAGCCCGGGGATACCAAAACTAGCTTTAATTTGTCCAAAAGTCACATCGAGCTCCACAAAGAGCTTCCGGGGGAGCTGCAGGGAGGGCCCGCTGCTGAGCGGCCTAGAAGTTCTCCAGCAAGGCCAGGATGCGCTTCTGCTCGCTCTCCCGGAACTCGGGGCTCCGGCCGTCCCCGATGTTCTCCGCGTACTCTGGGGAGACAAAGGCAGGGTCAGGGGGAGACTGGGGAGCGGGGGCCATCGTGCCCGGGTCACGTCGCGCCTCCCCCTGAACCCCGGCGCCCGGGGCTGTGTGCTGTTCTAACGCCTCCAGGGGCACCCGCCGTGGCGGCTGTGCCCAAACCCCTTGGGTCCTGCCCTCGAGGCCCGTGGTGGGCCAACTCCCCGGCCCCTGCTCGCGTTCCTCTCCTGGCCGAGCCTTCCTCCACTTAACACACATTCGGGCAGGCACTGCCCCGGAGCCGCTGGTTCTCAACATCATGCAGGAACTTGTTAGAAATGCAGATGTCGGGAGCTCCCCGGTGGTCCAGTGGTGAGGACTCGGCACTTTCACTGCTGAAGCAGGTGTGCAGGGGAGTATCTGGGAGCGAACGGCAGGGGGCAAGCAGAGCTGGGGCTTGAGTGGGGAGCAGATCTGGTCCCACAGAGAGGGGAGCAAGGGGGGCGGGCACGGGGCAGACAAGCCCCTGTCGGCACTTCCCTGGAGATGAGAAGTTACAAGAGAGCTGTAAGCAGAGGCATGACATGATCTGTCTTTTCCCCAGTGCCCATTCTAGCTGCCGCAAGGAAGATACTGTGAAGGGGCCAAGGGCAGAACGAAGATGTGATTTGATGGTGGTCTGGCCCAAGGTCATGGTAGAGGAGAGAAGTCTTCAGATTTAAGATGTATCCTGACGGTGGCTCCAGGGGTGGGAGAGGAAGAGACATGGATACTAAAGTCACCAAGAAATACGACAGGAGAGGAGGAGATAGTGGAGAGGGTGACAGTGAGCTCGAACTCCTCCAAGGAATGAGGGGAACAGGTGTATGTGCCACAAGGACGGGGGCTGGGGTACAGTCCACTGACGCTGAGATTCAAACCAATGGGTGTTTTCTGGGAAAAGGGGAGGAGGAATGGTCTAGAGGCGCCCAGGAAGAGCATGGCAGACCCCTCTCCCATCACTGGCAGACAGCCTGTGAGAGAAAGCAGGTACCACTTGAGCGGGCCCATCCCAGGGAGACACAGTTTCAGTCAGAGTAGGAAGATACAGGAAATAACGTCAAAAGAGAATAGGAATGAGGGACATGATGCTGACGACAGGATGTCTGTCATCAGAGTTGTAAGGTGGGTAAACGTGTCCAGTTTACCTGTTACCCCGGCACAACACGTAACACTCCTCCATTTTATTCTCCAAAGTGTCCCGGCCCCCAGGTTGTATGTGGCCAGCTGGTTTTAGGAGGTGGGAGGGGGTGGGGCATGGCGCAGACAGGATGTGCAGAGCTCCGGGATGGGAGGGCAGGGCTGGGGGCTGAGTGGGGCCCCAGGCTTCCTGGGGGGACTCCCGTGAGGTGCACAGAGCCCGGGGGACTGCGGTCCTGCTCCTCTGAGCGCTGCCCTGCCCCTGCCCTTGGGAGATGCTGTGACATCGTGTTTGAAACCTGACCCTGACTCACAGTCCCAGGGGGCCTTGCATGGTCTCCCCTCTGAAAATGCATGTAAAGAGCTTAGTGATAACACTTGTTCCAGATACACTGGCTCCCTCCTCCAACCTGCTTTGCTTGGGCCAGTAACTGCAATCTCACACCCCCTTCAAGGACCGTCTTAAAGGACACCGTCCCTTGAAGTCCCACCGAGTCACCTCTGACTCCCGCTCCCCTCCTCGGGCCTCTGCCTCCATCGCAGGCCTGACTTCTGGATGATCCTCTACTTGCCCCTCTACATCCAGACTGGCAGCTTCATGAAGGCAGGGGCTTTTGCCTCACTTTCAGCTAAATTCCCAGCAGAGCCGGGCTGACAGCCAACTCCTGGCTGTTTTGTGAATAAACTCCCAGAGCAGTGAATCAAGATGAGTACCTGCGCATCTGCCCCTAGCCCCGTGTCTGGGGTGGCCAGAGACTGAACAATAGAACTCGCAAGAGGCGTCTGCATAATAAAACATCTGCTGATCTAAATCAGACAAAGGCTTGGGGACAGGAGTGAAGCCTGCAAACCCACCGGGCTGGGGCAGTCTCTTGCTCCTGCCACTTCTGCACGTCTCCGTCCTCTTTATGACTGGACAAGTGCCGAAGAGGCGATCTGGGATTCAGACATGTGCCAGCTGTGTGTCCACCCCCCGGAAATCATCCTCTCCTGTGAGGCCCATCCATCACCTCCAGCAGCAAATGGCTGTGATCCCTTCCATGAAGGCTCCTTAAAGGGAGGGCTGGAGTGATGGGAGAACAGGAAATGGGTGGTGGGAAAAGGCTCCGGGCTGGTATGTAAGTGGTATCTTTTAACTCACATGTGAATGATCTAGTCGCTGCCCCAGGAGAGACAGAAATGACCATTATAGCATTTAATACCCTCAGAGGCCTGGCCTGAAAGCAAGAATCTTAATGGACTGAACTAACACTTTGTTCTCCTAATGGATTCTCAGACCCAGGAGAGAAGGAAGTGAGACACAATCTGATCCTTTGGGGCAATGCTTTTGCAAGTAAAGCCAGCTTCCCTGGAGGGACCTTATCGCTTTCCAGGGATGCACAGAGTAGAGCACCAATGTCTGTATCAATCCCCTTGCTGGATCGCCGCTACCAAGGCCGTAAAAAAAAACGCTTGCCACCATGATACACAGAGTGCCCATCGACGGACAAGTCTCCTCGGATGCTCCACATGCAGAGAGGGAGGAAACAGTCAGATTACCTGCTCTCTGGAAACAGGCTGTGAAGGAAGGGAGTAAAATGAGGAAGAGGGGCTGTCCTGCACAGAGTGGAATGGGACTTCACACGTAGGAACACTGTTTATGTGCCAGGCATTTATATATGTTGTCTCACTGAATCTTTGCAGCAATCCTACAAGGCAAAGAGCACCTTCTCTGTTTACAGGTGGGGAAACTGAGGTTTGAGAGCTGAAGCTACCTGCCCAGGTGCAGCATGGCAGAGGGGCTGAGATTCAAACCATGAACATGTGTGAGCAGTGAAAAGGGCACCTCCAAAGCCACTGGGGGGCAGGGGAGCTGGTCCCGAAAGTGGCATCCTTTCCTCTAGGCAGTACTGTACCCCGCCTGTTCCCCATCCTTTGGGGAAAAATTCTCCAAGGGAGTCCAGCTCTGGCAGGGCATCTGGCGTCAATATCCTTGTAACAGATAAGGCTCTGGAGGGGATGTCACGGGGTGAAGGGGCCTCAGCAGTCAGAACAGACGTGGAGTGCCGGCTGGGGCCATGCTCCCTTGTTCCCGGTCACCAAATGTCAGGGCTGGCAGGGCTCTCAGAAATGTACGGCAACCCGGAGGGACAGGGGAGCGGCCGGGGCCCCACAGCGAGCCGGCCCCAGGGACAGACCTGACAAGTGCTGAGTGCCCTCCCACTGGCCCTGGCAGCTGGTGCCAGCTGTGCACCTCACGTCTCACCCTCCACCCCTGACTCCAACTCGTTCTTTTGTTTCCAGAGTGGAATCCTATTTGGAGCAAACCGTGGTGGTGCCGGCTACCTCTGGTTATTATAGCTGCTGCAGCAGTCTATAAATATTGAACAGATCCCTCCCAGAGGTCTTGGGAAAGAGTTCTCTTTGCTGTGTGTGTAAAAAAGGGAGAGAACGGAGGGGAAAAGAGATGCTAGATGAAGGGAGAACTTCGGGGTGGGGGAGAGGGAGGAGGAAACAGTGAGTCGGTCTGGAGAGTGAGAAAGATGGGGAGATACATCCACTCCCTACTCTCCTTCCCCAGCATTTTCAAATGCTCTTATAATAAAGGCTTTGATGACGCTCAGAAACAGGCAGCAGCGCTGAATGCATAAATATTAAAGCAAACTTTAGACAGCAGGTTTACTATTCAGACATGGAATACGAGCTGTTCTGTTTATGTTAAGAGGGAGAGGGCGGGGCACCCGGACAGCAGATGGGGAAGGACTGTTGTTCAGGACCCAGACTGGGACCGGCCCTCACAAGCCTGGTTCAGATCCCTGACCTTTAGCCTTAAACGCTTACCTCTGAAAAAGTGCAGGAGGAAGTGTGAGTGGGGAGAAGAGGAACGTCAGCATTTTTACACAGAAAACACTTGTGTTTTCTGTGAAGTGAAGACACAGAAATAATAACAAAATAGAAACTGGGAGAGTAAGGCCCTTGAAGTCTAACAGAGATTCCTTAGCAACAAGGATGGATGCGGAAGGACTAACGTGACTTCTCTGGAGGAGAATGTTGTGCTGGGGCTGCAAGTTGGGGTGTAAGTTTCATCAGGGACATCATGACAGTGAAACTCACTTAAGGAGAAACAGAAGGAAGCTTATCCTTTGCTTACGATGCTAACAGGGTCACATCCCCACGGACTGTTTTCCCACAGACATTTCAGCTGCCTGGAAAAGCACCACCACCCCACCCTCCCCACCAGGCCTTGAAGAGTGAGGTCTGGGTTGGGCTTTCCTGATTTCCTCTGAGTCCAGGCTGTTGCCAGCACCAGTGAAAGGATGAGGCCAGGGAAGGGAAGGAAGGAATCTGCATTTACTGAGCAAGTATTCTGTTCTGGGTCCCCAGCTGCATCTCTATCTCAGCCATCCTTGGGGGCAATCTTCACTTTTGGTTTGTTTTTTACAGAGGAGGAAACCGAGGCTCACAAATGTTATCTACTAACTCACCCCAAGTTACAGAGAGCCAGAATCCTGCTGGACTGTGCATTTCAGTTCTACCCCTTCCCAAGTGAGCTGGGGCGCAAGTTACACCGGTGAAGGTAGCTAACGTCATCAGGCATTTATCATGTGCCAACAGGGAAGCACTTTACTGCAGAACCTCATCTAATTCTCACAGCAAACTTTTTTTTTTTGGTGCTCAGTATAGAATTCTTATTTATTTTTTTCTTCCCAATTATTTTTATTAGTTGGAGGCTAATTACAATATTGTAGTGGTTTTTGCCATACATTGACATGAATCAGTCATGGATTTACATGTGTTCCCCATCCTGAACCCCCTCCCACCTCCCTCCCCATCCCATCCCTCTGGGTCATCCTAGTGCACCAGCCCCGAGCACTTGTCTCATGCATCCAACCTGGACTGGCGATCTGTTTCACACTTGATAATATACATGTTTCAATGCTGTTCTCTCAAATCATCCCACCCTCGCCTTCTCCCATAGAGTCCAAAAGTCTGTTCTATACATCTGTGTCTCTTTTTCTGTTTTGCATATAGGGTTATCGTTACCATATTTCTAAATTCCATATATATGTGTTAGTATACTGTATTGTTTATCCTTCTGGCTTACTTCACTCTGTATAATGGGCTCCAGTTTTATCCATCTCATTAGAACTGATTCAAATGAATTCTTTTTAATGGCTGAGTAATATTCCATGGTGTATATGTACCACAGCTTCCTCATCCATTCGTCTGCTGATGTGCATCTAGGTTGCTTCCATGTCCTGGCTATTATAAACAGTGCTGCGATGAACATTGGGGTGCACGTGTCTCTTTCAGATCTGATTTCCTCGGTATGTACGCCCAGGAGTGGGATTGCTGGGTCGTATGGCAGTTGACAGTTTTTTAAGGAATCTCCACACTGTTCTCCATAGTGGCTGTACTAGTTTGCATTCCCACCAACAGTGTAAGAGGGTTCCCTTTTCTCCACACCCTCTTCAGCATTTATTGCTTGTAGACTTTTGGATAGCAGCCATTTTGACTGCGTGTAATGGTACCTCATTGAGGTTTTGATTTGTATTTCTCTGATAATGAGTGATGTTAAGCATCTTTTCATGTGTTTGTTAGCTATCTGTATGTCTTCTTTGCAGAAATGTCTGTTTAGATCTTTGGCCCATTTTTTTGATTGGGTCATTTATTTTTTTGGAATTGAGCTGCAGGAGTTGCTTGTATATTTTTTAGATTAATCCTTTGTCTGTTTCTTCATTTGCTATTATTTTCTCCCATTCTGAAGGCTGTCTTTTCACCTTGCTTATAGTTTCCTTTGTTGTGCAAAAGCTTTTAAGTTTCATTAGGTCCCATTTGTTTATTTTTGCTTTTATTTCCAATATTCTGGGAGGTGCGTCATAGAGGATCTTGCTCATAGCAAACTTTTGAGGTGGGTTATCCATCTCCATCTTATAGATGCAGGAGCTGCTTAGGGGGAGGGCACGTAGCTGCCCGAGGTTAAAGAGGCCCCTCTTCAGGATCCTTTCCTGCCTCCCTAAATCCTAGAGGCTCCAGCAGCCAAGGTCTGGTGGAAGTCACACACACACAAACATGTCATCAAAGAGAAATCCCAGCAGCTTCTGCAGCTTGCAAATCACAGAGGCCAAGCTCAGGTTACCAAGCGCTCCAAATCAATATGGAAACACATGTCTAGGAGCTTCTGAGAGAGGACTTGAAGCCATAAGGAACACAAGCAAATCAAAGGGCCAGGAGCCAACCTCTGAAAGCGTTCTGAAGTCTTGGCTCCGTCTTTTCGCCACCCGTGAGAGTTTTTTGAGTCAGTAATCCTCTAAGCTTTCCTCTGCCAAACAGCCTAACACCATAAGGTCTTCTAACAAACTTTCATCAGTGAATGAAACATTTAGGAGATTCACTGGAGGCTTCAGTGGTAAGCCCCGGCATAAGAAGAATACTTATAAAGAAGTATACTTCTTTATACTGAGAAGTATTTCCAGGTCATAGGTCCTATTCCATATCCACAAGGGGCCACTCAATGTATCCCTGCATCTACCTGTGGAGCTGTCACATGTTTCGAGAAGCCACGTTCTTATTTAGTTATCAACCTCATGGGGACAGAATGTGCAAGGGAGGTTGCCAGAGGCTAGGGGAGAGGGGAATGGGGAGTGAAGGGTTTAATGGATACAGCCTTTCAAGTCTGCTGAAATGAAAGTAAGTTCTGTGGAGAGGGGGTGGTGATGGCTGCGATGGTTAAGATGGTAACTCCTGTGCATGTTTTACCACAATTAAAAAACAAAAACAAGCACCTCTTCTTGCAGCCTCTCTGGATCTTCAGGCTCTCTCTCCATCTCCAGCAGAATTAACTGTGCTTTCTTGATTCCCACTGCATCTCTTAGCACTGACTCCAGTCTGCTTTGTGTAGCGGTTATTTATTCCCCATGCGATGGGACTGAATCCCTCGGGGACAGGGTCTCCTTGGGAGCCCACCGAGGGCCCTGTGATGCCACTGGGTGCTCTGAAAAGATGGCTGCCCTGAATATTCTTTCTTGAAATGCTAGAGGAGTGTATCAGCCAACTGGCCCAGTTAGACCTTTCCTTTCCGCCAGATGGAAAGACCGACTGAGTCTGGATCCAGTTTTCCTGCATTAAGAGCGACTTGGGTAACATTGCTTAACCTCTGCAGGTCTTGGCTTCCTTATGGGCACAATGGAGATTGTAACCCTGCTTTTAGGGCTCTTGTGAGAACCGGAGAACATACATTAAAAGCCGGGCACAGAGGACGTGCTTGGGAGTGACCACTCTACCTACTGTGACCCTGATTTCAGGAACAACACAAAGAAACCTGAAGTGCACCCCCAGTAAGCATTAGCCGAGCTCCTTCTTTGTGGCACGAGCGGCCTAGACACCAGAAGATAAAAGGCAGGACGACTGTCACTGCCTGTGTGAAGCACGAAGTCCTTCTCTAGTACGGAGACCGCTGCCCCCCAGGTGGGTGCCACAGGCCTTGGGCCACAGTGGCTACCTGTTCAGGGAAGGCTGGACTTCAGGAGCACCGAGTACTCAGCCTGCAGACCGAGGGACTTTAATGAGCCATCAATTATTCCCAGCTCTCTTGGCACCCCCAGTACAAAAGGAGGGAGTGAAACTGTGAGAAAGGGGACAGAAATAAAATGGGAAGAGTCCCCTGCTGGGCCTGCCTCATCAGCGTTTTCCTGAGACCCCAAGGGATCCATCAGCTGTCATCTTGCCAGCAAAACTTGGGAAATATGTAGGCCATAAAATCAAAGAAAAAAGCTTGCATCTAATTAGTATGATTAAAAAAAAAAAAAGGAAGCAACCCAAACTGAAAAACAAAATTAAAATCAAAGAGGACAGGCTGACGAGCTGGTTTTCTTTATGAGGCTTTGTTTTTTTGCGCATTTTGATGGAACGAAGGCTGGGGGAGGGAGCGAAGACTTTTAAGAGGTGGGCCTGAAGCAGAAGCCCAGCCATCACCCCCTACCCAGTCCCGTGGTAGCCTCACCCCTTCTCAACCTCAGCACTGTCCGGAGGGTGCTTGCTGGACCGTATTCACAGGCTGAGGAAAGGCGGACCGTGGTATAGCTCTGTCACCCAATACCACAGACAGAAGGGCTTCCTGGGGCCAGTGTGAGCCCTTTATTATAACCTTAGCCTCCCATCTGGAGAGAATGCTTTTTTTTTTTTTTTGTGGTCAGCATCCTGTGAGGACATCTTTGATCTGGGCAGTGGCATCTGATTCCCTGGCTTTAAATATCACCTCACTCGTGAAGACTTCCAGTTGTCCAAACTAGCACCTTTCCTGCCCGAATGAGAATGTCTGCTCTCCACTGGCCAACAAAGGTGTGTAGGCACTGCCTGTCCCTCCAAACTCACAGTGTACCCAACAGATCTCGAGAGCCTTGTCCAGAAACACTCCCAACTCCACCCGACGCTCCAGCCTCCCGCATCCCTGAGAGGCCTCCCCTGATGAGGGAGACTCCGTATGAAGGCCACTGACGTCCTGTTCTGCCTCAGGCCTCTGCTCCCCCTGCCTGGGATGTACTTCCCCCACTGGACACCCTTCCCAGTCCGGAGAGCATCCTCTCTCTCTTCCCTGGGATTCCCGGGTGTGGCCTGTGCCTCCATTACTGCCTCTTATCACTCCTTTAACACTCTGTTCACAACTTCAACGCAGCACTTATCACATTATAATTAGTTTCCAATCTCTCTCCCCCTAGACCATGAACCCTTAGGACAGGGATCTTGCTGATTCTTCCCTGTCTCTCTAGTCCTGGAATCAGAGCCTGGCACCCAGCAATGCTGGCTGAGTAGCTGTTGAAGCATGTATTTTGTTTGACTCAGTGGTAAAGAATCTGCCTACCAAACAGGAGACGTGGGTTCGATCCCTGGGTTGGGAAGACCCCCTAGAGAAGGAAATGTTAACCCACTCCAGCATTCTTGCCCGGATAATCTCATGGACAGAGGAGCCTGGCGGGCTATGGTTCATGGGGCTGCAGAGTCAGACAGGACTCAGCGACTAAACCATGTCGCCCCAAAAGACTAAAAACTCTATGAGGGCAGGAGCTGTGTGACACCTTAGTAGTACAGTATTAGCACTGTGCTGAGCCCTGAGGAGTCTCAGTAAATATTTGCCGATTTAAATTCACATAAGGGTAGGGTTTAATTCAACAACATTTGAAATAGTCCCTGGGTGTCCACTATGTGCCTGGCATTGCTCTAGGTGCTGAGGACACACAGGGATCAAGCCAATGGCCCTGAGTCACGGAGCTTACATTTTAATGCATGAGACACACAGAACAAGTAAACAGAGACATAAATAAAAATAATTACAGACTGTGATAAGGGCTAGGAAGGAAATAAACAGGGTGCTATGATGGGAAATAACAGATGGAGAGAAGTGGATTGATTCAGGATTGAGGCTGGAGGCAGGAATGGCAGATTTACTAAGGGACTGGCTGTGAAGAGGGCTGGAGAGAGAGCTGAAGAGCCGAACCTGGGTCTGGAAGGAGGGACCCGAGAGTCTGGACAGTGGGGGAA
Organism: Odocoileus virginianus; assembly: GCF_023699985.2. NCBI lineage: Eukaryota > Metazoa > Chordata > Mammalia > Artiodactyla > Cervidae > Odocoileus > Odocoileus virginianus. The sequence goes on along the minus strand of NC_069682.1, from coordinate 62,230,334 downwards.
AGAAAGTGACTTGTGGGGAGGAACAAGAGTGGTGGGAACGAACGCAGCATCTGTTTGGGCTATTCATCTGCTCACCTGGCCAATCAACAAATGTGTACTCAGCACCCAGTACCCACCCAGCACTTTAACAGGCACTCAGGGAATAAACCGGGCTCTGAGGGTCACTGAGGCTGGCTCGCAACAACTGAAAATCCTGAATAACCTCAGGTACACATATTAGGATGTCAGGAAGAAAAGCATCCCCCTACGAGGTGTTAAAAACACTCTTCCTTTCTCAGAAGATCATTGTTTCGATCATGCGGATGGCGGTGCAGGGAGAAGCCTAAGTGCAAGACCTCGGAGCTGAGAGTCATAAAAAGTTCTAACTGAATGCGTGGGCATCCAGCCTTTAGAGGCTGGGCTTGCACATCACCGCAGCTGCGCCTGAGGGAGGAGGCAGCGTGACACCCGGAGCAGTGACTCACGTGGCTGTGACACTGAGGGGGAGAAGGGAGCACCTAGGAGGCCACTACGGGAGATGCCAGGTGAGGCTCATGAACGGTTCCCCCTTTCCTCTTTCTCAGGGGGAAGGCAATAAATTCCAATGCCTCATAGGCTCCATCTCCAAAATGGGCACAAGATTTACCACCCCCACCTGCCAGGGAGGGCGGTGATGATCATGTGGCTTCCAGTCCTAGGTTTTTACCCACACGGTTCCTTTGTTTTGGAATGTCTAAGACCCAGCTCAATGTTCCCACTCCCACACAGCTTCCCATGGGATATTAGCCGTGCCTCACTTGTAACACTGCTGACGATAGTTATCATCACATTTCATAATTCTCACAATACCATTTACCAAGCAAACAGCAAATACCCAGCTAGCATTTACCAAGAACTTATGAACTGGAGATGCTTTCCATATATCATCTCATTTAATCCTTTTACCTATTCTAGGAGGTCTCTGAGCAACTGGATATCTTGCCTGAGGTAGCACCGTAAACATCAGGCTCAGGATTCACTTCCAGGAGCCAGATCCCGGAACCCAGGGCTCTTAACGTCTCCTTACTTTATATCATTTATCTCCACATTTCATCTCCCACCTGTAATGGGAGTTATAAGCCACTTACCCACATGCCCTTCAAGTAAATCTAGCCTAATTCCTCAGCTAAGGAGTGGGCAGAATGAGGGTCAGAGAGAGACCCGATGTGCCTGCGGTACCGTCCACCATGACGCTGAACTCCAGTGTTATCAGTAACGTCCAGCATGTGCCTCCTGCTGCCATCTGTGCTGGTCTGTGCTAAGTGGTCTACGGGCAGGCACTGCATCACAACGCTGACTGAGAGCGTGCTTGCCAACCAGAGGTCTCCTGGGAGCGGCTCCAGTGGAGTCAGGTCCAGCCAAAGAGGCAACAGTGCTTGAGGGACCCGCTGGGGAACGTGAAGGAAATTCACCCGAGCACTTCCTGTGTGCTGGCCACTAGCATCCAGTTCCTGGATGCTGTCATGTAGCATCTCACGAACTTTTCCAAATTTCTCCTAGATCTTGCTCACAAAGCTGGGGGAAGGCAGAGTTGGCACTGGAAAGCAGGCATGCTTTTTCTCCGACACTACTCTGCCTCAAACTCACTTCCTTCTGCCTTAATTCCAGGTAGTTCTTATTAGCTCGTTTCCTCTTTTTTCCCCCTAAGAAAGCAATTTCCTTTCACTACATGAAGTTTGGACCTGGATTTTTTTGTTTGTTTTGTGCGTGTGTGTGTGTGTATGTTTTTACATTTCCAATCCCTAGTGCTTCTTTTTTGTGTTTTTAAAATTCTGGAAGTGGAGGATCAGAGGCAGAGATTAACTAAGTTAGTCTTTGGTATTCTGACAGGATGACCTGGACACAGACTGAACTGGACAATACACTTAAGCCTGCAGTGCAGACAATGCTGCACAAAATTCCAGGCATACAGACAGAGATGGAAAGAAAGCATCATCTAATTAATTCCCTGGAGCCCCAGACACAAGCAACATCCAACTCACCCTTGATGATGTGCCTGACGATTTTGATGGAGCTTCCACGCATATTCAGGATCTGGTGAACCCTCTGGCGAATCTAATAAGGAAAAGGAAGAGTGGACAGAGAAAGAAAGAGCATCATTTGTCTTGGTAGACATCAGAAGACATCACATTGGAAATATTCACCTCACCCCCATCCCTGAGAAAGAGGGCCCACGTAGAGTGAAGGGAATTCAAGGAGTGTGTGATCCACTTCCTTCTTTGAGAGACTCTCTCTAAGCCGGTGGCAGGCAAGGAGGCAGGGATGGACGGGCCCACCCAGGGAAGCCCCTCCTACCTGGGGCACATTGGCATTACAGATCTCTGCCATGATGTAGCAGATGTGCTGGAGGACAAACAGCCCGGCATCCAAGCGCCGGAGGTAGAACTCATCCTCGATGTCATTGTCTATGATCTCTCCACGCCGGACCATGTCCTAGAAAAGAGTGAACATTGGGGAACAAAAGTCAGACAGTGAGTGGAGGAGGAAAGAATAGGTTTCTAGTTCTCCCACGATTCACAAAAGAATAGTAATGACAACTACAACAAAAGAAAACCACTCTGCCTTCATTTGCCTCCTGCTTGTCTCATTATTCTAAAGTTATCTTATGTTCTCATTGTTAATGGACTAGAGGCTCATGGAGTCAAGACTAAAGTCCATTTTTTCCTCTATACAATGACTCAAGGCCAAAATGATCTCATCCACACATTCAACCTGAAAAAATAAGCTGATGGGGACATGTATCTATTTATCTGCTTCTACTCATTCTTTACTCTTCGGTTCCCACCTCCATCAGTAACCTCTCTACAAGATAGACTTAACTCTTTTTCTTCCAAATCAAATTAACCTAGGGAGGAGAGGTCCGCTTTCTCTACAATTCCGTTTTGGTGCCCTCGTGATGGCGCAGGTACACATTCTATGTGTCCCTTTCGGCTTATATTTCGTTAGATACAAAATGCCAACCTTTCCGTTTCATTCCACGAGTTCAATACTTCCCCAAGGTCAAAGACCTAATCTCTTTCCTCTTTAGGGAGTCTCTTTCCTAAAGTTTTGTAACCCCAGACCTTCAGACTTGCTCTCCCCATATCTGTTTCTGTCTAATGGATTCTTTAAAAAACAAACCTAGCTTTATCCAGATACAATTGATGTACTATAGTATTCACCCATTTAAAGTGTATAACATAACAGTTTCGTGTGTAGTCAGTTATGCAACTACCATCACAGTCACTGCAGCATATTTTCATTCCACTCCACCCCAAAGCCCCTCATCCAGAGGATTATCACCACCTCTGCCAAGACAGCTCTTCTTCCCATCTCAGGGCCTTTACTGCCTTGCTTCCTAAGGGTTCTGGGATATCTCTCATGCCAACACTATAAAGCAACCTCTCCTACAGAACCTTCCCTGATCATTTAAGGATAACAAAACTCCTCCTTTCCAAAATTCCTGACAGTATCCTTGCAGGCCACTCCATGGCACGCCGTCTTCTGGCCCATCATATCCACACTGATTTCAGTTATTATCAGTTCCCTGTTTCTATAACTCCCTCTATTTCATGAGGGTGGGCTGTGAGCTCTGTGAAAGTGGGGACTGAATTCTGTCTTTACATCCCTGGCTCAGTAAACATCCACACGGTGAATGAGAGGAAAGAGACATAACTGCTTAAGGCTGTCAGAGTCAGAACTGGGTGAGGGACTCGTTCTGCACGACTAGCAGATTGGTCTAAGAAGACAGGTGCTTGAATACATGCTTCTGATGACAACAATCCATTTTTTAATTCTGTCAGTGGTTTTATGGCCATGGCTCCCTCTGACAATTCAGGCTCCTGTCACTGATGGAAGCCCTGGGGACCCTGCTTTCCACTCTCCCAAACTCGAAGGACTTACCACGGTGGTCATCAATCCCCAACCAGCATCCTTCAGAGACTATTTAGACGCAGATAACTCACTTCTTTATTTGCCCAGGGGGCCTGCCTGTAGCTACTTTTCATCTCGTTCCTAAAGGCCTCTGTCTGAGAGGCAATAAGAAGGCTCTAGGTTTGCCAGGCCCGGTGCTGCCTGGTAAAGCACCACCACTAATTCAGAGCTTTGTGTAGTAGCAAGTTCCTCAGTAATCTGGCGATAGTGTTAATGGTCACGAGGTAGTCACGGAGCACCAGACTGATGTCCAAGGAGTTTAAAAATAGAAGGGCCTCTTTAGTTTCTCATTTGTTCATAATCATAACTTCCTGCTCCAGAACTCCTAAGTGTTCAACAGCTGGGGGCACAGGAAGGAAAATTACTCTTTGACTTCCACTCATGCAAAAAGCATTTGCGGCTAATACTTCACATTTCTATAATGCAGTGGAGTTTAAAGCGTTATTATATATATGGTCCTTATTACCAAATTTAAAGCGAGCAGGGGAGGGATATTAATCCCATTGTACAAATTAGAACCCAAGGTTAAGTAAGTTGTTCATAATTACATAATTACCAGTTATTCGAATATGGACTCCCTAGGGACAGGAATCCTGTCTCACTAATCTCTGAGGTGGAAATGAACAACATGAAGTGGAGTATCAGATCTGGACCCTGCTTAACTGCCATGTGGCAAGAAAACTGCTCCAAGCACTGAGTTAAGGCAGAAGAGGAGGAAGAATGAAGGTAAGGGGATGTGCTGGTCTTAGTCACCAAAGAGCTGCCAGTCTGAGTGGGAAGGACCACAGCAACACAGAAAATGATCAAACAGTAAAGGGATACAGTGCATCCACAAGTTTAAAGTAATTACAAGTGGTGGGTGCTAATCAGGGTTGGTTATAAAACACTGGGAAGAAGTGACTTTTGGATAAGGAGTCGAGGCTTCTGATTGGCAGACGCAGTAGGACGAATGGCTTAAGAATGAAGGCAGGGACCTCCCTGGTGGTCCAGGGGCTACGACTCTGTGTTCCCAAGGCAGGAGGCCCAGATTTGATCCCTGGTCAGGGAACTAGATCCCACACATGGCAACTAAGAATTTGCATGCCGCAACTAAAGATGCCATGTGCTGCAACTAGGATGTGGTACAGCCAGAGAAATAAATATTAAAAAGAATAAAGTGAAGGCATTTTTGTGCCCTGAAGCCTTATGCAAAATGCATTATGCTGTTCATACTTTCTGCTCATTGGCCTTCCCCCGACCCCACACACACAGCATAAACAGACCTGCCCTCCCTTTTCTGGCCCCCTCACATTTACTTGTAATGTTGGTACTCTCCCCACACCCCATTCTCTATCAATAAGATATTTAAAGTCTAAAATGTGATATTCCTTATAAAATTTTCCCTGAGATATTTAAAAACTTGTACCCTACAAAGCACCTTGCATAGTACTTTCTGCAAAGCAGACTCTTGAAAAGCATTTGTGAATCTGTCGGCCAGAGAAGTAAGACAGGATGAGTGGCGGACTATGCTGTGCAGGCAAGTGGATGAGGATGTGCGAACCCGTCTGACAGACACGTCGGCTTCAAGTGCTGAGAGGCAGGCAAAGTGTACAGCTCGGAGGTTGTACAGTGTTAGCTTATGTGAGAAGTAGAGCAGATGGAGAAGAGAAGTGGGGTGGAGAGGGGAGAGAAGAGAGACCAATCCCTCAGTGCAAACCCGGGAACTTGGGGAGAAACATATTCATTCATCCACTGGTAAAGAATACTAGTTCAGTGTTCCTGAACACTAACTATGGACCAGCTATTATATGATGTGCTGGGGGCAGCAAAGATAAATAAGACAGTCTACAGAATTAAGGAGATTAAAGTCCAATGAGGTTAACAGATATGAACAAACTTCTAGGACCTTGCAGACTGTACTGAGTGCTAGAAGGAGAGGCTAAGTTTGTTTTCTTTGGGTTACGAGGAGAGTTCCAGGGAAATGTAACATTTGAGCTGGATTCTGAAGAAGTATGACAAGCTGGAAAACACATTCTAAGCAGAGGGAACAACAATAGCATGGGTCAGCTTGGCTAGGGTGGAAGAGAACAACAGTGGGATACCACTGTCACTAACAGAGAAAGAAGGGAGTGTTTCTTTGCTTAGTAGATCCTAGCTACTGGCACATCATAGTTTTTGACTGATTACTAAATACCAGGCATTGTGTGAAGCAGTCTGATTGCCACCACCATCTACCCGCCTTGCAGGAGCAGCTTGTGTTTGTTGAGGGCTTAGTATAGTGCCAAGTGCTTTATCTACACTGACTCCATTAGTTCCCACAAATACTGTGAATGAGATGGTTAGATAGCATCACTAACTCAATGGACATGACTGAGCAAACTCTGGGAGATAGAGGAGCCTGGCATGCTGCAGTCCATCAGTACGCAAAGAGTTGGAAATGACTTAGTGGCTGAACAATGACAACAATAGGGATCATCGCCCCCATTTCCAATGAGGAAACTGACTCAGGCCAGACCCCCCTAAGGTTAGTGGGAAGGAGGACGGGGGACTCAAATCCAAGTCTGTGCTCTCATCATGCTACCATGTCTGCGGAGGCATGACAGATTTTAGAGCTGTTTGGAGAACAAAGGAAGATACTAAATTAGAGTGGTAGAATGGCTTAAGAACAGAGCTTAGCAAAATTAAATTTCTCCAGTTACGTCAGAAATGCCCTGGTAGTTTTTCCTTTTTCACACTCTTCCCCACAATCTGATCTTCTTTTAACCAGACGTACTGTACCTTCCAGTTTCCCCAAATGTTGTCATGTGGAAAGGATGGACCCAAGAGAGCACTGCCAAACCCTATTTTTTCCTCCTTCCCCAGAACTTCAAGACTCTGACAACGTTCACTTCGACATTCTACTTTTAGACACGAGGCCGCATGATTTGAAAGTGAAATTTTCAAATGCAGATCTGAGACAGGATTGCAGTTCATCTCCAGGAGAGGCATCACCATAACTGCACTGAACACGCACAAAGATGAAACAGAGATTGGCTTCGAAGATGGAGTTTCTGCCCTGACAGTTTTAGAAGCATCAAGAAACCAGCACGGAGAGAAGGTGACTGCTGTCAGGATAGCACCTAATCTAGCCTGTTACAACTCTGTGGCATGGAATATTTACTGCTGAGTGGATTCAGGGAAGGTGAACACAAGTGTGTACTCCACGTTTAAAGGGAAAGTAAAAAAAAAAAAAAAGCAAGGTGATTATGTATTATTCTGATGGAAAACAAGGAAGTTTGGCTAACAGTTACTTAAGGCACATTTTCTTAAGTTATGGACTTTTAAAAAAAGAAGTAGGATGGCATGTCACCTTTATTATCCACACCTGTCCTACTATGTGTGAACAGAGCCAACTTTTTATAAATGGATTAATGACTTTTTGGCTCCTTTTCTTGGTTTCTAAGATACTAAATAACAATCTGATTTTGTGATAAGGACCTGATATAGTTCTTTGGATTTCTGAGTGTGAGGGAAAAGAGTTAAACATCTGAAATAACTAAGCAAACAGGATCAGATTTCAACTCTAACTTACTAGGGTCTGTGGGCAAGTCATTTATATTTTTTTGGCCTTGGCTTCTTTGCTTGGAAACCAGAAGCCTGAACTGGATCAGGGAGGGAAATAAGGTTCCTGAGTGCCAACTCTAATCCACTATAATGGTTATAGAGAACCATATTGAAAAAGTATTGTGAAGCCAAGTTGGAGCTTAGTGAGGGAAGAACACTGAAATCTCCTGGCACTGTTCTCAGGTTGGGGAGTGCAGAGGGCTGACTTTTGCCTTTCCTGATTTGATCTTCTTGAAGGTGCCTTTTAGCTTTGATAATCTGTGGCAAATCTAGGACTGAAGCACCTTAATAGCCAGAAGCAATGGGTTTTTGCCCACATATGGGTACATTGAGAGACTGGAGCTGTTGACAGACAGGGCTCCGGACAGTAAGAATAGCCACTGGGAGACATGCCTCCAACAGTCGTCACTTCAACAGCAAGCGGTGAGCACTGACCATTAGCTTATCCTGTCATCAATAAAGTAACTTCCTATAAGAAGGAGACAAGCCTGGGATTTGCTGTTACATTAGAGAGGCTATTTTAAAACAATATGAGTGTGTAAATTGAATGCTCTTAAAATGGGAATATAATTAATAGGGACTAAAGAAAAATTCCCGCAAACCAGTAGCCTCCTTAAGTATGGTAAAGATATTGTACTTTGCAAAATTTCCAAGTGAAAATCTATATACATGTTGAAATGCATTTGAAATAGGACAGGAGAGTTAAGATTTAAAGGATGTCTTCCACAAGCTAATGCATTCAACTCTCACCTTTGAGAAGAGGGGAGGTGACCGTCTTCTCAACGGCAACTCAACATCCACGTGTGGCATTTTTTACTTTTCAGAGCAGAGGACCTGCATTAACCTCACTTGCTGTGTATGCCTGGTGTTGTGTGTGCACAGGAAATACCATTTTCAGATTTCACAGGTGGAAAAACTGAGATAGACATCAAATAACTGTTACTGAGTTTTGCTTAGAGACTTTAGTGGGATATGATTTCCGAGTCTAAGACCTTTTCCTGTTAGTCCTTTCACTCTGACAAAGGATGGGCAGGGGACTTTTCTGGTGGTCCAGTGGTTAAGAATCCATCTTGCAATGCAGGGGACGTGAGTTCAATACCTGGTCAGGGAACTAAGATCCCACATGCTACAGAGGAACTAAGCCAGCGTCACAGCTAGAGAGTCTGCACCACAGCAAAAGATTCTGAATGATGCAACAAAGATCCCATGTACTGCAACTAAGACCTGATACAGTCAAATAAATAAATATGGTGGGTGGGGAAGGATGGGTGGGAAAAATGGAATAATAACAGCAGCAAAATTTCCTGGGTCCTCACTGTGTATCAGGCACTGTGCTAAGCACTTTCTTGAATTTCTCGCTTTTCCTTAAACCCCAAGAAGTAATAAGAACCATAACTCTTTCCACTTTCAAATAAGAAACTGAGGCTTAAAGAGGAGAATTCTCCAAAGGTCACAAAGCTCAGAGCTGAGTAAGTGTCGGAGACAGGATAAAAACCCACATGAGTCTGGCTCCAAGCCTGTGATCACTTCCCTAGTTCAAAACGTCTTTGTTTTACAGACCTTTTCCAGTATTAGCCTATGAGCAAATAGATGGGGTTTTTCTTCATGCCGTATCTGGGAACCACTGCAAATGACCAGCATTAAATGTAAGGTCATTTAGCTCTTTTGTCTTTTTCTTATAAATTGAAGAAACTTTAAAAAAAAGACAAAAAACGAGGAGGGGTCTCTAGCTAGACTAGCAAATTCCACGTGTAATTCAGGAGAGTGAAAAAAAAAACAAAAAAAGACAATCCGAGAGGTTTTATTTTGTTCATTCCTTCCTTAAGAGAGGGCTGAATAGATGGTTATTCAGTGAATAGCGCATTAACTAGAACAGATTGCAATTCAGGGCAGCATAAGCCTGTTTGGGGGCTGCTAAAACAAACAGATTCATCTCCAAAGACACACACAAGGAGGTGGTACGTGTGGCATCAAGATGCCATTTCTGCAGGGCTGTGTGTGCGTTCCCCCTCCCCTGGCCACATCCTCACTTTAAATGTTAATCTGTCTTCAGAGTGCTACCAAATCTCTACTTTGCCAGGTGCCTCTATCTCTCTCCACAGGCAAGTTGCAAGCCTCCAAATGAGCGTGTGGATGCCACTTCTAATCTGCCCCTGACAGGCGGCCAGCTGCCCCTCTGATGGAAGGAGACAGTCATAAAAGAAGCTGCTATGAAGCCAATAGGAATCCCTCTTTCCTTAATAAGCGGGGACATGGCTCAGAACCCCAGTGGGGGTCACTGCTAACTATGTGTAGTCATGGGCAGGAACTGCCCCGCCACTGAGAAAAGGCCAATTTCCCTTTTTCTTCCAGAGTAAAGGGAGAGTCAGGTAAGTGGAGAAGGAGGAGGCACAAACAACAGGCAAACAAAATCTTCTTCCAAGAGCTTCTGAAACAGGGCAACTGTGAGAGAAGGAGACGAGGGACTGCAAGTCATTTTCAGCAGGGGAAACGGGCTGGAGAATTAGTGAAAGGGATTTTTTTTCTGAGAATTTACAGCTAACTGATAGCAGTTCTGATAAGAATTCAAGGATATCAGGCCAGAGTTTGGAAAGAGAAAAGAGACTATGTGTTACACATATATGGACTTTAGAAAGATGGTAACGATAACTCTATATGCAAAACAGAAAAAGAGACTCAGATGTATGGAACAGACTTGTGGACTCTGGGAGAAGGCAAGGGTGGGATGTTTCAGGAGAACAGCATTGAAACATGTGTATTATCTAGGGTGAAACGGATAACCAGCTCAGGTTGGGTACATGAGACAAGTGCTCGGGCCTGGTGCACTGGGAAGACCCAGAGGGATCGGGTGGAGAGGGAGGTGGGAGGGGGGACTGGGATGGGGAATACATGTAAATCCATGGCTAATTCATATCAATGTATAACAAAAACTACTGTAATGATGTAAAGTAATTAGCCTCCAACTAATAAAAATTAAAAAAAAAAAAAAAAAAAAAAAAAAAAAAAAAAAAAAAAAAAAAAAAAAAAAAAAAAAAAAAAAAAAAATGGGTTGGGAAGATCCCCTGGAACAGGAAGTGGCAACCTGCTCCAGTATTCTTGCCTGGAAAATCCCATGGACAGAGGAGCCTGGCGGGCTATAGTCCATGTGGTTGCAAAGAGTTGGACACGACTGAGCATACACAGACCTCTCCCAAGCCAGCCTCGAGGAAACCAGGGCTTCTGTGAAATGTTGTGGGAGAGACTGTGAGCCCACTGAGAGGAGGACAGAGAGGATGAGAAAAGCAAAACAGTGCTCAGGGCCAGGGACTTCCCTGGCAGTCCTGTGGTCAAGCCTCCACTTGCCAGTGTAGGGGGTATGGGTTCAATCCCTGGTCAGGGAGCTAGGATCCCACAGGCCTCAGGGCCAAAAAAACCAACACATAAAACAGAAACAATACTGTAACAAATTCAATAAAGACTTTAAAAATGGTCCACATTAAAAAAAAAAATCTTTAAAAGAGTGCTCAAAGCCACACTGCAAGGGAAGAGGCAGAGGAGTTGGACCAGGACTCAAGTCCCCCAACTTCTCCTGTAATGGTAGAAAGGATGATTGTGATTGGGAAGGGGACAAGAAGGGAGGGAGGAGAGAGAGGGGAGTGAGCGTTTGGCTAAATCTGCCTCTAGGAAAGAGGGAAGCAGGAGGGAGGGGAAAGCACTACCCCATCCCCTTCCCCACTAGCTCTGGCTTCTACAGCGTGCTGTAAGCTATGGTCTGCCAAATTCACAGACTGAGAAGTTTGGGAACCACTGTTCAAGGAACAGCTGAGAGAAGCTCTCAGCAGGATTCCCCTTTTTTCTGGCTTGCCCAGGAGCTTCCAGCACAGTTAGCAGAAGACCTGACTGCAGTCTCACACTTCCACTGTCTACACAGCTTGGTAGGTGTGCTTTATGATGATGGACCCCACTCATCTGCTCCTGCGCTTTACCTCCTTTGTACAAATCTATCAATGAGTGTCAAATGCTAAGGAAATCGTCAAAGCCTGTCTTGGCCATCAAGTCCTATGGATACTGTTTCATTACAAGAAGTCCGTCTTTCTCTTTCCAGGATAAAGCCTGGATGATTTAACTGTGGAAAAATTAGCATGCAATTTGTAAGTTATTACGGTGCAAAGTATGTGGCGAGAAGGCTTTATTGAATAAACCTGCTGAGAATAATTTTCCTAGGAACTAAAAAAAGGAAAACCTCTCTCCAAGGCTCTTTCCTCCCTCTTTTAAAATCTCTGCCAGTACCTAAATAATTATCTCTTATTTCTGACGTGCAGAAGCCTGGCATCCCTGTACATTGAATCAGCAGAAGCCGGAAGAAACCCACGAGAAGTCAGGACATCTGCCCAACAACAGGGACCTTGGTATTTTCTGGGCTTCTTGTTGCTTGGGGAGTCAGGTGAAATCTGCTGAGACAAGCACCCTGGGTATTTACAGACCACAGAAAACTGCTGCTCACTCCAAGAGTCTCAAGAATTACATGCCCTTTAAAAGTTCAGGTCAAATCTTGTTAACCAGGAAGCTCCAGGGTATATTCAGATACTTTTGTGGCCCTGGAGTCTCATGGACACTGAATATAATATGAGAAAGCAGTGGATAACTGCCCAAGACGTGGAAGTCTTTGCTAGTTAACAGATTCTTGCAGTAATGTGATTGGAACTGAGTCTGTATGTAATACAATTATCAGTTTGTCCTGCAGGCGCTTCTAAATAATAGGTTTTTAATATAGCTACAGGTATGCCACAGAATGTATACAGTTGTAGAAAACATGTTTTTGACGATGGGACTATTCAGAGAAAATACAAATTAGGATTAACAATGAGAGTTTAGATATAATGTAGGAAACTCAGGACTCTCTTATCTTCCTGATACCCACAGATAAATATTAATTTTAACTCACTTAAATGTCTTTCATTTACCGCAAGCTAATCACTAAGTAGGTCCGAAGAACATGATGAACAAGAGGGATGAGAGTTGCAGAGAGACAGAGTAAACAATGTATAAAGTAATTACAGGTCAGGAAGAAGCACTGGCAGCTGGGGGGTGCTGCTTCACACGTGGGGGGGGTCACTGAAAAGCTCTCTGAGGGGCTGACATTTAGGCTGAGACCTGAAGGTGGAAGGAGCTACCAGCTTGAGAAGAGGCAGGACAAAGGGAGAAGCGAAGACTATGAGACAGAAAGTTAAGGCACAGCAGCAGGAGAGGAAGGAGGAGAAGTGGGGCTGGGTGGGGGGTGGGGAGTGGGTCTGAGATCCCACAAAACCACGCAGCACAAGGGAAGGAATAAAATACACGTATGCGGAGGGCTGGTGGTAGAAACAGTCCTCACAGAGGAAAAAGGGAAGGTTCTCTCGCAACTCTCCATGCCAGGACCTGTGAAAGCAGCTTTCACGTGTGTGATATCTATGTCACTGAATTCTGAAATGTGTAATTCCTCACACACCCACAGGTTGAGATGTGCACCTCAAAAAACAGAACACCAGAAAGGAAGAAAAGAAAGCTGGAGAAGTGAGGCTCTGTGTCTGCAGTCAGAGAACCCGAAGCAGCCTGGCTTCCCCCATCTTTTGTTCGGAATATAATTTAACAACAGTTGCTCCCAAACTTAACTTGGCCTCCCAGTGCCTCTGCTTTGCTCCTGTTCCTGGAAATGCCCTGTATGTCCCTTTTTGAGGTGCAGCTCGGCTTCGGCCTCATCCACAAAACTGCTCAGGGTGACTAGGGGTGCAGATGGCTCCCCTGCGCCCTGGATTCGTCCAGCCCTCAGCAGCAGTAGCAGTGCTCCCTGGGCCCCTTGCCTCGACACTTGAACCTGTGCTCACCCCAAGCTGGTGTCAAGCTTATAGTGCCTGCACAAAGCATATGCCTAAGAAACACGTGCCACATGATGGGATTCTCTTTGGTGAATCTTGGTCAACTGTAAATCGGTGCACGTCTGCACAGTGCCCATGGCAGTCTGAAGTCTCCAGGGGTAGCAGTGGCTCTGAGACACTCAGACTGTCAATACCTGATCCCCCTTCTCTTGGTCAATTTATTTAAGGTGTTTCTGTTGCAGGCCTGGCACAACATATGAGATATTTATTCCTTACAGATCTGATAGTCAACGTTCTCAAGAGAAACAAGGATTCAATTCGGGTCAACAAATATTTGCTGAATTCCCAGTAGGTGTAGGACATTCAAGTTTAAAGGGAGTAGGGTGGAGGGAGGCAATGAACGGCTTGTGACTTACGGGAGAAGACTGCACGAAGGAGAGACAGGAGAGAGGTTGTTTTTTCCAAGTCCCTTTATACCTGGGAGGCAGCTTCATCTGGCAGGAGGAGCTTGAGTGCTGGCAGAGCGCGCTGCTCACAAACGCACCTCTCACCCCCCAGCCCGCCCTGACTCTCTGAGCAACACCGAGGCTGCTGAGCACTAATAGCCTTGGAATGCTTGCCAGTGCCGGCTGAACGGCCTTGGCATCAAGGAGACAGATGTTTGTCAGGGAATGGCAGGGCCCCGCGCCTGTGGCACACGGAAGCACTGGGAATGCTGGGGAGAATGGCTGCAGCCATTACTCTCCGTCAGGGCTAATCAATTTCATACCCTCTTCGATGCTGATAATAGATAATCTTGTGGGAAGCAAGCCAAGTTTCCGAACAGCACCATGCAAGCTGCTCCCTGATGCCCAACAGCTTACTCTGGTCTCTCTTAAAAAACAAAACAATACCCCCTCAACAAAAAAGAAAAAACAACAACAAGCAAAAACCAAAGCTTATTCCAGCTTCACCTCAGACAAAGCACCTGATGGGGCCAATGCTCTGGTCTGCTAGGACAGCTTCTTCTGGGTTATCTGGGAAGGAGGATGCTCTTAGGAACAGGGTAGCCTGGCTTACGTAAGAGTTACCCAGGAATTTTAAAGGAACCGAGGAAAACCTAGTAACAGCAGCAGCTAAGTGCTGAGCAAGGTACTGACACATTATGCTTGGTCTTCATAATAGCACTGAAAGGGAGGTGTTACGTCCATTTTACAGATGAGAACATCAAGGCTCAGAGAGGGGACTTCCCTGTAAGTCCAGTGGTTAAGAAGCTGCCTGCCAACATAGGGGACACGGGTTTGAACCTGGTTCGGGAAGATCCCACATGCTGCAGAGCAACTAAGCCTCTTGAGTCCGAGCTCTGCAACAAGAGAAGCCGCTACAATGAGAAGGCCTCACACTGCAACGAAGAGCAGCCCCAGCTCACCACAACTAGCCTGTGCGCAGCAATGAAGACACAGCTCAGCCCCCGGCCCCCCCGCAAAAAAAAAAGCTGGGGGGAAGTCATTTGCCCAAGGTCTCAGACCTAGGAAGCAGCAGAGCTCAAGTTCAAATCCAGGCTTATCTGGCTCCCTATGCCTTACGCTCACCTTTCCAGTAGGCTGCAGCTCGTCTATACAGAAGACAGCAGCTGATCAACCTCTTATTGTGCTTTTCATTTATTCCATTTTCAAAAAATGGCAGAATTACCAAAGTATGTGCACCTGAACCTGAGGGAAAACATCAAGTTAACATTTCATTAATGTTAATGAAAACATTAACTTGAGAGACCCCTTAGCTGAAGCCACGTTATAGCTAAGAACCCGAGCTACATGAGGCGTGGTGACAAGGTGCGGCAAGTGGTGATTCTGAGGTAGGTGCCTGCACGCAAATCCCAGTCCCCGGACTCTCAGGTGTTCCTGCTACCAGCCTTGAAAAATCTCCTTCAGCAGATAACTTGGGGGACGCCATCAAAGCTGGAGTTCTAGTTGTCCTGGGGCTGTCTCCCTACAAAATTCAGGGAAAGTTCAATCTGTTTCTAATTACTGTTCAGTCTAAGAAAAAGAATACATTACTCTGGCATTTTAACAATCACTAAGTATCGACCATGTACACGCGGCTATAAAGGGAAGAAATGATGGAAGAGGAAAGTTTAAGCCAAGAATAAAATAGAGGGGATGACGTGTGTGGAATGAAAGGACTGTGTGTAGAATATGCTGGTATCTGAAGTCCAGACTCAGAATTCAGAGTCTCTGCCACTTATCTTGTGTCTCATCATACAAAAGAAGACCGGCCCAGTCAATCAATCCAATCAATCAACAAACATCTGAGGACTCACCAGGTCTAGAGAGCACAAGGAAACCACAAGAATGATACACATGGTTACTGTCTTCTGCTACTTATAAATGAAGGTGTATTCTGTGAAAGGGAATGGGTAGCTAAGAAGGACACAGACAACAAGGTCACTGTCTTCCCTAGTCGCTCACCCTGGCCTGAGGCACAGCTGGAGGGAAGATGCTTGTGTGATTCCCAGTGCACACAGCTCTGCCTCACGGCTGGCTTGCCCCAACGACACAGAAGGGAGGGCTGCGGAGGCGCACTCTCCCACCAGTGAGGCTCCAAAGCCTCAAGTGTGTCTTTAAGGCAAGAAGAGTGAAAAAAGAGAGTGATGCAGCAAACCGAGATCACAAAGAAAACGACTCTGAAAAGAGCAAGAAAAGGATCATTTTGCAACCTGACCAAAGACAGAGGAATGTCTTGTAGGGAAGAGAATACAAATCAGATGTTAACCAATAGATACGAAAACCTGCCCTGATTACAGAGACAGAAGAGAAAGCAACCGAGGCCAGAGACGGCAGAGAATAAAATAGAAGGAGGTGAAAATACAGGAGGTAGCGTAACATCCGAGGTAAGTCCGGCCCCACAAGAAAGACAGCTAGCAGGTTTCATCTCTCCCAGCAACCACCGCATCAGACAGAGCGGCTCAGTCACTGTGACCCGCTGTGCGGGCCGGGCTCAGAGTTCTGAGTCCGCTTCTCTAGGTGTCCAGGTTCCACCTGCAAGTGCAGGAACTGGATTCGATGACCTCCCGGTTTCCTTCCGGTGCCTCCCTATGACCACTGAAGCCACCAAGTGTGTGTGCCAAGACATACTCTGCCAGTGGGGTACCAAGTCACAGCACTGTGCCTTGGTCAGGTTTTCAAGGAGGAGCTCTTGTCAGGGGTACCTGTGCAACCACCCAGGCTCCCAGGTCAGCCCTGGCTCGACTGTACACATCCGCCCTCTTCAGGGACTTCACTCCTGTTAGAAGAGCAGCTATAATCGCTGGCAGACCATCCCCTGCTCAGGAGGACATGCTAGTTGGCACACGAGGGCAGATGGCACCTTTGTCCTGGCCTGTCCAGTGGGGAGATACGGGTGCACAAGGGACCCAAATGGAGTGCAAGTCAAGAAGAGCTGGCAAGAGACAGGCAGGGATACATACGTGCTTTTCCCCTTCAATCTTCTTGTCGGCCACCTGCACTGCATCCAGATACTTAAAATGCAATTCCATCAGCCTGTCAACCTGAAAGAGAGGTATTTCACAGGCATGAGTGAGAAGGGAAGAGAATACCAGGGCAGGAGAACAGCGGAGCTCCTATTCATCTCACTGTCGCTCCCCACAAAGGGAGAGCCCCTCTGCCGCTTCTCACTCTGGATCAGAGCTTTGCCTTGAACACATCAGCAATGGATCACACAGCTGGGGCAGAATAAAGCAAACGCTTAGCATGGATACTGAACACAGGTCCATTACTGAAGGACACCATGTGTTCCCAGCCCTCCTAGGACTCCCCTGAATTCAAGCTGTTAAAAACAAACAAATCAATAAAAATTCAAGTCCCTTCTTGCAAAGAAGAGGAGCTTGAAGTTACATACTTGATATTCACTCAGAACTTTACTGAAACTTCTTTTTTTCGAACTGAAACCTTTCATGTTCAGATTCTGCCCCAGAGCTGATCTTTTTTTTAAAAAGGTCTGAGTAAAATCTCTTTAGTTGCTTTTGAGTGAGAACAAAGTGCAAGAAAAACTCCTTCAGCAACTTAAAAAAAGCCCTGACTTTTGCTTGGCAGTAACCTAAAAACCAGTTTCAAACTTCGCAAAAGTCGCTTCAAATATGCCCAATGAACACTCAGTAGGTTTGAAAAAGTTTCTGATTTTTTTCCCCTTAGACTTCCAAGAGATTGAAGGAAGACTGTGAAGCTAGCCTAGACTTCTTACCTCTTTTTACTGGGTTGGCACCACCACGGTTGTTGGTAACCCTGGAATTTACCCAGTGTGTGCTGTGTGTGTGTGTGTGTGTGTGCGTGTGTGTCCATGTGCACGTGCGAGCACTCCGTCACTTAGCTGTGTCCAACTCTTTGCGACCCCATGGTCTGTAGCCCACCAGGCTCCTCTGTCCATGGGATTCTCCTGGCAAGAATACTGTGGGTTGCCATTTCCTCCTCCAGGGGATCTTCCTGCCCAGGGACTGAAACAGCATCTCTTGTGTCTCCCGTATTGGCAGGTGGATTCTTTATCACTGAGCCACCTGGGAAGCCTGTTTACCCATGGGCTGGTATTAACAATAGATGTTGCTTCAACATGGCATCAGACAGGAGACTGTGCCCACACCTTCCCTGGTTAACAAGGAAGACCCTGAAATCTTACAGGTTTCAGTTTACAAAGTATTCTCATATCCACTATTTCCTTAAACATTAGAAAAACCTGATAAGGTAGGCAGGGAAGATAGAGAGCAATCCTAATTTTAAAGATGAGGAAACTAACACATAGACATTAGATGATGTCACCAGGGTGACATGACTGCTAAGATGTTCTCTGTCCTAATCTGATGGCCTTTTTTTTTTTCAGACAACAGTTGCATTTATTTCTGCTACTTATATGGAAGCAAATGGTTTCACTGCATGTTACGAATTTTTAAAGCACTGACTTAGTCTTTTCCTCCTTGTCCTAATGATCCGTAATGGTACATTAGTGCGTACAGAAGTGGTTTCAAAATATTTGGGGTTGGGGAAATTGCATTTGGAAATGAGAGGCAAGACAGCCAGAAAACCCTCTGAGACCCAGAGCAATGGGGCCCAGATGCTGGCAAAAACATTTTAGGGCAGGATCACTCTACCCAGCACTCGTCAGATCGCATTGGGGACAGCCCTTTTCTCCCATTGGGTCCTGGCCCCATCTTATAGTCCACCAAGCGCCTACCTTCTCACTGTCATTTTCAGTGAATTTATTCAGAAGCCGGGTCCGCTGCTGCCCTCTCAGGTTCCGCAGGAGGGAAGCGAGGATCGAACAGACATGCTCTGGGTTGGGAAGGAGAAAAGAAAACATGCTGTGATCAGAGCAGTAATTATTACCTCTCTTCAAGCCTGATCTGGTTCTATTGAAGGAGGAATAAGTAGGCCTTCCCTGACTGCTGCTATTGATTAATAAGACAAGAACCTAAACTGTGTCAATGGAAAACTAAACTGATTTTCACAGACAGCGCAAGAAATCTATTCAAAGGGGATTACATCCCCAAGGACAACTAGAGCAACTGAATCCAAACTAAGTTAGAATTTCTGTTCTGCCTGGAATTAACTGAGTTCTATTGTCCACAACAGAACCTCAAACTAATCCCCCCATTTACAGAAATAACCTATGAACAGTGTATGAATACTAACCATGAGGGGAGCACGCGATGAACAAATAAGACACGTTCTATCATATTCTCAAATTATCTTAAAACTTTCCCTGAGCAAATATCCCAGAATTAAATCAGGAATATGATGGGGTCCCAGAGCTATCACTTATATTCTGGTGCAGCTATAATCCTTACCTGTTTAAAGACAGCTGGATAGTAAGTACTTCAAAACGATAACTGCTTTTTTTTCAGTTCATATAACCTATGGGCTTCTATTATGAGATACTATTATTCTAGCCTGGGCAGAAGAAGGTGATTGAAGGGTATATTACAGGTTTCAGCTGTTAAGAGGTTCTTTTCTTTAAAAATCAAGAATAATGACCTTGAAAAGGAGATGGCAGAGAAACGTTTATTTTTAAATAAAATACCTACAGTGTGGGCAACATATTCTGTTTTGAAAACTGAGCGAAGAACACATTCGTATGCCAAAGTTACTTTGAGTTCTCAAAAAGTCATCTGATTAGTCAAGTCACAAGCGAGAATTCTTATGGTAGTACAGATACAATTTTGTATTTGTTTTTTTCCATCACTTATATCAGAAGCATTCCTCACTACTTCATTTCCCCAATCTCCTAGTGCTAGAGTTATTCACCTTCTTCCAGCTGCATTCACCTTCCTGGGCATCCCATCTAGCCCCATAGCTTTAAAGACCAGTTGCATGTGTGTGTGCCCAGTTGTGTCCAACTTCCTGTGACCCCACAAACTATAGCCTGCCAGGCTCCTCTGTCCATGGGATTTTCCTAGGCAATAATATTGGAGTGGATTGCCACTTCCTACTCCAGGGGATCTTCCTGACTCAGGATTGAACCCGCCTCTCTTATGTCTCTTGCGTTGGCAGGCGGATTCTTTACCACTGCGCCACTTACGTGCTGACTACTCCCAAACTCTGCAGGTCAGTTCTGTTCTCTGAATACAGGTTCGTGCATTCATCTGTCTACCTGCTCTCTCCACTTGGTTGTCTAACAGGTCCTTTAAACTGAACATGTCCAAAACCAAGCTCCTGACCTTTCTCCTTAGACCTGTGCCCACAGTCTTACACCACTGAGTTAATGGCAACCATGCTCTCCAGTTTCTCAAGTGAAACACAGTGGTGATACCCCTGATTCTCCCCTTTCTCACATGCCCCGCAGAAACCTTGTCAGCTGTACCTTCAAATTACATCCAGAACTCCATCTCTTCTCACTGCTGGCCGCCCACCCCTTCATAACTCTGGCGCACAGCACCATTATCTCTTGCTGGGAATACTCAACAACAGCCTGCTTGTGGGACTCTGCATCCACCCTTGCCCCGTTTGCCTTGATCTCCATAGAACGATCAGTTAAAACAAAGTCACACTCTATCATTGCTCTGTGTAAACCCTCTACTGGGCCCCAACTCACTCAGACTAAATGCTGTTTTCTAATGTCAGACATACTCCTGTCCTGGGGCCTCTGTGCTTACTGTTTCCCTGCATGAGATACTCCTCACCAGAATATCTGCATGGCTCAGTCCTCAGATCCAGTCCTCCTCAACTGTCCTCTTCTCAATGAGGCTTTTCTTTGACCACCCTATTTAAAAATGAAAAGCCCCAATGCTGCCTATTTCCAAGTCTTATCTGCTTTATTTTTCTCTTCAGCATGCATTATCTTCTAACATGGTGTACAATTTATTTGTTTTTTTACTGCTGCCCTTCAACTAGAATATAAGCTCCCTGAAGGAAGGGATTTTAGTCTGCTTTGTTCATTGATATATCCCTGGCCCCACAACAATGCCTGGCACATAGTAGGTGTTTCAGAAATACTTGCTGAATGAATGGGAAGAAGACAGGTTTTCAGTGCAAATTTTTGGTGGTAGTGGTGGGAGGTGTGGAGAACCAAACAAACCACTCTTGAATTCTGGGTATTTTTCAAATGCCTTTGTATAGCTTTTACCTTTTGGACACAGTGGCTATTCCAGGTTCAGAGTAAGAGCACCTCTGCGTTGGTAATATACTCATCAGTTACAAAATGGTCCTTAAAGATACTTTGCATTTGGGAATGAGTGGATGACTTTTTCCTAGGGAGCCATGAGTTTGAATAAAAGATCTCTCTAATCAGTAGATTCACTTTTTTAAGTATAAAGTTTTTCGTAAAATATGCTGTACAGAGAGGTATTAAACAGCTTCTCAAGGTGACTCCAGGGTCACCCCAATATCCTTCTGCTAACTTTTGTCATGAAGCTGGGATTGAGGTGCTTTAATCTCCATCCTGAACAAAAGGAAGGGGAAGGGAACAGGAGTGGGGCAAGATGAGAAAAAACATCCTGAACCTAAGGTAAGGACAGTGAACCAAGACGGCTCAGCTCAGGGTGACAAAGTAGAACAAGAAACGATGTCTTTGGAGGCTCATGGCAGGGAAAAAAACCACAAACAACTTCTGTGTATGTCAAGGGGAAAAGATTAGAGGAAGGAAGATGGGGCGGGGCCGGGGGGGGGGGGGAATAATCAGTTCTGTAATCTTGGGCCAAACAAGCGGATGTGGCTCTGATCTCTTCAGCTGGTGAACAGATGTGGGACAGGTCATAATAAAAGCAGTGAATTTTAACAAGCTTAGTTCTGAAACTTTGAAATTACTCAGCGTGACAACTGGTAACAACCTCCATGTATGTGTATATGTATATGTATGACAATCTGACAACCATAGAGGAAGGAAAAAAAAAGATCAGCCAGAGAGAGCTCACAGATTATCTGGGCCAAATCTCTTATTGTACTGGTAGAAAAATCGAGGCCCAGAGAGAAGTGACTTGTCCACACGGCTAACTGGTGAAAGAGGTAGAACTCCAACTTCAGATGACTCACTCCGTCATTCACTGACCACTTCTCTCTGTGCTTGACAAGCACTTGGTGATCAGAGCTTCCAAACAACACAGCATCCCTAACCTTAAGGAGGTGCTTATTTCGTGGGGAAAACAAAACAAGAACTACAGTGCAGTGCGCCAAGCTTCATCGCTAAGGCGGGCAGAGGGGATGTGAGGAGCACAGGTGAGGCATAGCGGACCTAGAGGGATTCCCACTGGAGGTAAGGACAACTGAAAATCATAAAAGCAAACGCAACAAAAAAGTCAAGGCTGACAACTAGGCAGAGAAGATAGAGCACTCAGGAAGAAGGAGCAATACACGCAAAGGCCAGTTTGGATGGAGTGCTGTATACACACGAGGGAGGCGAGGCCAGTCAGGTGGGGAAGAGTCTGGAGAAAAAAGTCACAAAAATCCACAAGTGAATTTTAAGCTGGAGACAGACAATATGAGATAAGAGTTTAGCTCAATCCTTGGCTGCTAGATTCCTTTCAGGGGCCAAGATCAGGAAAATATTTCTCTTTCCTGGTGAATTTTTTATTTACCTGAGTTCCTGCTTTGCCTTGGCTATCAGGAAGCTCAAAGATGAGTCTATGTTCAACCACAGGAATCAATTTTTTACAACTGCTTTACTATTGATTCCTTCTGTCCTCCACCAATGAATTTTTAAAATCAAAGCGATGGATGCATCATTAATGATTATATAGTTATGGTTAAAAACCAAACTATACAAAAAGGTATAAATGTCCTTAACAATTATTCACTGAGCATGTACTAATACATTTCCCCACCTACTCCTCTCACTACCCTGTTCATCTCTTCCAAATGACAAAAAACTACTAAGTATTGTGAGTATATTTACAGGGGAGGGGAAAAATGTATATACATACATACATACACACACACAGGTCTTCTCTTCTATACCTTTCCATATCAACACATTTTTTACTTTAAATGGTTATGCAGAATTTCACTTAACTTATATCATAATTTAACTAATGTCCCCAATCGTGGTTATTTTACATGGTTTCCAGTTTTGGGTTGTTTCGTCTTTGCTGTTAGAAATAATGCCACAGTGAACATCCATGAACACATATTCTGACACTTACACCTTTATTTCTGGCATGGAAAACTTTTGCATGGACCTAGCACTGGCTGTGGGTGAGTCAAAAGTTACTGACATACATAATGTTGAAAAACTAAAAGAAAGCACAGATGGACTGACCTAGGGCCCTTGCTATTACAGCAGGAAGAGACATCACTTCTACATGCACAGGGGTGCGGTGGGGGCTGGGTGGAGGAAGGGGATACTGAAGACAGAAACCTACTGGTCTGTTTTTACTGTATATATTGTTTCCTAGAAGCTGGAGATAACTTGGTCTACAAAATAGTTCAAAAAGAAGCCCAAACTATTACCAGGCCAATTCAACTGAGGTATATAGATTTGCCTATATTAAATAAAGGACAGAAACTCAGAAAAAAAAATTTTTTTTGAAAGACACTGACAAATAGTCTTCCAAGAAGATTGTACCAATTGACTTTCACTCTCAGTATGTGTATGTATGTATATGTATGCATTGTATATATATAAAAAACTTTGATGATTACCCTTATTGTGTGGGAAGCATGCAACTTAGTAGGAAAAGCTTACATTTTGGAGTCAGACAGCATGGTTTAAATCTAAGCGCCCACCACTTGCTCAAGAACCTGACATTAAGTAAGTTAACTAACCAGTATGTGCATGTAGGTATGTGCTGTGTAACATGAACATACACATATATCACATATACACAGTGAGAGTGGAAACATGCTTTTATATACATATTGTAAAAGAGTTATCGGTTTTCTCATATCCTCTCTCATATTGGATATTATCCAACTTAGAAATTGTGACAACCTGGTAGGTAAAAAATGGAATCTTCTTTTGATTAGCACGTTTTTGTTCTTGTTATGAATAAGGTCAAACTCCTTTTCTGATGTTTACTGACCATTTGTATTGCTCTCAGTGTGAACTGCCTGGCCTTACATCCTTTGCCAATTTTGATTTCTATGAGCTCTTTATGAATTAAGAATATTACCCTTTTGTCTTTTACACTGCAAATATTTCCCCTAGTTTGACATCTGTCTTGACAAATTCTTACTCAAAGCCAAGATTTAGCATCGCCACATTGTTTTGCTGTAAATTGCTTCAAAATCCTATCTGAAAGTAAAAGTAAGCAGGGTACAATAATAACTGTCACCAGTTGATTGTGTATCTATAACAGCAGGATTGAATCTGTATACAATATTTTCAATGAATCTTTACTAGTAAGCTATGAGAAAGGTACTACTCCCATTTCTGTATTATAATGCAGAATCCAACTGTCAGTGCGGTTAATCAACTTACTTAAGGTCATATCCTTCAGAGAGTGGTGGGAGCTTAGATTTGAGCTCACGTTGTCTGACTCCAAAATGTAAGCTTTTCCTAATAGGTTACATGCTTCCCACATGTAAAAGGTAATCCAAAGCTTTTAAAGAAGGAAAATAAGATCAGAAAAGCCCAAAATGTGCTTCATGGGGGGCTCACTGAGTCCAAAAGATAGGCACTATGCAAATGTGGATGAAGAAAAACTCAGCAATTCAAACGAGAGGAAAATGAAGTGAAAGGCCATATGGAGGTAAGATATGACCAACAATCCCTCTTTTCTCTTTTACTGAATCACTCTTTCCAGAAGCAACTTCTAATAGAGTCCAAATAAAGAATGGAGCAGTTCTATAAAATACTGAACCAGAACTTCTCAATAATTCCCTTGTTTCATCTTCCTGATTAAGATGGATGAGGAAGTGTAAGAAAAAGTTCCTTTTTTTGGCTGGGCCAAGCGGCCTGCAGGATCTTAGTTCTCTGACCAGGAATCAAATTCGGGGCCCAGTTCGCGGAATCCTAAGTTCCAAAGAATAGCAAGGAGAGATAAGAAAGCTTTCCTCAGTGATCAATGTAAAGAAATAAAGGAAAACAATAGAATGGGAAAGACTAGAGATCTCTTCAAGAAAATTAGAGATACCAAGGGAACATTTCATGCAAAGATTGGCTCAGTAAAGGACAGAAATGGGAGGGACCTAACAGAAGCAGAAGATATTAAGAAGAGGTGGCAAGAATACACAGAAGAACTGTACAAAAAAGATCTTCACGACCCAGATAATCACAATGGTGTGATCACTTACCTAGAGCCAGACATCCTGGAATGTGAAGTCAAGTGGGCCTTAGGAAGCAT
Organism: Odocoileus virginianus; assembly: GCF_023699985.2. NCBI lineage: Eukaryota > Metazoa > Chordata > Mammalia > Artiodactyla > Cervidae > Odocoileus > Odocoileus virginianus. The sequence goes on along the minus strand of NC_069682.1, from coordinate 62,205,248 downwards.
CACTACAAACAAAGCTAGTGGAGGTGATGGAATTCCAGTTGAGCTATTTCAAATCCTAAAAGATGATGCTATGAAAGTGCTGCACTCAATATGTCAGCAAATTTGGGAAACTCAGCGGTGGCCACAGGACTGAAAAAGGTCAGTTTTCATTCCAATCCCAAAGAAAGGCAATGCCAAAGAATGTCCAAACTACTGCACAATTGCACTCATCTCACATGCTAGCAAAATAATGCTCAAAATTCTCCAAGCTAGGCTTCAACAGTTCCGTGAACTGTGAACTTTCAGATGTTCAAGCTGGATTTAGAAAAGGTAGAGGAACCAGAGATCAAATTGCCAACATCTGCTGGATCACTGAAAAAGCAAGAGAGTTCCAGAAAAACATCTATTTCTGCTTTATTGACTACGCCAAAGCCTTTGACTGTGTGGATCACAACAAACTGTGGAAAATTCTTCAAGAGACGGGAATACCAGACCACCTGACCTGCTTCTTGAGAAATCTGTATGCAGGTCAGGAAGCAACAGTTAGAACTGGACATGGAACAACAGACTGGTTCCAAATAGGAAAAGGAGTACGTCAAGGCTGTATATCGTCACCCTGCTTATTTAAATTATATGCAGAATACATCATGAAAAACACTGGGCTGGATGAAGCACAAGCTGGAATCAAGATTGCTGGGAGATATACCAATAACCTCAGATATGCAGATGACACCACCCTTACGGCAAAAAGTGAAGAACTGAAGAACCTCTTCATGAAGTGAAAGAGGAGAGTGAAAAACATGGGTTAAAGCTCAACATTCAGAAAACTAAGATCATGGCATCTGGGCCCATCACTTCATGGGAAATAGATGGGGAAACAGTGGAAACAGTGGCAGACTTTATTTTTTTGGGCTCCAAAATCACTGCAGATGGTGACTGCAGCCATGAAATTAAAAGACACTTACTCCTTGGAAGAGAAGTTATGACCAACCTAGACAGCATAGTAAAAAGCAGAGACATTACTTTGCCAACAAAGATCCGTCTAGTCAAGGCTATGGTTTTTCCAGTAGTCATGTATGGATGTGAGAGTTGGACTATAAGGAAAGCTGAGCACCAAAGAGTTGATGCTTTTGAACTGTGGTGTTGGAGAAGACTTTTGAGAGTCCCTTGGACTGCAAGGAGATCCAACCAATCCATCCTAAAGGAGATCAGTCCTGAGTGTTCATTGGAAGGACTGATATTGAGGCTGAAACTCCAATACTTTGGCCACCTGATGCAAAGAACTGACTCACTAGAAAAGACCCTGACGATGGTAAAGACTGAAGGTGGGAGGAGAAGGGGACGACAAAGGATGAGATGGTTGGATGGCATCACTGACTCAATGGATGTGAGTTTAGGTAGACTCCAGGAGTTGGTGATGGACAGGGAGGCCTGGCGTGCTGCAGTCCATGGCGTCACAAAAAGTCAGACACAACTAAGCGACTAAACTGAACTGAACTGAACCACTGGATGGTCAAGGAATTCCCAAGAGAATGTTCTTTGTATGTCTCAATAAAATGAGGTGGGGGGTGCTGGTGGCACAGAGAAAGTATCAGGAGCTGTAATTTTCACAGAAGAAAATGTAATAAACAGAAGAATCATTTTTTTCTGGAACTAGATAATATTAACATACATTTCCATAACTCATTCCAGCCTGGAGCAGGAGACATCCTGACCAATCACAGTGGTACACTAAGAACAAATGACATATACATGTTTGCTTGGGATTTTTAAGTAAAGGACAGGTTGCTCATCTCAGGAGACCTGAATCTGCCTATGTTCTTTCTGTCTCTCTCTTTCTCTGAGTTTTGTGGCTGGCTGGAGGTCACTGGTGCCTGCCAGATAGGAAAATACTTCATCCACTCCAAGTTTTGTGCCTGTACGTGAGCACAAACACACACACATGGTTTCATTAGCCACTAATAAATGTAGCTTCCCTAGGAACAGATTTCAGCCCAAGGTGGTGTCAATTTTTCATGGACAGAGGAGATGGGAAGAGCTGCTGGCACAGAAAGCAGGGGAGATAACAGGTTTATCTGCTGGCCAACACCGCTCAGCTGCTCTGTCATTTCGACAGGATAAAATGGGGGTGAAGGATGGCTATGGAGCTGTCAACACAGACAGGGCAGATGTGGTGGCTCCCATTGCAGAGAACAATCTCTACGGCAGGGCCCAGGAAGAGAAGAACATATGCGTACACACACACACACACACACACACACACACACACTCTAAAGGAATCCACAAGGCTCCAGAGAGGGGAAGCCCAAGCAAATCTACACTTTGAAGTCACGAGGTAAGGAGGCAGAGATCCTGGTGGAGTATTAGAGAGCCAGCACTGAAACTGTACGCCCATGTGAGTCCCTGCCTGCTGGGTGTCTTGCTCAACAGTTGGACAATGTGGCTGCCTCACACACTAATTAGTGAAACTGCTTTAGAGGGGTGGCTCTGGCCCATTCTTCCCCCAGATCAACTCTTCAGGGTCTCTCAAGAGTGAATAGTAATGGGTTAGATGCCTCCTTGGGTATATTAAAAAAAAAAAAAAAAGTCACTCAGTTGTGTCCAACTCTTTGCAACCCCATGGACTGTAGCCTGCCAGGCTCCTCTGTCCATGGGATTCTCCAGGTAAGAATACTGGAGTGGGTAGCCATTCCGTTCTCCAGGGGACCTTCCCTAACCAGGGATCAAACCCAGGTCTCCTGCATAGCAGGTGGACTCTTCACCACCTGAGCCACCAAGGAAGCTCTGGTGCATATGCAGGCATAAGCCTTGGTATATGCAAGGGGGGTAAAAGTTTGATTCTCTAGGGTCAGTGAGAATTCTGTAATTTTCAGAGCTGAAAGGAGAATCAGAAATCTTCAGTTCAATTCCTCTCGGATTTCGAGTACAGAAACAATAGCCCTGATAAAGGATGTGAATTGCTTCTGGTCAAAAGTCACTTTCCAGGATACTGAAATATAAATCTGCCATTTGTGGCACTCCCCTCTACCCACCACCACATTCTTTTCTTCTTAAAATCATGATAAACACTTTTGAGAATCTGACGAACCCTTATGTATGCTATTGTCTCACACCCACACACCCACACACACACGTCACATTTCTATGGAGTTTCAGAGTGTTCTCATCTCTTAGGGATGTGGCTCTTTGGGTTAAGAACTCAGATAAGAAGTCTTTCCAGAATGGCACAACCAGACCATGGCTGTCACTCTAACCAGCCTCTTACATACAGTGTGTGCCAATTTTGTAGAGAGTAAGATGGAACTGCATTTCCCATCCTTATTCTTAAAGAAGAATGGTTCAAATCCCAATAGGCTAACATCAGCTCTCTCTGTGAGGAGAGCTACTCAACCACACAGGCCTATAAACAACTAGGTCTATCAGTGTCTACTGCTGAGAGGGACACTGACGGGACTAACTTCTGGGACCTCCTCCAGAAATGTCAAGTGAATGAATGAAGGATTGATGTGGGGATTTAGGATCACATGGACTCGGATTCGAATCTTGCCTCTGGCACTCACTAGCTGGTTAAACTATCCATGGCATATTGTTTAATTTCTGAGCCTCGGCTCTCTTATTTGTAAAATGGGGCTGTACCTTCTATTAAGTCTATTGTATCAAATGAGCCATGTGCTCAGAAGACACTCAACAGACGTTGGTTTGAAACCCGCGGCACTGAAAAATGGCACCCACTCCGGTACCCTTGCCTGGAAAGTCCCATGGACGGAGGAGCCTGGTGGGCTGCAGTCCATGGGGTCGCGAAGAGTCGGACATGACTGGGCGACTTCACTTTCCCTTTTCACTTTCATGCGTTGGAGAAGGAAATGGCAACCCACTCCAACTCCAGTGTTCTTGCCTGGAGAGTCCCAGGGACAGCAGAGCCTGGTGGGCTGCCGTCTATGGGGTCGCACAGAGTAGGACATGATTGAAGCGACTTAGCAGCACTGAAAAAGAGCATCACAAGAGATTCTCTCACCTAGGCACCTGCCAAAAGTGTCACCTTGCTCCTTCCATGTTGCATCCTGATCACATGCTGGCCTTTGAACATGTTTCAGTCAGCCTGGGTTATTCTAACTAGCTCCCACTGAGAAAAATAGGAACTTAGATTGCTTGACTTTCTCAGATGGTAGGGCTATTTTCTACAACTCGAGATTTGTTCTAACCCTAAAATGGAACAAGGCCAACTTCATTCAGACTCTTTAATCCCACAATACATTAAAATAAAGAGCTTTATGTGTGGTTGCCTTTATAGAAGCCAAATAATACAAGATTCTGGGAGGCCTGTGGACAGCCCTGAGGTGGGTGGTGGCTATTTACCAGTAAGCTGAAGGACATGGCACATCTAAGTAGAGATGGTCCTCTCTTTTAATAAAACTAAACATACTTTGCCATGGTAATCATTTGCCTTTTGATCTCGGTGCAAGAGCTGAAAACACAGCACATGATCTGCCGAGGAAATGAAAAAGATGTTCTCCTTTATGAGTTTCATAATCACAGACAACTAATCACAGGGTACAAAGTAGTACATACACCAACCACTCCTTTACTCAAACTTCTGAGTGCCCACTATGTGCCAGGCAATGTACTAAACACTGGGACTGCAGAGATGAAGGAAGATGGTCCCCTCTAGAGAAGCTATTCTGCATCGTCTTATGAGAAAGGCTGGGTGTATTATATGGCAAGGAAACGTCTGTGAGCTCACAGTTCCAAGTTTTCTGTGGTAAAGTTGGTAGACCAAAGCTAGGATTTTGGGTTCTAGGAGCACATTTAATTCCTGAAGCACAGATCTGGACAACATTCTCAAATCCTGGGACAAATGGACTACTATTTACATTAACGAGTCTCCCAAGGTGAGGACTGGGGTGGAAGTGGAAATAGGGAAGAAGGTGACAAGGTGCACAGTAACAATCTCCAAAGGCGACTTCCTCCTCTTTCCATGACTCTGGATTTCGGGGTGGGGGTGGGGAATCCTGCTTGCATCTCTGTTGGAGTTTTGGTCCCATGAGGCAGGGGAACATCATATTCACCAGAAAGGAAGAGGAGGCACTAACCAGCTGAGCTGGGCCACAGGACAGTCTTTGGCATAGGAATGGACACTGATTCATTTATTCATAAGATAGAATCCTACAACATACAAGATACAGAGTCTGGGGACTGAGACAATTGGACAAGAATTCTGCCCTCTAGGTGACTCAGGTATATTATGTCTAAAATGACTTGACAGAAAGTGACAGTGAATGGGAAAGGGGCAGAAACTACTAGTGAGGCAAATAGTCTTCCAGCGAGGATACCTGGGAGACTGGTAGGCAAGATGGCACTTGGGCTGAGCCCTGAAGAAGAGAAGCAGGCAGCAGAAGAGCATTGGGAACATGGTATTCTGAGCAGACAGACAAGCACAAAGCAAAGGCACTAAGCTGGAGTGCCCAGGGTACCAGCAAAGAACTGGGAAGAGATGAGTGTGGGGGGAGGGAAGGGGGCTAAAAGGTAATTAGTGTGGCAGCCTGGATGGATACATGTATATGTTTGGCTGAGTCCCTTTGCTGCTCACTTGAAACTATCACTACATTGTTAATCAGCTGTACACCAATAAAAAAATTAAAAGTTGGAAAAAAAAAAGAGGTAATTAGCAAGGTCAGGGAGGGTGCAGATCAAGGATAAATAGACATACTGGACTATGGAAAGTGTACCCTAACCAATATTCTGATGGCCTGGCATTTAAATGTTGGCCCAGCATGGCTTACGGGGGAATAAATTCAGGGCTGCTCTGCCTACCCAGCTTCAGAGCCTGCATCTCCTTCCAGCAGCCCAAATGGTTAAGTGATATGGGTCAGACAGAGTTCTATTCTTAGGAAGAAAATGGTCCCTGGACTTCAACCATCAGGCCCATGTGAAGGCAAGATTCTGCAGGGCCAGTTTAAAATTCCAGGCCATGCAGCAGAGCTGCCTTTGTTTCCATGGAACATTTGAGGCCATTAGCTCTTTCGTTTTAAGGAAATCACACAGAAGTGGTCTTCCCTCATTTCTAAAATTAAAACCATCTCTGTTTTATTGCTAAACCTTGCTGCCCACCTCCCCTCTGGGCTCCCCCAGATGGAGAGACATCCTGCTTTCTGCTAAGACTCTAGATACAAACAGGATGTTTAAAATATCCTAATTAGATCGATCTTGATTTCAGTAGGGGTGTGCTGGAATACAGATTAATCTGTTCCATGCCTGGCACTGGCAGCTGAAGTAGCAGGAGGCCCTGTCAAATCAAGCCATAACATCACACTCCTCTGTCTCTGTTATTATTTCTTTCCCTTTTTACATTTCATTATAATGGACATCTGCCTAGCAGGGGATGTGGTAACCCTACAAGAGTCACGCGTGTGTGCTCAGCCACTCCAGTTGAATATTGCTGCAAGTCAAATCGAACATTTTTCTCAAGACAGATGGATCTGTGTAAGCATCTATATATAGTCCCCTTTAACACATATACAAAATACATACATTCCTGTTCTTCGCAAACATTTGCTGAATCCTGGCAGGCACTGGGCTAGAGACTGGGGACTTAAACAGGAAACATTTACTGTAAACCTACTATGTGCCTATGTGTGCTCTGCATGTATTACTTTATTTAATTCTCACAACAATCCTTTGAAATGTATTTATTATTCTCCCCACTTTACAGGTAAGAAACTAGAGACTCAGGAAAAAAAAAATTTGTCTCCCAGAGTTTCTCAGCTATTAATAACTAGGAAGTGACCTCATTAGTTCTACTATAATACAACTTGATTATTTTCCTCAAGAGTTAAAAAAAATACCCAGTAAGAATATTAAAAAAACATTCAGCTTCCTTAGCACTACCCATAAAATCACGAGATAGTTTCACTTGATAAAGTTTTCAAAATACCTGGCGCCTGGAAGGCTGTGGGGAGGGGAGCTCCCCTGCACTGGTGGCCCTGTGAATACTGTGGACGCAGAACTGAAACCAGTCTTGCTGTGTGCATCTCCCCAACAGATGGTATGCTCCTCCAAGGCAGGGACCACATCTTATTCACTGCCACACCTTCAGTGTCTAGCCTCGCGCCAGGCCTTCAACTAATACTGAATTTGACATCCTAACTAAACAGCATGGTAAGAGTTAGCTATCAGAGATATATCTGTATAAAAAAGAAATAATAACTGACTCCCTTTCCATGAGCCAAACTCTGAAGGACGAGAAGGAATTTATCAGAGACAAAGGCGGGAACAGCATTCCAGACAAAATACAAGAGAGTTAAAGGCACGGAGATAGCAATGAACATGACACAGGACAGGCTGCAGGGGGTGGGCGAGGAAGTGGCAGGTGAGGGAAGAGAGGTGAGCAAGACCCTCGCAGCATCAACTAGAGTCTGGACTTTATCCCGCAGGACCTACAGAATTGACAGAAAACAGGCAGCATGACCAGATTTCTGTCCCAGAAAGATCATCCTGGAAGACGTGTAGGAATGTACACTGGAGGAGAAGCAGGATCAGATCCAGATTATCACAGAAACATATGTAATAAACAAACACAACATATTGCACTTGGGTATATCTAAACAGGCAATTGTCCCTAAGCAAAACCTGAACTAGTTAATGATCTTTCAGACAGAAGCCCAATTTCCCTGCCCCCTTTCTGGGGGAAGAAAGGAGGTGCAACATAAAGATCACCAGAGTAAAGAGATACAAACTCAGAGGAAAATCTTCTATGTGCCTCTAATGACGTCTCTTCTCCACCTATTCTCTGCGACTCAATATCTGTGACTGTAAAAGGAAAGAAGTAGCTCGGAAGATAAACAAGGTTCTCCCTCAATTCAATGACAAGATTCTAGCTATCAAAAAAACATGAACAATTACCAAATGACCCAGCAATTCCACTCCTCAGTATCTACTCAAGAGCGGATGAAAACATATGACTAGAAAAAGACTTGCACAAGAATGTTCATAGCAGCTCTATTCATAATTGCCCCAATCTTGAAACAGTTTGTCAACAGGAAGAATGGAAAAAGACATCCACACGACGGACGGCCACTACAACGCGGGTGGCTCTCAAACACAGTGTGCTGAGGGAAAGCTTTGCTCTGAAGAGAGTACGTCGCCTGAGGCCATGGGTACGAGGTTCCAGGTGAGGTTACTTGACGGTGAAAAACTCAGAACAAGATACCTTTGTGAAGTGGGGGAAGGGATCTGACTAGAAAAGGCATAAGGGAACTTTCTGGTGTGGTGGTAAAGTCCTGTACCTTGACAAGAATATAAGGAAGGAAGGAAGTGTCAGTCGCTCAGTGGTGCCCGACCCTTTGCGACCCCATGCACTGCAGGCCGCCAGGCTCCTCTGTCCATGGGATTTCCCAGGCAAGAGTACTGGAGTGGGTTGCTATTTCCTTCTCCGGGGGAACTTCCCGACCCAGGGACTGAACCACCATTTGAGTCACCAGGGAAGCCCTGACAAAGTATGTATTTACTCAAATCCATCAAACACTGCATTCAAGATCGGGGCGTTTCACTCTATGCAATTTTATTAAAAAACAAACAAAACAAACACCTGAACTCTAGGTTACTGATACTCATACTGAAGACCTAAGCACGAACTGATGCTTACTGCAATTTACTTCATGCATCAAAAATTCAAATGGATGGATGAGAGAGAGATGGACAGACACATGACAAAGTGAATACAGTAGAATGTAAACTGTACAACCTAGGTGGTGAGGACATGAGCGTTTGCTGTACCGTTCTTTCAACTTTTCTGTATACTTGAAAATTTTCTTTAGGAAATGTTGGGAGAAAGGAGGCAAGAAAAAAAGAGAGATGTGAACTTGGCATATATTATAAATGATGAGATCCCTAAAGGCCATTTTTCCAAAAAGTGGCCTTTTAATATGTCTGTTGTTTGAGATTTTGAATGCATTTCCCATTGACACAGGCCCACTGAAACCCATTTAACCTGAAATATGGCCAAAATTAATTCAGTAATCTCACTTTCCAGTTGCAGTAAGATTCTACAAAGTGTCTAAGCATCTACTGAGTGCAAAGCAATAAGACAGGTGTTGCTTTTTAAAAATTTACTTCCACTTTCCCATGGGATTTCTTTCTTGCCTTTTAGGGTTCCAGTAGCACTATACATTTAATAAAGTGTTTAGGTGCTAGCTTAACTAATTTACAGACTTGCATCTGTGGGAAAATATGCCTTACAGCAAGAAAGGGATATATGTATGCCCAAGAAATGCTTCTTTCTACTATACATTCTCACTACTTATTCTCCAACGACTCAGAGTGGAAAACAAAAAAAAAACCAAAAAAACCCCCAAGGATGTGGCATCCAACACTCCCACTCAGAGCTTAAGCTGGAAGCATGAAGCTCCCAAAGTCTGAGGTTCATCTATCAGGGAAGGTCCGTATCTCAGATGGGCTGAAGGAGAGGGCCATGAAGCTCTAAATGCCTGCCACGTGCGTAAGCAACTGTCTCCTGTGGAAATGACTTGGTCTGTCGTTTTCTATGGCTACCACAAGGTGCTTTGTCAGTGGACCACCCTTATCACTCCAGCAGCGGCAGTGTGGTCTGAGGAAGGCGCTGGTTCTGGGGAGCACCATGAAGGATGAGCTGGGCATCTGTGGCCTCAGACCTCTGAAGCAGCCTGGACAAGCTCTGCCCAAGACAAATGCTCTGCACCAAGAGGCAGCAACCCGACTGGCTGAGACTGCCAGCTGTCTACCCGATTTCTCTTCTTATTTCATACTAACAGAACCTGTACTTACTTGGTAATATGCCCAGCTTAAGGAAACAGACAACAACAAACCAACCACCACTTCCCTTACAGACTGTGCGACTAACTTTGGGTTAAGACTTAAGGTGAACTAGTACTTGGAACTTGCAGGAGGGGGACATGTCCCTTCCTGCCTGTCCCCTCCTCTGTTTGCTCTTCTGTGGTCTGGAATACACAGTAACCAGAACTCTTAAGAACCATCTGAGACCAGGAGGCAATCGTGGAAACAGAAGCCAGGCATATAAAAAAAGGAATTTGGGGCACATGAACAAGCAAACAACCCTGGCCCTGTGATAAGGGAATAGAAGGACAGAAGGCAGCTGGGCTCCGGAGGGCACTGTGAGGGTACAGTCCAGTCCTGCTGACCTCTGGGCTGACTTTACGTGAGAGAAATAAAGCTCCATGTGATCTGCAACTGCAGTTCCTAACTGATATACTAGTTCCTTTCCAGGAATGCAGAGAGACTGCATTCTGGATTTAACCCAAGAAAGCTGAGTGGCCAGTCTCACTCATTTTTGGAACCAGCCATACAAGCCAGTGGGGAAAGTCCTAGAACAAGGAGTAACTGCTTGTAAAAAGGTACATTCCCTTCTTTTTATTTCACTGTCTTGAAGAACCTCCTTAAGACACTTTCCTATTATGTTCTGAAGAACCTGGCTGGCAGGACTGATACAACTTTTTTTTTTTTAACTAAAAAAATGAACCCTCATCCATATAACGGCAGAAATAAATGCCTGGAGTCTCAGCGCCTCTGTCTTCTCTGCATTCCCCCCAATGCTCAGAAGCAGCACTCGCACCTGGCAGTATTCTGAACTGGTATGAGATGGCTCAGATGTGTGGTTTCTGACTCATAAGCCTGAGTCCTTTGCTGATCCCGCTTGATGAAGCCATCTGAACGCTGAACATCAGGGGTGACTGGTTACAGTTTCCTCTCCTTTAGCACATCACTTAGAAGTATTTCATCTAAATTAAAGGGACTCTGTGGCCAAGAAGCTCTTCCAGGGTTAAACGGGTAAATTACAGAGTTACCAGTCCTCTCCCCACCCACGCCTTACCAAAAGACCTTTAGATCCAAAAATGAGGCAATCTCTGTGAATATTTGTGCTGTGGTTTTTTAAGAGTCCTTTTCAATGGTCAGCTTACTGTATTCTCAGATAAGCCTAGCAGGTTAGGCAAGCACAGCAGAGCCCTGTCACAGCAAGGACTGGGGTACACACAAGGGTGAGCACAAGTGTCAGAATTCTCTCCCACTCTCCCCTTCCTTCATCAGTGGTTTCTTCCCTACCCCAGTTTCCCGCTTTCCAAATATCAACCTGCCCTGGCGCAGGAGAGCGGATCATCACAGCCCCAAAGCAAGGGAGGGATTTTCACGCTCCTCTCAAAGCCATCCCCGATGCCTGCTTTAGATTAGAAATTCAGTTTAGGGAAAAAAAAAAAAAAAAAAAGAAAGACCTGTTTCCAGGGCCTTTAGGGAATGATCTAAACCTACCTCTGTGCTACTTTCATCTTATTCACTAGTCCTGCCTTTGCACTCTTCAAACAGCCACCGGCTCCTCCTCCCATTCTTCCCACGTTTTAGCAGCAGAGTCCTCCTTTAAGCTGCTGCAGCCTCACCAACAGTTGAGCTCCACACACTCTACCTCCAGACTCCAGGGCTTCAGCTGATTGCCACAGAAACCAGAAAAAACCTGCTCACAGACCCAAGGTGGCCTTATGTTCATTTTCTTGAAGTCTGACTTCTTAACCCTTCTTCCATCAGCCAGTAATACAGCAGTGCAAGTACAGAAGGAATTTCAGAGCTGCACTAACACAGCTCTTTCATTTCCAGTGTGAGACTAACGAACTGAACCATTCTGCAATCTTGCACGGACCAAAAACCACTGGGAAAACATGCAGTCATCTCTGCGAAAATGCTTCAGAACCATATTCTAACAGGTATTAGACTCAAAATAGGGAGGTGATAAAGGAACCTCATTAATCCCCAAAAAAACAGTGCCATTTGTGAAGACTGATTCCATGTTGTTTTACTAATAAGATATAATCAACAATTGGCTCCTATATGGAGTACTCTGCCATCATCATTTTCTCAAAAGCGAATTTTTCCAGATACTCAGCGCAACCATTTTGGTGGTGGTGGTGGTTTAGTCACTAAGTTGTGTCCGACTCTTGAGACCCCACAGACTGTAGCCCGCCAGGCTTCTTTGTCCATGGGATTCTCCAGGCAAGAATACTGGAGTGGGTTGCCATTGCTGGACAAATAAAGAACTAAGGTCCTGAAAGATTTACATCCCAAAGAATTAAGGGACTGACAGATTTACGTCCCTTTCCTCATGGATCGTTTATTTATTTATTTTTTGGCCATGCAGTTTGTATGTTCTCAGTTCCCCACCCAACCAGGGATTGAATCTGGGCCATGGCCATGAAAGCCTGGAGCCCTAGCCATTATGGCACCAGGGAACTCCCCAGTGAGTCTTTCTTACAAGGAAAAAATACATTTATTAGTGTTATATGTCTCGTTACTGTGCTAGGTGTTTCACACACTCTTTCTTACTTCATGTTCATAACCACACTTGGAATGAATTATTCTCCTCATTTTACAGATGAGAAAAAAAAAAAAGGCCCAGAGAGGTTATATGTCCTATTCACGTTCTCCGAGATAGTAAGAGCCAGAGACTGATCAGACCAGTTTTTTCCCCACTGCTCCTAATCTGCCGTTTTAGTGGTGAATTTCCTAGTACCCAAATTTCTGAGGTACTTCTTAGCAAACTGAGTTGTGAGAAATAAGCAGGGAGTCCAATTTGAACAAAGCTACTAACTGAATGCCAGTGTCCCTTTGCTTTATACAAAGCAGAAGGCTTCTGGGGGAAAAAAAAAAAAACTGACTTCAAAGTAATTTCTGTGAAGCAAATCTTACTTGTTTACCACTACAGAGCCCAAGATGCATTCCCAAGGAAAGAATCCCCCAGGCTGCTTCGTCATAAATATTTGGTAAAGGGGAATGATGGGCCGCCTTGGCAGATGCTGGGCACGGCTGCAGATCAGCAGCGGCGTGTCCTTGCCAGATCTCCTGGCAGCCTGGCTCTGTGCTCCTCCTGCTCAGTGAGACACCCCACCAGGACCACAGGGATTCTTCCTGCACCTGGGGAGCCTCGGACCTCACTCTGGTGGCTCCTAGGAATTGTGTGTAAGAGAGTAGGACACATGCTGGTGCGGGGATTGGAAAACAGATTTTCTTCTCCAGCTTGGCATGAATAAGCACAGTAATAATCAGAAAGGCACGCTTCCTTTCTGGGACTCAGTTTCCCAACTGTCTACTGAACAGTCCTCTGAGCTCTCAACATCTCTAAAAGTCTTCCCTCTTTGTCAGTGGTTCTCAATAGAGGGATGGGGTGGGAGGAAGATTCTATTGTCTGAAGTATTTTGCAGGTTTTCTGTAGGTGTTTCCTCTGGAAGGAGAAATGGCAACCCATTTCAGTATTCTTGCCCAGAAAATCCCAAGGACAGAGGAACCTGGTGGGCTATAGTTTGTGGGGTCGCAATGAGTCGGAAACAACTGAGAGACTAAATAGCAACAAAAGACTGGGGCCGGGGGGAGGTCCTATTGGCATTTAATGGGAAGAAGCCAGGGATGTTGCTGAACAATGTACAGTGCCAGAAGGACAACCCCCCTTCCACCCCTGGGCAACAGAGTTATCTGGTCCAAAGTGGTAAGAGTGCCAAGGTTGAAAAACCCTGATATTAGCTACTTCTGCTTTCTAATGGTTATGAGGCTGAACTCATCAACAAATATTAATATATATATATTCTAGCTTGAAAAATGCCTAAATCCAAGGTTCTCATTCATATAAATTATTAATTTTGTAAATTAAAAATTCCATATCCGAGGTAAAATTACATGATATCTAGGGTTGCCTTAAAATATTTCAGAAAAAAAAAAAGTAAAGGGGGAATGAAATAATTTTGGCAAAATGTTAATCACTGAAGTTGGGTGATGGGTCCATGTATGTGTTCGATGTATACTTTTCTCTACCTTTCTATATTTTTGAGAATTTCCATAATAAAAAGTATTTTCTTCTTCTGGTTGAATCTACTTAAAGGGATATATAAAAATAAAAGGGACCTGCTCCCCCCACCACCTGCCAACACATACACAAAGCATAAGACACAGTCCTTGACCTGGCAGAGCTCACAGCTGAATAGAAACAACCCAGCCAACAACCTCCACACACAAGGGATGCTATTTGGGAGCATAAGAAAGAAGTGAAAAGTGAAGTGAAAGTCAAAGTCGCTCAGTCGTGTCCGACTCTTTGCGACGCCTTGGACTATACAGTCTACGGAATTCTCCAGCCCAGATTACTGGAGTGGGTAGCTAGCTGTTCCCTTCTCCAGGGGATCTTCCCAACCCAGGGATTAAACTAAGGTCTCCAGCATTGCAGGCAGATTCTTTACTGTCTGAGCTACCAGAGAAGCCTGAAGAAGCATAAGAAAGGGACCACTCTAAAAACAGACATGGAAAAGCCAGGAAAGGCTTCAAGAAGGAGGCAAGACGGGAGAAAGTCCAGAGAAAAACTAGTCAGTCTCAGAGAGACGGGAGTAAAGAAGTGTCTCAGTTAAGGAAAGCAAGAGGTGTCAATACATGCGCATGCCAAGTTGCTTCAGTCTTGTCCAACTCTCTGTGGCTCTATGGACTGTAGCCTGCCAGCCTCCTCTGTCCATGGGATTCTCCAGGCAAGAATACTGGAGTGGGTTGCCATGCCCTCCTCCAGGACATCTTCCCGATCCAGGGTTCAAACCCATATCTCCTGTGTTTCCTGCGGTGGCAGGCAGGTTCTTTACCACTAGCGCCACCTGGGACACAGAGGAACTGCACTGGCTCAGGCTAAAGGCAGGTAATTTCAAGAGGGGGACAGCAAGAGAAGGCCAAACGGCCAGGTCTTCTATATCATACTAAGGAGTCTAGATGCCTCCCTTGACCTGTATTAAGAAGCTCTTAAAAGACTGAGCAGCAGAGCCACATGATCATATTTTAAAGGAACTTGAGGCAGTTTATCTGCGTGTTTCAAGACTCTGGAAGAAAAGGGACTGGAGAGGCGAGAATTCCAGCAGTGAGTCAGAGAAGAAAAATGGTACAACCATCTGAGAAAGGAACTAAAAGGAATGAGGGTTAGTAGGGATGAAAGGAATGACAAGAAGATTAAATTCAAGAGATAATTTATGATTATAACTGATGTCATCGAAAGAACTCCAAAGTAGAGATCAGAGAAGTTTGCCTATGGAGACCAAAACTGGGATTATCAGAAAAGAATGTACAAAAGGACTTTAAAAAAAATCAAATGAATTTAGTAGAATTATAGATGATGGCCAAGGAAGAGGCTGAAGCTCCTTCCTTTCCCAGTTTTTGAAGATTTTAGGCATGTACAATAGATATGATACTGTAGCTGGAGCATCTGCTGGGCTGGTTTAGGAGAAGGCTGCCCTGGTCCAGCTGTCTTGGTCACCCCTACTGGCCTTGACAAATACAGTCAGCAGTCTGGCTCACTAAGCTTAGTCTCTAACCACAACGCTGGAATTCTTGCCTTTTCCAAAGTTCCATCAAATTCTTGGTTGCCATTCTATACGCCATTCCCCCTGCCTAAGAGTTCTTCTCTTTCTTGTCCATTTTGGACATTCCTAGTCACTTCAATCTTTCTAGTCCCCTCAAGGAAGATTTCCAAGTGGACTGGAAGCCTGTTTCTTACTTCAATGCCTCCATCTGCAAACTGTACCCAGCTCCTTTATAACCTTCAAAGTATTATACTATAATTATCATTTGCATGTTTTCTGGAAGGTGAGCTGCCTCCGGGGCACATGTGTTCCCAGGATCTAACACCCTGTCTGGTACAATCAGGTATTCAACAAATAATGGCTAAAGAACTGTAGAGTGAATGAACTCATGGAAGAGGTCAGTGGAGGATTCCTCTGGGCCACCTTACAAAGGTTTTCATAGAGCTCCTTAAGTGGCTCCTACCTCTGGGCAAATACCTCAAGATGACCTCCTAAGTCACCAAGCTACACTCAGATGTGATTAAGCTCATTTTAAAGCTTAATCCTGAGCTTATTACTTGTGACATGTCTTCTGTAGTCTGGAACTTTTGACAGAGATAAGACAGGCTGGGAATACTTGTTTCCAGAAGTACATTTTAGACAAAGGCCATGTTGGAAGGAAAAAGCAAGAGGGCTAACATTTGTTAAGCACCTACTATAAGCCACAATGAATCCGAGAGGCAGATAACTGAGTGAGCTCACTGGGCAGGATGTCGATCTCATGTCGCCATTGTTCTGGTGTTCTGGAGCATGTCTCGTGTTTCTGCTGTGTGGTTTTGTGGTGAAGCAAGCCTGCTTGATTTTATGGTTAAGAAAACCTGCATTTTGCATGTTCATTACAGGGATATTCCATACTTCTTTCTCTACTTACAATCCCCTAGTGGAAACAGTGTCAGACTTTATTTTTTTGGGCTCCAAAATCACTGCAGATGGTGACTGCAGCCATGAAATTAAAAGACGTTTACTCCTTGGAAGGAAAGTTATGACCAACATAGATAGCATATTAAAAAGCAGAGACATTACTTTGCCAACAAAGGTCCATCTAGTCAAGGCTATGGTTTTTTCAGTGGTCATGTATGGATGTGAGAGTTGAACTGTGAAGAAAGCTGAGCGCTGAAGAATTGTGGTGTTGGAGAAGACTCTTGAGAGTCCCTTGGACTGCAAGGAGATCCAACCAGTCCATCCTAAAGGAGGTCAGGCCTGGGTGTTCACTGGAAGGACTGATGCTGAAGCTGAAACTGCAATACTTTGGCCACCTCATGTGAAGAGTTGACTCATTGGAAAAGACCCTGATGCTGAGAGGGATTGGGGGCAGGAGGAGAAGGGGACGACAGAGGATGAGATGGCTGGATGGCATCACCGACTCGATGGACATGAGTTTGAGTAAACTCCGGGAGTTGGTGATGGACAGGGAGGCCTGGCTTGCTGCGATTCATGGGGTCGCAAAGAGTCGCACATGACTGAGCGACTGAACTGAACTGAGTGTGATTAACTAATCAGTCGCCTACTCTGTCCCTTCACTCTGTCCCTATCGGTGTTACAGGGCTTCCCTCATGGCTCAGATGGGAAAGAATCTGCCTGCAATGTTGGAGACCTGTGTTTGATCCCTGTGTTGGGACGATTCCCTGGAGAAGGGAATGGTTACCCACTCCAGTATTCTGGCCTGGAGAATTCCATGGACTGTATAGTCAATGGGGTTGCAAACAGTCGGACATGACTGAGTGACTTTTGCTTTCACTTTTGGAACTGTGAGAGAATACATTTCTGATATTAGGGATTCCCTGGTGGCTCAGATGATAGAGTCTGCCTGCAATGTGGGAGACCCAGGTTCAATCCCTGGGTCAGGAAGATCCCCTGGAAAAGGAAATGGCAACCCACTTCAGTGGTCTTGCCTGGAAAATCCCTTGGATGGAGGAGCCTAGCAGGCTACAGTCCATGGGTCACAAAGAGTCGGACATGACTGAGTGACATCACTTTTCACTTTCATCAGTGTTATAGACCCCTGCTCCTCCAAGTGTGGTCGGAGGACCACCACCAGCAGCAGTACCACCTGGGAGCTGGTTATAAATACCCAATGTCAGGCTTCACCCACACCTACTGAAGCAGGCTGTGTTTAAAAGATCCCCAGGTAATATGTCTGCAATAAACATAGAGAAGCACTGTTGTAGATGCAGTATATCTGGGATCAGTGAAGTTAATTAATGTGCCTAAGGTTACTGTGATATTGTGATTTATAATAAGAATTATTATATTTGGTCTTTGTCCCAGTTTCTGGCAAAGAACTCCTAAAACCCTTGGAATTTCCTAAGTGATGAAAGTCATAACGGTGTCTCTTGTTATGTTAATGTTATGTTGCTAAGAGAATCCACCAAGATATTAGAGCGATTAGAGAGTTTCAACTTTCAGTCCCAACACCAGACCTGGGAGGGGAGAGGGGCTACAGATTTAATCAATCACAAACAGCCAATGATTTAATCAATCACACGTTTGTAATAATGGCTCCATAAAACCCCAAAGGATGGGGTTTGGAGAGCTTTCTAAGTGCTGAGAGAGTAGTGTGCCGGGACAGGACATGGAAGCTATGTGCCCTTTCCCCACATTTTTCCTTTACATCTTGTGTTTGGCTGCTCCTGAGTTACATCTTTTTATAATATAGCAGCGTGCGTGTGTGCTAAGTTGCCTCAGTCATGTCTGGCTCTGTGGACCCTATGGACTGTAGCCTGCCAGGCTCCTCTGTCCACGGGATTCTCCTAAGAATACTGGAGTGGGTTGCCATGCCCTCCTCTAGGGGATCTTCCTGACCTAGGGATCAGACCTGCATGGCAGACAGGTTCTTTGCCACGAGCACCACCTGGGAAGCCCAATATACAGGTAAGTAAAATGTTTCACTGAGTTCTGTGAGCTGCTCTAGCAAATTAATTGAACCCAAGGAATAGGTCTTAGAAATTTCTGATTTATAACCAACTGGTCAGAAGTATGGGTAACAACCTGGACTTTAGAGCGGTGTCAGAAGGGAATGGGGTGGTCTTGTGGGGCAAAGCCCTCAACCTGCGGAAATCTGCCATTGTCTCCGGGTCTACAGAGTCAAAACTGTAGTGAATTCTAAGACAGCCTTCTGGTGTTCCAGAATTACTTGTTGGTATGAGGAAACCACCCCCACCTCTGCCTTGGAAACCAAGCCTCAAAGCACCTAGTTTAGTTACACAACTGATATAAGCTGAGATTTGAACTCACACCTGCATGTTCTATAAGCTTTCCCCCATACACTGCTATTAAGGTCTATGCCAAGCTTACGACTTAGAAAAACACATCTAACTTACTAGAAAATATACAGAAAAAAACCTTAGTATAACAAGATTCATCGTTTCAAAAATTTATGTTGACATTATAAAAAAATTTTCACATCCCACATTACAGAAATGCTCCCCCTCCCACCACTCACCTCCTACTTAATACAAAAAAACTTAGTAATAGAGCTTTTCTGCCTTGCCCTGCCATGCCAATATTATAAATTTTCCTATTTATTTCTAGAAATAACTAAAGGTTGCTTTGATGATTAAAAGTCATTTAACTCTGGCTTTCAGATATCTCCTTGAGAGACTTAAAGCACAGGATCACAAACATGGGCTTTGGGTTCTAGCAGCTGCTGCTGCTGCTAAGTCACTCCAGTCGTGTCTGACTATGTGCGACCCCATAGATGGCAGCCCACCAGGCTCCCCCGTCTCTGGGATTCTCCAGGCAATTACACTGGAGTGGGTTGCCATTTCCTTCTCCAATGCAGGAAAGTGAAAAGGGAAAGTGAAGTCGCTCAGTCGTGTCCGACTCCTAGCGACCCCATGGACTGCAGCCTACCAGGCTCCTCCATCCATGGGATTTTTCAGGCAAGAGTACTGGAGTGGGGTGCCATTGCCTTCTCCGCAGACGTTCATTTAAACTGTGCACAATTTGAGAAAGTACTTTACTTCTTGGGGGCTGTTTCCTCAGCAATAAACCAGGCTAATGATACGGCACACAGAGCTGATGGCAGGGATAATGACATCATGGATAAACTGGAACACAGCAAACACTTAATAAATGTGAGGCGCCATCGCAGCCATCATTGTCCATGGTAACCTCAGACTGGCTGGCACATCATCAGGAGAATCAGCCTGCTAACGAGGCAAGCAAACATTGTTATTCCACAAGTTCGCCAGCCAGCAGGCATGCTTAACAGAGACATGATTTATTAGTAATCAATACATTTAAGAAAGTCGTAGGCATATTTTTAGTGATTATCAAAATGATACGCTTAATTTATTTTATGGTAACCCTGCAGCAAATATGGAATAAATTAACCATCATCCTCTTTCTACTTTGGAGCCAGAGACAAGAGAGAAAAATGTTACAAGAGGGAAAAAAAACGTAAGGGATGTAGAAGAGACAAGGGAGAAACACTGAATGTAATATATACCAGTACCACGGCCATATTGTAGAGGGGCAAAAATCTTACAGTATACGAAGCACTTCCCCACGCCTTATCTTATCCAGTTTTCACACACTGTAAAATAGTATAATCTCCCTCTTTAAAGGTGGGGAAACAGAGGTTCAGAGAGTAAATGACTTGCCAAAGTCACAGAGCTGTGGTACAAACACAAATCTAGACCTTGTGAACCCAACCCAGGGCTCCTTTGTAATAGGCTAAGCAAACAGTGGTGCTTAGCCTCAGAAAATTACCCCATGATGGTTCACTGCAAGGTTGTCCAGCCCCAAGCCCAGGCTGACCTCCCCAGCTCAACACAGAGATCCTTTAATAAACCCGCATCTTAAAGAGAAAAGGTCTGCTTCTCTTTAACCTGATACCTGAGAATAATTTGTGTTTGGGGATCCTTTGTTTGGCTACCAGAAAAGAATATTCAACATCTTTTCAACCTCCTTCTTATGCTAATTACAGTTCATCAGCATCTGGACACCCACAAGCAAAATCAATCTGACTATAAAAGCAAGCCAAAGACATTTTCTTACCATAAAGAAGACAAACAAGTAAGGCTGCAACATGATTAAATACACAGAGCCATTTCCCCAGCAACCTGCAAGCTGGTGTGTATAAAAATCACATCCAATATCACAAGAATCCAGGAAGGTGGACACTAACAAACATTTCACACGTGTATTCTTTATGAGCAGTGAAACGTATACGGGTCTATTTTCAGTTTATCTCCTTCTACACTATATCCGCTGTTAGATGCCAACATGTATAACACCTTAAAATACATTTAAAAAAACATTTGAAAGGCATCTTCACTTCTCTTAGAACCAAGTGAACTGAGATGCATTAGCCTTCAGTCCGCACCTCCTTTCCTTGCCGTACTTAAGTCCCAGCACATTCACAACTTGGAAGAGCCAGCCTCACCATCCAAGCCCAGCATACCCTTTCCAAAATGCCATCACCTCTATAGCCTAATCGTTTCACATGAAATCTATCCTGCCTTCTAAAATTATACAGTCCAGTTTCCTAATTGTATTAAAAGACTCACCCCTGTCAAGTATGCCCAAAACACACTGAGTAAAAACAGGTTACAAAATAGCATATACACTATGCCTCCAATTATACAAAATTATATTCACATATATTCAAGCCCCACCCCTAACGCAGATGTTTGAATGGAGAGTGTCCATGATATTTCTAGTGATTAACTCTCGGTGGTAAGACTGGGAGTGATTTTTACTTTCCCTCCTTCTTTTCCACAATGCTTGACTTTTCTACACTAGGTTAATTATTCATACTCAGAAAAAGTAATAAAGATATATCTAACAAGCCTTCCCCTAAGATCCACCATGTTAAGAATCTTATTTTGGCCCAGAGAGAAAGTCAAAAGTATGCTCACCAGGGCTTATGCTCTGAGCATTGTAGCCAGTGAGTCTCAGGACTAACTGAGCAACAGGCTCTGGAGCTTCTAAAAATTACAGAGGTTTGGAGTTTTGACCCTTAGAATTCCTGGGTGTGGGGCCCAGGCATTTGTATTCTGTTAAAGCTCTTCAAGCCTTACTCACCATCGGTGAGGGCTGAAAACTACAGATTCGTGTCTCATTCTCCAGGGAGCCAACAGAGGGAGAAAACAGGCCAGAGTGCTGAGTGAAGGATTCAAGGGCAGACAACTGCAAAGGAAGCAGATTGCAATGTGTAGGAACAGAGACTGAAGGCTGAAGCAGTGCTGAGCCTTAGGCCTGAGAGGCCTAAAGAGAAGAGACTATCAGGGGACAGATACCCCCGAAAACTGGAAGCCAAGAAGAGGTGAACAAAGTGTGGCAGGGCGAAATGTTTGGAATTGAGAGAGTTTATGCAGTACTGGGTGCAGGACTACTGATGACAGAAAAGAAATCAAATAGGCAAAGATACCACGCAGCAGTTTAAATCAGGCCCACTACTACTGGGCAAGTTCTGACTTATGATTAAAAGAAGAATTAGAAGAGCACTGCACAGGATTCAATTTTCAGAAACCATAGAAAAATCTTAGCTTAAAATCCCAGTGAGGCCATGTACTAGCTGTGTCTTTAGAAAATGACAATGTCTTTATGCCTCAGTGTCTCACTTGTAAAATGTAGGTAATAATACCTGGCTCACAGGCCTCTTGTGAGGATTAGGTGAAATGATATAATGAATTGTTTTTACCTGATAGGCTTTTGCCTATCAGAGTACTCAACAAAAAAAGCCCCCAAGTAGTAACATTAAGAAGCATATCATGGTAAAGGTGTGAAGAGCCGACTCACTGGAAGAGACCCCCTCTGATGCTGGGAAAGATTGAAGGCAAAAGAAGAGGGCAGCAGAGGATGAGATGGTTAGATAGCATCACTGTTCAACGGACGTGTTGCTGTTGTTCAGTCGCTCAGTTGTGTCCTATTCTTTGTGACCCCATGGACTGCAGCACTCCAGGCTTCCCTGTGCTTCACTATCTCCTGGAGTTTGCTCAAACTCATGTTCATGGAGTCAGTGAAGCCACCCAACCATCTCATCCTCTGTTGTCCCCTTCTCCTCCTGCCCTCAATCTTTCCCAGCATCAGGGTCTTTTCCAATGAGTCGGCTCTTTGCATCAGGTGGCCAAAGTATTGGAACTTTAAGCTTCAGCATCAGTCCTTCCACTGAATATTCAGGGTTGATTTCCTTTAGGATTGACTGATTTGATCTCCTTGCAGTCCAAGGGACTCTCAAGAGTCTTCTCCAATACCACAGTTTGAAAGCGTCAATTCTTTGGTGCTCAGTCTTCTTTATGGTCCAAATCTCACATATATAAATGACAACTGGAAAAATTATAGCTATGACTATACAGACCTTTGTTGGCAAAGTGATGTCTCTGGCTTTTTAATACGCTATCTAGGTTTGTCATGTCTTTTCTTCCAATGGATATGAATTTGAGCAATCTCTGGAAGATAGTGGAGAACAGAGCAGCCTGGTGTGCTATAGTCCATAGGGATGCAGACAGTTGTACACGACTTAGCAACTGAACAACAACACAGTAAAGATTACGAGTTGAATTTTAATAAACCAGGTTATTATAAGCCAGGTTTAACAAACCACTTAATTACTGTCTAGCTCCTAAGTTATTCCTCATTTTGGCACCATCAAACGCTAAAGAAATAACCTATAAAGGTTTGGCTATTTCTTAACTGCTGTTTCCACATTCCTGCTATTGGTTTTACTTCTGTAAAGGAGATATGCTGCATATTAAGCTGTTTCTATAAAATTTAATCAAGATAATAAATGAAAACTAACAGAGTCATATTGACAAAATAATAAATGTACCAGTGGAAAATTCTATATCCAAAATAAGAATTCAGCTAATGCTGCCACTGAAGAACTAAGTTTCTCCCTGGCAAAATGAAAAACGCAGAAGAAAAACAGTGATGAATGTTTCTCCTTCATCCTTTCCACCCAGGCCCTCAATATAAAAATTGAGTTTATGCTAAATTAGCTGAAATAGTCAAAATAATTAAAATTAGTACTATACCTATGACATATAAAAATTGGGGGGAGGCTTTTTTTTTTTATCATAATATAAGAACAGCAATAACTATCAATATAAATGAATGCTTACTATGTGCCAAGTACTGTCTGAAGCACTGTACATGTACTAAACTCAGTCAATCCTCACAACAGCTCTGCAGTCCTCCAAGGTCTGGCTTCTGCTTAACTAGTCTAATCTTCTGCTCCATGTTCTTTTCTTACCAAGGGCTGGTGCCAGACTGGTCTCAGAGGGTACTTGTGGCAAGCTGAACAAAGTACAGATCCACCAATATTATGCAGACTGGTGGAATCAGAAACTCTGAGAACACATCCCAGAAGGCTACATTTTAAACAAGTTTCCAGATGGATGAAACTGGAGCCCATTATACAGAGCGAAGTAAGCCAGAAAGATAAAGACCATTACAGTATACTAACACATATATATGGAATTTAGAAAGATGGTAATGATAACCCTATATGCAAAAAAAGAAAAAGAGACTCAGATGTATAGAACAGACTTGTGGACTCTGTGGGAGAAGGCGAGGGTGGGATGTTTCAAGAGAACAGCATCGAAACATGTATATCTAGGGTGAAACAGATCACCAGCCCAGGCTGGATGCATGAGACAAGTGCTCGGGCCTGGTGCACTGGGAAGACCCAGAGGGATGGGGTGGAGAGGGAGGTGGGAGGGGGGACTGGGATGGGGAATACATGTAAATCCATGGCTAATTCATTTCAATGTATGACAAAAACCACTGCAATGTTGTAAAGTAATTAGCCTCCAACTAATAAAAATAAATGAAAAAAAAAAAAATAAAAAAAATAAAATAAAACAAACAAACAAAAAATAAACAAGTTTCCATATGATTCTGAGGGGCAGCAAGGTTTAAGGCTCACTGTAGCCTGTGCCTCCCATCTTTTATTTTATACATGCTGCTTTTTTACATTTAACATTCCTTCACCTGGCTAACTCAGACCCAAGTTGGCTCAAGAGCCACACTGCTAAGGTGGAGCTGTTTCTAACCTCCATCTGTTCTCCTACCACCTAGAAGTCCCTAATCTGTGCTCTCTTCTACCATTCCCCCTTGTACTATAAACACAGGTTTCCATGTCTCCCTAACTGCACTGTGAGCTTGTTCACCTGATCCACAGCACCAAGCCTGATACAAAGAAGAGCTAGCGGTTTGTCTGATAAAAGAATGAGTGAAGCCTCACTCATCTACCTTTAGGGCTCTTCTCCACAGAGCATCAAATGGAAATAGAAAAGTCTAGCACTTCATTCGGAGAAGGCAATGGCACCCACTCCAGTACTCTTGCCTGGAGAATCCCAGGGATGGCGGAGCCTGGTGGGCTGCCGTCTATGGGGTCGCACAGAGTCAGACACGACTGAAGTGACTTAGGAGCAGCAGCAGCAGCAGCAGTACTTCATTCACGATGTGATAAATTTTGACAGGACCATCAAAACCAGGATAATACCTGAGGCTCCTGATTGGCAGGCCATCATGATAAACTGGCTATCTCATCACTTGGTAGCTCTTGTTATGATCCAGCCTTCCCACATATGGAGTCCTGGTCCACAGCTGGGCTTCAAACCCACAAAAGTCAGGAAGTCTGCACCAGACATGTAAATGTAAATGTGAAAACTGAGAGAAGAATGACTATTTTTGAAAGGAAGCTGATACATAGTAACTATTTGCCTATTTAGTAAATGTCTACTTGCCAGAGACTATATAGGATGCTCATGATCATTATTCTTCCCACAACAATTTGAGGGAGGTTTTTATCTGGCTTGTTGACTGAAGAGGAATGGAAGATCTAGAAAGAATAACTTCCCTAAGGCCACCAGCTAGTTTGGGGGCAGAGCTGGGATTTGAAGCCAGGTTGTCTCCTGCAAAGACAATCCTCCTTTTCCCTACACTCTGTTGCCTCTGGGTACCAACCAGACCACTGGAGCCACCCTGGTGTTAGAAGAAGCTTTAGAAGCAGACTAGGCTCAAATTCTGCTTTGCCACTCA
Source organism: Odocoileus virginianus (assembly GCF_023699985.2). Taxonomy (NCBI): domain Eukaryota; kingdom Metazoa; phylum Chordata; class Mammalia; order Artiodactyla; family Cervidae; genus Odocoileus; species Odocoileus virginianus. The sequence goes on along the minus strand of NC_069682.1, from coordinate 62,179,887 downwards.
TTTGTTGAAAGGTATTTGGTAATTAACAAACTCTCTGAGACTCATCTATAAAAAGATGATAGAAATGCCTAATTCATACAGTATATACACATATAAAACCCTTGGTATATCAGTACTGGGGCTGCCTAGGTGGCTCAGTGGTAAAGAATCCACCTGCCAATGCAGGAGACCTGGGTTCAATCCCTGGGTCGGAAAAATCAGATGCCCAATAAAATGAGAGCTGGCCATGACCTTCTTCCCACAAAAGGGCAGGAGCAGTTTCCAGGACAGTAAATATATCCACTGTTTTACTGTCTCCCTCAGTGGCAAACTACTACGCTGTGCTCTACTTGAGAAAGGCCTGTGGACTGTTACTCCTTCATGTGACTGGAACCAGTTAGCGAACCAGCTGTGCAACAGTCAGAATCATTCCCTGAAGCCTGATGAGGAAGCCTTAAGAGGAACCCCTTAAGTCCAAACACATTGCTTATTTCAGCATCCTTATGTTTTGTCATCTGAGGTCAGCAATGAGACAAGTAGCTGGAGGGAGAGAAAAGAAATGGATCCAGGCACTATTGCATTAGAAGGTTTTCGAATGGCAACAAAAAACAACAGCCAGACATTTCCATCCTTGTTTAACATAAAAGTGCCTGTTAGTAGATGGCTTAATGCTACTCTTAAAATTAAATACCATTTACTCTTCACGTGCTCATTGTTCTGAGCACAATAACCAACTCTGGGATTTTCAAGCTTGAGGAACACATAAAAAGGTGTGTGTGTGTGGGGGGGGGGGGGGCGGAAATCTTTGAATCATGATATGGAGAAGAGGGGATCTGGGGCTCCCCAGTAATATCCTCTATGGGGGAGGTCTTGTCTCATTAAGACTGGGATGTTCACATCTACTCCTCTAAATGGCAGACTCAGAGAGGAAAAGGATTTTATCTGGAGGGTACTTTTAAACCTACGAAGAGAGGGACTTCCCTGGTGGTCCAGTGGCTAAGACTCCAAGCTCCCAAGTGGCTGAAGAGGCTTGGGTTTGATCCCTGGTCAGGGAACTAGATCTCACATGCCACAACTAAGATTTCACAGGCCGCAACTAAAGATGTTGTGTGCCACAATTGTGTGCCACAATTAAAACCTGGCGCAGTCAAAATAAACAACAACAAAAACTACCAACAGAGTAGAAAGAGGAACATAAATAGGAAACCTACTCACATCCCAGCCACTAGTGTCAGTGAGGCAGGCACTATGTTACGCAGTTGATCAGTATTATTTCATTTAATCCTCACATAGCAACCTTATAAAAAGATAGATTTCAATATTATCCCAATTTTACAGTTGAGGAAATATAGGCTCAGGGAGGTCAAGCAACATTCCCAAAGTCATAAAGCTAGTAAAATGACAGGACCAAGATACCAACTCAAGTCTTGTCATGTACATGTGGGGAATATTAAGAATTAAGCATGGTGTGTTGATTTATGCCTTGGGTGGTGGAGTAGAACTGGTGCCATTTACCAGTATAGGAAAAGCAAGAGACCTGGAAGGAATGAGTATGGTTTTGAATGAGCTGAGTACCTGGTGCAGCTGTCTTCTGGTTAACTAGCTGTGTTGATTATAGCCTGCGAGAGAGACAAGGCTGAAGACTTGGGAATCAGTGGCAAACAGTTAGGTTAAAGCTGCAGGTAGTAGATGAGATCAAGGAGAGCGTGAGGAACTAAAAAAAAAAGAAAAAGAATTGGGGGACTACACCACCAATGCATGTGAAAATGAATGCTTGAGCGACAGGCTGATGCAAAGGTTCTAGACATGGAACCCTGGGAAACCCTATTATCCTGTCACATAACAGGCCTGTTAAATTTTGGATATAGTATGAGGCCCTATAAAATGAAAAGTTGGCCCTAAACAATGCCATGCCATTACCATAGCCCACAACAGACATAATACAAATATTTTTTTGCCTGTGCTGGCTAAACTCCCTTCTTTACTGACTGCAGGAAAGCTTTTGCTATTTCCCTCTTCTAACCCTGGTAGGTGGTAAGAGCTCTGGTCTGCAGATCCTCACTGTCAGGAGCCTGTAAGTACCAGGCAACTGCACACCTCCTGACTTGAGGAGTCCCCCAGAATCACTTACAATTCTTTGCAGATGACAGAAAAATATTCTTTAAAGCAGTGACCTGTTCTCAACTGCTGTCATTGTTGATGAGCTAAAATGTGCACATATGCCTACCATGCACACGGCACACCTACACACTGCTCACCCCCTTAAAGCTTCTAATAGCCTCCAGGGGAACCATGTTAAAACAGCGCAATTAACTAGAACTGCTATAAACTCAATAATTCACCTACCTAATGAAGCAATACATGGAAAATTGGACCTATTTTAATAAGAATTTTTAAAAGAGACAAGAAGTAAAGGTCAAATGCCATTTCTGGATCCCAGCTCTTTTCTTCTTCCCTCATATTCTGAAGCAGTTAATTCCAAGGAGACAACATATACTGTGCTATTCTCTATAAAACCAAGGCGGCAGCCAATCATGCTATTATACCCAAGGGCAAATTTTTTCTTCCCAACCCATCCCCCAAGCTAAGTGCCTCCCCTGATTTATTTAGGTTTATTATGTGAACCTGAATGGATTTCAATTACAATAATTCTTTTCCCTCTTCATCCCAACTCACAAAAGAAGAACTACATTCCCAGCAATTTTAGGTTATACAGGTGGTCTCTGCTTCTTCCCTTCTCTCTCTAGAGTCAGCTTAATCTAGAGACTGTCCTCTCTCAAGCCCTCCTGTGGCCTGGGGAATATGAAACATGGTTGTTTCTATGTCACTCCTCTATTTAGCAAGTCATGACTCCTGACAGTCCCGGCAAGGATGAGTCTGCCCATTCTCTAGAGGCTATCACATGGCAATTAGACTGCAGGCCAATAAAACCCACATTCTCCCAACCTGGGGTGTGGGCAGTCTCTCTGCCTGGCTTCCCAGTGACCTAGAAGAATGAGTATGTGTGACTAAGGCCAGGGCGGGCAGAACTGGAGACAGATTTAGTGGAGAATCGACCGTATTCTAGAGCCTACGCTAAGTTTGTATTTGTCACTTCACCTGACTCTCACAACCGCCCTCGGTGGTAGACCTAGCATTTTAAAAAAGGGGCAAGAATTCGCTGGGAAAAACCCTGATGCTGGGAAAGACTGAAGGCAAAAGGAGAAGAGGGCAGCAGAGGATGAGATGATAAGATAGCATCACTGACTCAATGGACTTGAATTTGAGCAAACTCAGGGAAATAGTGAAGGACAGGGAAACCTGGAGTGCTGCAGTCCATGGGGTCGCAAAAGAGTCGAACACAACTTAACAATAACAAGGCTCGAAGAGTTTAAAAATTAACCTCGCGGATAAGCAGTGGATCCTTCTGTACCACACCAGGCTATGTTGCTATCATATGAGTTTGGGAAAGTTTTGAGAAGTGATAGGGCCTGAGACTGGACCAGGATGAACTTAATCCTGAATCTGACAAGAAAGGGAAGCTTACAGGACAGCCGTCCAGAGGTTCTGGACAGGCAAGCTGACTCCCAGCCCACAGTGCTTTATTAGGAGTTGCTAGATTACCAAAAGGAGTTTGTCATAGGGTGGCCTCGTCTCTAAGGAAGTTCTGTCCATGACAGGGCTCTGAAAGGCACAGCTCTAAAGGAGAGGAGAGGAGTTCTGCCATAATTTCTAAGCACATGAGACACAAAGAAAAACTTAAGGCTAGGAACTCTCTTGGTTTTGCTTCTAAACAAGCTGGGAGAAAAACCACTCACCCCAGGGCATGATCAACAACCATCAACTGTACTGACTCAACCCTGCAAGGTTCTAGAGAGCCCCAAATCCATGTTTGTCTTTACTGAGCAGTCTTTTAGGGAAGCAATTATCCATTCACGCAGTCCATAAACATACACTGTGCATCCACCACATGCCAAGCACAGGGCTAGGCCCTGGGATCCAGAGATGACAATGTTATCAGTTCCATAATCTTCAGGGCTATGAAGTCAAAGTCCAGGGCCCAAGCGTTCACTTCCGAAGAGGTTCTATTTCTAGCCCTGGGGCTCATGTTATGTTTCCCTGAGCAAGTGACATCAAAACTGAGGACTTGAAGGATGACTAAAAGGCAGCCAAGTGCACAGGCCGGAAAAAATTGTGAAGACGGAGGCAAGAGCACGGCAGAAACCTGGGGCTGGGCATGTTGCAAACACTCCTGATGCTGGAGGCTGCTGTGCTCCAGCTCACCACACACACCTGGTCCACTTGCTTCAGAAGGGTGAGCATGTGCAGAGCGACCCAGAAGACAGGACAAAGAAACCTTGCACAAGGCACTCCTGCTTTGCCCTGCCTGCATTCTCAGCCCTACCGCCCACGGCCAGGAGCAGAGGCAGCTAGGCGGGGTGGGAGAAGGGCCGGGGCTGTGTTTCCTCCTCGGGGTCCACTGCTCTTTGGGTGCCGGTGTATTCAGGATGCAGAGCTCATCCTCCCCAGCCCATTATAGTCCAAACATGCCTTCCAGGAGCTGTCTTCCCAAGCCATTGCCCTCACTAATATAATGTTATCAAATTCCTAATGTGGGTACTCTAAAGCAAATGTACTGTTACCAGCACGCCACCGGGCACATTTTTCAGAAGGAAAACAGCTGCTCACTGAATCTGTCACTTGTCTTCTCAGCGCCACGTACACAACGCAAGAGCCTGTGAAGGGCTTGTTTTCCTTCATTTTCTTCAAGTGTGCTCAAGGTGCAGCAAGCACCAAGCCTCTCTGTTCAATCCAGCAGGTCAGCCACACACAGTCCTTGAGGAGTTGCCTGGATTACAGGACAGAGCCTTGACAACCAGGGCCTGTGCCTCGGGATCTTACCGATATCAGAGCTTCTATTTCACTAGTCTAGTTTCCACATCTTACAGAACAGGAAGGAAAATGCAGTCCAGAGAAGTAAAGTGTCTAAAGTCACACAGCTACTCAGCTGTAGAATCACAGCTTGGTTCCTTCCTCAGCTGATCTCCTCATCTAAAGAACAAGGATACCACCATCTATTTCATGAGTTGTGAGGTCCAAATGGGGCTTCCCAGGTGGAACTAGTGGTAAAGAACCCACCTGCCGATGCAGGAGATGTGAGAGACATGGGTTTGATCCCTGGGTTGGGAAGATCCCCTGGAGGAGGGGATGACAACTCACTTCAGTAGTTCTTGCCTGGAGAATCCCATGTACAGAGAAGCCTGTTGGGCTATAATCCATAGGGTCACAAGGAGCCAGACACAAAGGAAGTGACTGAGCACACACTCACAAGGCCCAAAGAAGGTAGCACATAATGTAGCTGTGCTAGGATGTGGCAGGTTTTCAGGCTGAATGGTGACAGTCTCCTAAATTTTATCTCCAAGATCTTCAAGACCATTCTCTCTCCCATGAATAAATTTCCACTGAGGAAAGAAAAAAGACCAGCAATGGGGTTAACAGGTTCACAGCTGGTGTTTCAACAGCTGGGGTTTCAGTCAGTACCTGATTTGAGGTGACCTGAACTTTCTATGTGTTGTCAGACCTCCAGTCCGCAGTTCTTCCCTGCCAGACTTTTTGCTGAGTCTGGAGAGAGGATTTCATCAAAGAAGGTATCCCTGGTGCTGACCACTGAAGACATGCCACACCACCTTCCTTTTAGCCATTTCAAGTTGGTAGAGAGTAAGTCAAGTCAAGATGAAAAGAGACAGAGAGGAACTCTCAAACTTTAATCTAAGAGGGTAAGGAATAAAAAAGATTCTGCAGACATCTATGCTGTTCTACTAATCACTGATGGAAAAAAAAATCAAATCATGGGACAGATGTTAACTTCTGATAAGATGACCAAATTAGCCAGTCAGCCAGCCCAGGTCCTCCTCTTTTACACACACCACCACCTCATCCCCCCTGTAGCCCTTTCTCCATACTTTAAAATAACCACCCAACCATGTAAATTCCCTCTGCAAGTGTCTGTTAGCCTCCAGCAGAACCGTCAATGCTCATAAATCCGGGGCCTTCCAGATTGCACTGCCGTCATTTATTGGGAGAGGGAAGCAGCAGGCCACTAGACAATAGCAGGGCGGGACTGGTCTAGCAGTAACTACTCTGCTTACAGCACCACGATTCATGGCATTTTGCTGGGAGTGCACACCATCAGGGAGGAGAAACATAAAAAGGGGCACCTGGGCTGTAAATAGTTTATTTCGGCAATTCCTGATGTTGGCTGAATCATACTTTAATACAGAAATACATGAAAGCGCTACTCCGGAGGTGACATGTGTTGCCACCTCATTACTCTTTTCAAAAGGGTCTTCCATCAGAGAGACAACTCGCTACAAATTATAGTGAAGAAAACAAAACCTTCACGCACAGGCTTATTAACAGGCCAGCAGGGAAGGGAACCACCAGAAGCAGTGTGACAAAGCCCACCCATGACCAGGGGTCACTGGGTTGCTTTTCCATGCACAGAAAATAAGCAGATAAAAAAGAAAAAGGGAGCACCCTTCCACCTAAGAGCCGAATCCTCAGTTGCACAGCAGTTTGTCAAAGCAGCTCTCATCTCCCTCATTTCTCCCGACACCTTTAAAGGAGGCTGACTTCTCCAGTGAGCCCTACCTTCATGTTCTTTCTCAGTGGTCCCCACTTTCTTGATCTTCCTGGGAGACTTCATGAAAAGGGGAAAGATGGTTCGTAAGCCAAGAATGTCAACAAACTTGTGGCAGTTGTCTGTGCCCTCGGGTCCAATCATGGCATGGTCCAGCACTTTCAGGGCACTGCTCCGGGAGATCTTCTTTTCTCTGGGAACAAAAGAGGTTTTACATAAGGCAGTTCATGAGCATGGCCTAGTCTTTAAAAAAAAAAAAAAAAGTGTATTTACTGCAAAATTCATTACAATGGAAAAAAGACAAATAAAAGCAAAAAACAGTTTAAAGGTCCACCAGTTAAAACATTATTATAGTATATCTACATGGAATATTACACACTTGTTAACAATCAGGAATAGGTGTTAGAATGAACAAGTTCTTATGATCAGAATGGTAAGCATGAAAAATAATATTCAAAATTTCCTATGAAGCATTACCTCATGTAAAAAATATGCACTAGAAGACACTGGAAAGAAACAGATCAAAATACTAACAGGTAATCTCAAGGTGGTAGGATTATGGATCACCTATTCTTCCTTTTTCTTTCTCTTTAACAGCTTTATCAAGATATAGTTGACACACCATACAAGTCACCCATTTAAAACGTACAATTCAATAGATCTTAGAATATTCAGAAACGTGCCACCATCACCTTAGGCAATTATAGAACACTGTCATCATTGCCAAATCCAATGTCATGAAGTTAAACCTATGTTTTCTTCTAAGAGTGTACTAGCTTTAGTATTTACATTCAGATCTTTGTTTTTGAATTAATCTGTGTATGTGGTATTAGTTCAGGATCCAACTGCATCCATTTGCATGTGGGTATCCAATTGTGACATCTGAACTAAGTCTGAAGTATGATTATTTGCCAGGCAGAGAAGAGAAATCCATGTCACTGGCGGCGGTAAGCAGCATATGCAAAGGTACAGGAGGTCTGTAAAAGCGTGTCACTTGGAGGGACTGGAAGTAGCTCTGAATGATCGGGGCAGGGGGGGGAGACGACTGAGGGGAAGTGGGCAGGAACAGGTCATGACAGGCCCTGTGTGTTGCCCAAGGAACCTGGGCTCCATGTCACTGATGCTGAGACGCCATGAAATGTTTAAGAAAAGCAGGGCGCTACATAAATAGATTTTTGAAAGCTTAATCTGGCAGTAGTGTGATGAAGGGCCTGGAGGGACAGAGCTTGGGGTCAGGAGGCACCTTTAAGAGAATATGACAAGAGTGGAAGTGAAAACAACAGAGTTCTGATTATGGCAGTGGTATCAAAAAGGCATATTTGTGAGATATGAAACCTTAAATATCAGGAGTAGGGTAAATAAATTTCTAAATTCAGCAGGTAGGGGTTTTTCTGCATCAAGATAAAATTCTGAAAGGAAACTAGACAAATAATATATTTGTTTCCACTGTAGCTGGACTTCAGCATCCCACTCTACAAACTTAAATTTACAAAGGTTGTGACTAGGGCAATGTAACCATGTGAGGAGAAATTAGGAAACTGAAATACAATATTCTTACTGTTTAGCCACTCAGAAAAAGTCCTCTTGAAATGAGTGACGGTCATGTAACAGGGCACCTTCCAGTTACCATTCCGCATACATTCAAACCATTCCACATGTAACAGAATTGTTCAAAATGCTAAAGGTAAAGGATAATGGGGTTTAGCCAAGTCTCTCTCTCTTTTTTCCCTGCCTAAGCAAATTCAACAAACAAAAGATTTTAAAAGTAAAACCCTTCTCCAGGTAGGCAGTGTAAGACTCGTTTAAAGGGGGCAGTAATTGCATATTGATCACCATTTAGGCAAGCTGCATGGAGGTGAACTTTGGAATATTCATTGGGCTCAAGTTCAGGCTTTTAGCAATCAATAGCTGTTTGGCCTGACTTTCTTGGGTTGGCTTTATTTGAAATATTTATTCTACTTGAGGACAAGTAGTTTATCTTAGTCGTGGCTGGGTTCATCAGGTTGTCGATCATGCCAGGACCAATGTGGATGCTGGCCGCTATAAAAAGGGTGCTGGTGGGAAAGGACTGAGTCATCTACTCTTCTACCAAGGTGAACCTTCTGAGGAGACAGAAAGGGGAGGAGAGGGAAGTTTCCACTGGTGTTTTAATCCACTTATTCTTCATTAGACAGAAACACTTTCATAATAAACATGCATTCTGAGTATGTTTGTTCTTCATCAAATATTTATGAAGTACCTAACAAGTGCCAGATATTAAGCTGCGATGTAAAGAGAGGCACAGCTCATGCTTCTGAGGAGCTCGGTTCACAGGGGAGACATGTGCAGACCATGGTATACTGAGAAGAGCCATGTAGTACAGTGGAGGTGTATACAGAGAACACGAATACAGGGAGGAGGCTGACTATGAGTCAGGGAGGCCTCACAGAGGGGATGCTGCCTGAACCACGGATGGCTTTCTCAGATCGGCAAAAAAGAGAAAGGCATTTCAAGCAGAAGGAAACAATAGCATATGCCAAGGCATGAGTAAGCATGTTACATTCAGGGAAGCAGTGCATGGTCCTGTGAGAACATTAAGAGCCAGAGGGGCAGCAGGACAAAAATGAAGCCAGTTGATTCTGTGTATTAGAAAGATCACACTTGCCACAGTGGGTTGGACTGTATAAAGGGAGAGGAAGAGGAAGAAGTAGAAGAAAGAGTGGAGATACACGGAAGGCAGAGACGCTGGTGAAAAAGGCGAACTAACAATAGACTATGGGTGAAAAGAGGTGAGTTCAGGTTGATCCTGGGTGCTGGTGAGACATCAGCTTAGACTTACTGGTCTGCAGTCCAGGAATGAGATTAAAAATAGAGGGAAATGGACTTCCCTGGTGGTACAGTGGATGACAGACCGCCTGCCGATGCACGGGACATGGGTTCGATCCCTGGTCTGGGAGGATTCCACATGCTGCAGAGCAACTGGGCCCACATGCTAGGACCACTGAGGCCTGCAAGCTGCAACTGCTGAAGCCAGAGCATCTCGAGCCTGTGCTCCACAAGGAAACCACCACAGTGAGAAGCCTGTGCACCGCAACTGGAGCGCGGCCCTGGCTCTCAGCAACCGGAGAAAGCCCACGTGCAGCAACGAAGACCAAGTGCAACCACACACAAACAAACAAATAAACAAATAAAATTATGGAGGGAAATGTGTGTGTTCAGTCACTTCCAACTCTTTGTGATCCCATGTGTAAGAATGATTAAATCTATGGCTAGTAACTGAATCAATGATGTGAAGACTACCCTAAGAGGGTGAACAAACCATGCAGAAAAGAGGGATTAAGCCCTGGAGGAAACTTATTGGAAAGACAAGTAAAAGAGTTAAAGTCCACTCCCTTCTCAATGAGAAGACCATGAGGAATCAAGAAAAAAAAGTGATAGGCACTGACAGTCTTCTTTAAAAGACACTGTGAACCATAAACTTATTTCTGCAAAAAAAGGCACTGACAGTCTTCTTTAAAAGACACTGTGAACCATAAACTTATTTCTGCAAAAAAAACTTGATAATGCCATATGAGATCATTTTTGTTTGCTTTAAAATGTACATGATTAAGTTCATTTCCCTTTAGTTCCCCAAATATATCACTTTCTGGAATCCAGGATTCCTATGAATTAGACATAAGATCAATATGACTAAGTTCATAGGTGCTCTCTAAGTACAGTGCCAAAGAACACTACTGCTATGGCAGACGCTAAGAGATATTCCACCTCTAAAATAGAATAGTGGCAGTCTTCTATATTGCTAGATTCATTTTTTTCAATTTCTATTCCCATTCATTTTTTATAAACTGCTAGTACCAATCATTTCTTGACTGCCTGTGCCAGAAAATGAAACAAATATGTAGAAAACAAAGGTAAGATTTTTGTTTCTAGCACTACAGTAGACATAAAAAACATAGTAAAAATAAAAAACAGAAAGACATGTGGGAGACTTCTTTGGCAGTCCAGTGATTAAGACTCCATGCTTCCCCTGCATAGCAATGAAGACCCAGCAGAGCCAAAAATAAACAAATAAAATTACATATATTTATATAAAAAGACTCTACCCTTCCGACACAAGGGATGAGGGTTTGATCCTTGCTCGGGGAACTAAGATCTCCCCCATGGTACGAGGTATGGCCAAAAGAAAAAAGAAATAGGGGGAAATTCCCTAAATATTTTAAAACTAAATAATGTACTTCTAAATATATCATAGGTCAAAGATTAAATCAAAAGAGAATTAAAAGGTATTTTGAACTGAAAATACAACATATCATAATGTGTGTAACATAGTTTAAAGCAGCAATTAGAGGGAAATTTATACCATTAAATATATATTAGAAAATTCAAGAAAGATCTCAGGTCAGTGATCTCAAATTCCCTTCTTGAGGAATCAAAAGAATAGCATATTAAACCCCAAGCAATCAGAAGAAAAGAAATAATGAAGATCAGAGCAGAAATCACTGAAACAGAAACAAAAAACCAGTAGAAAATCAATGAAAACAAAAACTGATTCTTTGAAAAGATGATACAAATGACTAACATTAGAAATAGCAGAAGGCGTATCTCCCTGCAGATTATACAGGAGTTAAAAGGATAATAAGGGGATATTCAAGAACAACTTTATGCCAAAAAATTCTACCATTTAGATAAAATGAATTCCTTAAAAGACACAAACTACCCAAGTTTACTTAAAGAGAAAAAAAGAAAAAGAAAAAAGATCACTGGAACAAGTGAAAAAATTTTACTGGGAGAATGGCATTGAAACATGTAAATTATCATATGTGAAATGAATTGCCAGTCCAGGTTCGATGCAGGATACAGGATGCTTGGGGCTGGTGCACTGGGATGACCCAGAGGGATGGGATGGGGAGGGGGATTCAGGATGGGGAACACATGTACACCCATGGCAGAGTCAAGTCAATGTATGGCAAAACCAATACAATATTGTAAAGTTAAATAAATAAATAAATTTAAAAAATAAAAAATAAAAATTTTAAACTTCTCTGGGAATTCCCTGGCAATCCAGTGGTTAGGACTTGGGGATTTCACTGTGGTGGCCTGGGTTCAATTCCTGGTTGGGGAACTAAAATCCTATAAGATGCGTGGTGCAGTGACTGCCGCCCCCAAAATCCCCAATTAAAACTTTTCAAAAGACTGTGTTATGAAAATGAAAAGGTAAGCTATAGACTGGAATAAAATATCTGTAAAACGTATCTGACAAGAGTATATCTATGACACAGAAAGAAATGTTAGTAAGACAACCACTCTTACCCCTGCTCAAAATGGGCAAAAGATTTGACCATACTCTACCAAAGAAGACATGTAGATGGCAAATAAGCACATGAAGAGACACTCAATATCATTAGCCATGAGGGAAATTCAAATTAAAACCACAAGACACCTATATACACCCACTAGAATGACTAAAATACAAAACACTATATATACCTATCATATGATCCAGATATGATATGATCAATTATCATACTGATCCTAGATATGATTCAACTCATAGATATCTATCCAAAAGAAATGAAAAATAGTGCTTGCTTCGGCAGCACATATACTAAAATTGGAAAGAAATGAAAAATATTGTTCACCCAAAGATTTCATACATGAATATTAACAGGAGCTTTGTTCTTTAAAGCAAAAAACTGAAAATCTAAATGTCCATCAACAAATGAAAAAATAAACTGTGATGTATTCTTAAATGGAATACTGTCCAGCAAAGAAAAAGGGACAAACAATTGTTACATGTGGCAGAATCTCAAAATTATTATAGTGAGTTAAACAGTTAAATTGAAAGAAAAAGAAAAAAAAAAAAACACTCGAGTAAAAAAACCTGATGTTTCCTAAAACTGACGTGTGAATGAATGTATCCTTCTCTTTCCTTTTTTTTTTCCCTCTTTGGCCTATACAGTTAATAATCAGCATGGGTTCACTGTATTTCTGCTACACAACCCCAAGCTGCAATTGTACACATCCCCTGGGATCATGGTGGTCTCTTCTTTTTCTAACTGGAACAGGGTTTTACAACAGAAGTAATAAGTTTCATGTCAACGTTTTCAAGGAAACTGACAATGTAATTCTTCTGTCTCCCACTGGCTTTGCTGCTTCTCAGAGAACACTGAACCATTTGATAAAAAGACACACTGTTAAAAACTGCTCTGTGGAGGCAAGAAGCAAAGACTTCGGAGCACAGTCTGTAATTAAATCCGGTATATTGAAATCTTATATTTGCAGCAACATCTTACCAAAGATAGACTTCTGTAACCAAGCACAAAGAAATGGCAAATCAGTCTCCACCCAGGGGCAATGAGGCCATTTTTACAGCTCCGCCCTCATTTTCTGCTAAATTCTAAGATGGCCATGGCCCCATAGGTATAATTTAGTCTTATTTCTGTGAATTGGACCCTATAAATCTCATCACTTTGTTAAACTGCATAATAAACTGTAACTCTCCCAAATTTTATTTTTCTCTCAACTATTCCTGACTACCAAAATACCACTTGGTTCATGTTCATATCTTAACTCTCTGGCTGCCAGCCAAGGATCATCCAAATATCCTCTTTGTACCCTAATTGGTGGCTCAGACGTAAAGAATCTGCCTGCCAATGCAACAGATGAGAGTTTGATCCCAGATTCAGGAAGATCCCCTGGAAAAGGGAAACGGCAACGCACTCTAGTATTCTTACCTGGAAAATCTCATGGTCAGAGGAGCCTGGTGGGCCACAGTCTAGGGGGTCACAAAAGAGTCAGACACGACTTAGTGACGAAACGACGACAACAAACCTAACTCTTGACTACCAAGCCAAAAGAATGAGGGCAAGATACCTGAAACACGGGGCCTCTGGTTTCTCTTCCTTTCAGGAGAAGAGTTCTCCACCGCCCAAGAGGCTCTGTGGGTCCCACCCTCACCTCATATTTTCTCTTTCCTTATCAAAAAACAACGGCCAAATGAGAAATTCTTTTTTTTTTTTTTTTGAGTTCCGATACTCTAGGATGGCTACCCGCTGTTTCTTTCACAGCATGAGTTCCATTTTTAAATATCACCTCAGCAAGCTTTTTCTTCTTTTTCAAAATGTCTTCATCTATCCTTTGGCAGAGAGAGAAAAAAAACAAACAAAAAAAATAGCCTTTTTTCCCTTATTGATTCTGTCAAGCACTGTGAAATCCAGACACTCCACAAAGGAATGAAAAAAAGTCACCTGACAACTAAACTAACACTGGGATGGAAGGAGAAAGAAGAGGGGAAAGGCCGGTGAGGTGAGGGCTAAGAGGTCCTAGACCTCCAAACAGTGCTCAGAAACAAAAGCTGGAACTCAGCTACAAATCTGCATGAAGGGTTTCTTTGAACCTTGAGTAGAAAGGTTATAAGAAATGAATACCTAAACCATAACCCTAAAATACCTAGGAGGAGGATGGAAGAAGAGAGTTGAGAGGGTCAAGTGTTCCAAGGGGGGATAAACTGAAGTGTAGACACTTGCGTTGGCTTTGCTCAGAAGCCCAGCATGGGCACAAGCCAAACAGGGCAGTGAGCCCAGGACTACAGCTGATGCCTGGCTTTCCTGAAGTCTTGAAGATCAGGTTCACCACCACCCTATTTTATATCCCTCACACACTAAGAAATTTCACATGGGCAAACAGGACTAAATATCTCTTGACGGGAGATTACATTCTCAGCTACATGGCTTTTAATAAATCACTCCTCATTCTTCAGGTCTATCTACAGGATCTGCCAGCAATTCTATGACCCAATGATTCTAAAATGCAAAAATATTTCTCAAGACTTTTCTTATTCATTTAGAAAATATTTACTGAGTGCCTAATTAATTGCTAGATTCTGGGGAAACAGAGAGGAAAACCTGGTTCCTGCTCTCAAGAATCTTTTACTACAGCCAGGGACAAAGAGATGCTTGCCACACAGGATGGTAAGTGCTCCCACAGGGGTGAGCAAGGGATGCCTGAACCTAATCTCTAAAATCAAGAGGGGGTGTGTGGATGTAAGGACAGGGCAAGGGGAAGTAACATAGGGACAGAGGCTTCTTAAAAGAACTTTAGCCTAAGTATCAAGGGTGAGGTACCCAGAGAAAATAAAGAAATGTGTTAAGGAATCTAAAATAGTTTGGTTTAGAGAATAGAATATACATGTGTGGGAAAAGGAGAATGAGAGGAGATGGCCACAGGAGAATTAGGCAGAGGATAGATCCTGAAGGGACTTGGTGCCACTTCAAATGTTCATAAACAAATAAATCAAGTGTCATTTTTCAAAAAGTAAATTACACTAACAGAAAAGAAATGGAATAAATTGCATAATTTCCACAGAAGGAAAATAAAAGAACTAAAAGACAAAACAAAATAAAATCTTCAAGAAAACCATCAGAACAAAATAAAGAGAAGGAAAGGGCCAAACACAACAGTCATTGTAATAGAAACAAGTACATTAAATTCATCTGCTTAAAAACAAACTCTTACATTGGACTAAAAATCCAAAAAACAGCTACATGCTCTTAATAGGAGTCACATATGATATAAAATGACATAAAAAGTTAAAATATAATCATAGGAAGGGATACAATAGATAAATACAAAATTATAAAAGAATTCAAGACCAATTCATTACATGTAACAAAGAGGACTGTTTAACACTAACAAAGATATACAATTCAAGATTAAAACAAAAGAATTAGCATTTGCTTTCTGAATAAGCAATGCAGAATATAATGAGCAAAAGAGTCAAGAATAAAAGGAAAAAAAAAGCCAGTTATATTAAGATACCAATATTACTCTCAAAATTTGACAGATTAGTTTTTTTAAAATGGATATGGAAGAGTTAAAATATATTTTAAAAATTGATTAAGGAGCTATGTACAGCACATTATACTCTAGGAACACAAACTCTTAAGTGTCCATGGGATATACACAAAAACTAGCCATCTACAAGGTCACAAATATAGCCTCAAATTAGAAAAGCAGATACTATTCAGCCTATATTTTCTATTAATGTAATCAGAAAACAAGACTTAACCATTTGAAACTGTGTGATGAAGCTAAGCCATTTTAAGAGGAAAATTTTAACCTTAGTTTGCTTGTTGTTGTTGTTTCCCCCTTTATCTGTGCCACAAGGCTTGTGGGATCTTAATTCCCTGACCAGGGACTGAACCCGAGCCCTTGGCAGTGAGTGCAAAGAGTCCTAACCACTGGACTGCCAGGAAATTCCTGAATGTTTTTATTTTCAAATAAGAGGATTATTTTTAAAAGCATTAACCATTCAACTCAGATATTTAGAAAAGGGCAACACAATAAATGGAAAGAAAGAAGAAAACAGGAATTAAAGACATAAAAAAATTCATGAGTAGGCAAAAAGTATACAAATAAACAAAATGCCAAACCAAAAGCAAAGACAATCTCAATCACTTTTAACAAAGCTGATTGAGTAAGAAAGCAGGGAAATTTAAATAGATAACACTTTATATATAACATATATATAACACAAGAGTTATAAAGAAGACATAATGAGCAGAAAATAAAAAAGATGAAATGGAAGATACAGAACAGAATTACACAAATACAAGGACAACTTATATTAATAAACCTGGAAGTCTATGAAATTGAAAATTTCTAGGAAAATACAAAATATTAAGTTGTTTTTAAAAATCAGAACACCGATGAAAGAATCAAAGACCTAAATAAATGGAGAAATAATACTATGTTCATGGATGGGGAGTCTCACTGTTGCAAAGATGTGCATCCTCCCCAAAAGAATCTACAGAACCATTAGAATGCCAATCAAAACCCCAGCAGTTTTTCTAGAAATTTATATACAAAGACAAAGAAACTATAGAACTAGAATAGATAAAAGTCTTTAAAAAGACATTAAGTAAGACGATTTACGTCATAATTTCAAGACTCAACCATACAGTCAGAACAGGGTTGTGTTGGCAAGAAGACAGACACATAAATCAATGAAGCAGAATAGAAAGCACAAAAAATAGACCCACACATGTAAGATAATTCATTTCTGACAAGAGTCTAAAGGCAATTAACTGGAAAGTGGACAATCTTTGCAATAAATGGGGCCAGAATTGGACATATTGGTTTGGGTGGACTCTGGGAGTTGGTCATGGACAGGGAGGCCTGGAGTGCTGCGGTTCATGGGGTTGCAAAGAGTCATACTTGACTGAGCGATTGAACTGAACTGAACTGATGCAAAAATAATAAATAAAACCAAGAACCTCAATTCATACCTAATACCAAATATGAAAATTAATTTAAAATCGATCACAGATCTATAAATGTAAAACATAAAACTGAAAATTCTGAAAAAAGATATGAAAGAAACACTTTGAGACCCAGGTTAGGGAAATATAGTTTATATGTCATTTCAAAAGCACAATTAAAAAATATATATATACACATTTTAAAATTAGACTTTATCAGTAAAACTTTTGATCTTTAAAAGACATTGCTAAAAAATGAAAAGGCAAGCCACAGGCTAGGAAAAAAAAATATTTCCAAAACACATCTCTGACAAAAACTTCTTTCTAGAATAAAGAACACTTAAAACTCAATAACATAACCCAAATAAAATTTAGACAATAAGTCTGAACAAAGGGTTGACTTAACAAAAGATGTGAGAAACATCAACATGAAAAGATGTTTAACAACCTTGTGCGTGCCTATGTGCTAAATTGCTTCAGTCGTGTCCAACTCTTTGCGACCCCATGGACTGTAGCTTACCAGGCTCCTCTGTCCATGGGATTCTCCAGGCAAGAATACTGGAGTGGGTTGCCATTTCCTCCTCCAGGGGATCTTCCCAACCCAGGGACTAAACCCATGTCTCTTAGGTCTTCTACATTGGTAGGTGGATTCTTTACCACTAGCACCACCTGGGAAGCCCTTAACAACCTTAGTCATCAGTTCCATGCAAAGTAAAGCCACAATACACACTCATTCAAATAGTTAAAACTAAAATCTGACTACACTAAGAATCAGGGGATAGAGCAACAGGAATTCTCATGCCTTGCTGGTAAGTATATAAAATGATACAATCATTTTGGAAACAGCTTGGTAGTGTCTAATAGTAAATTTACATTTACTATATGACTTGGTCATTGGGGGCTTAGATGGTAAAGAAACTGTGCAATGCAGGAGACCTGGGTTTGATTCTTGGGTTGGGAAGATCCCCTGGAGTAGGAAATGGCAACCTATTCCAATATTCTTGCCTGGAGAATTCCATGGATAGAGAAGCCTGGCGTGCTACAGTCCATGGGATCACAAAGAGTTGGACACAACTGAGCACTAACACTTTCACTTTCATATGACTTAGTCATTCATCTCCCAGGTATTTTACCCAAGAGAAATGAAAACATATGTTTATCTTAAGACTTTTAAGCAGCTTTATACACAACAGCAAAACAACAGAAAAAACAAATGTCTATGAACAAATGAATAAATAAACATAAACTACTAAGCATAGAAAAGAAACATACTACTGATACATGCAAAGTAAATGAACCTCAAAAACAACCTATTGAGTCAAATAAGCTAAACAAAACACAAACTGTATGATTCTATTTATATGAAATTCTAGAAAGACAATGGTTGACTGGGGCCAAAGCTGGATTGGTAGGAATTGATTGTAAAAGGGATCAAGTAAATTTCAGACAGTGATAAAAATGATCTATACATGCATTATCCAATATGGTAGCCACTAGCCACATACAGCCATGGAGCATTTGAAATACAGCTAAATTTCAGATTTAAGTTGAGGCAACTTAAAATTTAATTGAAGTTTAACAATTGATACTTGATTGAGTTATTGGGAAATATTTAAGTATGTTTGGAATAAGTATATTTAAGTGTGGGAATCTACTTTTTCAACTGTAAATTGTATGAAATCTAACAAAAACCAAGTACTTTAATGAAAACTTAGCATTGAATTTAGATGCAAATGTAAAATGCACACTGAATTTTAAAGAGTTAGTATGAAAAATGAATGTAAAATAGATTAAGAATATTTCTTATTGATAAATAATATTGGTTACTTTTCCCCTTTGGCAACCATATGCTCATTTTCTATGTCTGTGAGTCTATTTCTATGTTGTAAATAAGTTCATTTGTATTTTTTTTTAAAGATTCTACATATAAGTGACTTCATATATTTGTCTTTCTTTGACTTCACTTAGAATGATAATCTCTAGGTTCACCCATGTTGCTGCACATGATATTTTATTCCCTTTTATGAGAGAGAATATGGCTCTTTCATTACTTTTATGGCTGAGTAATATTCCATTGTATGTATATATAACCACATCTTCTTTATCCATTCATCTGCTGATGGACACAAGTGGCTTCCATGTTTTAGTTATTGTTTAAGTAATATGGCTAAGAAACACTGTGCTGCGTGCATCTTTTCAGATTACAGTTTTCGTCTTTTCCAGATATATGCCCAAAAGTGGGATTGCTGGATCATATAGTAACTGTATTTTTAGTTTTTTAAACAACCTCTATCTTGTTGGGCCTGCACCAATTTATATTTCCACTAGCTTCCCACTGTGCTTCTCAGGTAGCGATAGTGGTAAAGAACCTGACTGCCAGTGCAGGAGACATAAGAGATGCGGTTTTGATCCCTGTGTCAGGAAAACCCCTGGAAAAGGAAATGGCAATCCACTCCAGTATTCTTACCTGGAGAATCCCATGAACAGAGGAGGCTGGCAGGCTACGGTTCATAGGGTCACAAAGAGTTGGACATGACAGAAGCGACTGAGCACCACATACTAGCATTATAGGAGGGTTCCCTTTTTTCCACACCTTCTCAGCATTGATCACTTGTAGACTTTTTGACAATGGCCCTTCTGACTAGTGTGAGGTGATACCTCACTTCAGTTTTGACTTGCATTTCTATAATAATTAGCAATGTTGATCTTTTCATGCACCTGTTGACTATCTTGGCTATCTGTACTGTATGTCTTTGGAAAAGTGCCTTTATAGGTCTTCTGCCCAATTTCTGACTGGGTTGTTTTTTGTTTTTTTCTTTGATATTGAGCATTAAGAGCTGTTTTTATATTTTGGAAATTAAGCCCTTGTCTGCCGTATCATTTGCAAATATTTCTCCCATTCTGGAGGCTGTCCCTTCGTTTTATTTCCTTTGCTGAGCAAAAGCTTTTTTGCTTGATTAGGTCCCATTTGTTTACTTTTGCTTTTATTTCTTTTGCATTGGGAGACTGACCTAAGAAAACACTGCTATGATTATGTCACAATGCTTTGCCTATGTTCTCTCCTAGGAGTTTTATGGTGTCATGTCTTTATTTAACTCTTTAAGCCATGCTGAGTTTATTTTTGTGTATGGTGTGAGGACAGGAGAAGATTTTTTGAGCCTAATTTCTTGCATCCTCTCCTATCCAGGAAAGCAATAAAATCATTAATTGAGACATCTGCTCCTTGTGATTAGCAGCAATACTCTGCCAAAATGGTGCACATATCTCCCTTCACCAAAATTACATATAGACTGACTTCCCCACTTCCTCTTCAGAGCAGTTCCTCAGAGCTATCTGAGAGGCTGTCTCCCAGGCTACAGTCCTCATTTTGCCCCAAATAAAACTTAACTCACAACTTTCATGTTGTGCATGTTTTTCAGTCGACAGTATCTTTTATGTTCCTTGTGGTGAAAATAAAGGTATACACATTTGTCAAAATTAAAACTATACACTTAAAATGAGTGTCTGATTATATATCATTTATGCCTTGATAGAGATGATAAAAATATTAAAATTGAATCATATATATGTATGTGTGATAATGTGTGTACATAAACGTATAAATGACTATCTTGTTGGTGATCATTCCTTATCAATAATCGGAAACATAAAAAAAAAAAACTCATAGGCTGTGGACATGCAAAATTCACTGTTACTCTTCACAGTTAATACTTTATATTAGAGTTATTTAATGTCAGCCTCCATCACGACCTATTGAGTTTCTTGGAGGCAAGAATTCTGTCTTGTTCATGTCTGTGATAGGCCTAGCACTTAACACAGTAAGTGAACATAGCACTTTATCAATGTTTTAATAACTGCAGAGCTGTCCCAGACAATTTATATAGTCTAATTCCCACAAAATCCCTGCAAATTTGGCATTGTTACTCCCATTTTCCAGATGAAAAGAGGGAGAATCAGAGGACAGAAAGGTTAGAATAACTCACCAAACATCCAGAACTAGTCATTGAAAGAGCTGTGTTCCAAATCCACATCTGCCTCAACTCTAAACCCCTTTCTTTCACACTACAACATGTTGCTACCTCTCCAGGTGGGCATTTCATTAACTGTTTGATGAATGCTTGAATTCAAATAAAAATCAGTATTTACGGGCAATGGAACCAGAGGAATTTTCCTGAACTTCTAGTGTTATAGCTGCATAGTTTTTAAATGGGTTCCCTTGAGACAGAGAGCAACTTGGCAGCTCTTGCTAGAAGATCAGGAAGGATGGATCTACTAGGGAGAAACAACTCTCTCCCAATTAAACTTTTCATTTGGGAGTCTGAAGAAAAAAAATTACACAGAACAAAGAGCATGAGAAAGAGAAAAAAAAGAAATGCTGAATCTGCTGATATAGCTAATTAAGGTAAAAGAATTAATCTAACAGTAACTTCAGCATTCAAAAATGAAAAGTTAGGAGATCCTAGAAAGGTGCTATTTCTACATCTTTTAGAGCTCCTTTTTAAATTAGGCTCCCAGAACCTCAGCATTCCTGCTTGAATAATCCATACTTCTGGTTATTTATTTAGCTCCCCACTGCTGCACATTTCCAAGCCATATGCTACAGGAATACATCACCTCGTATTTGTACTCAAACATCCAAAGACACTGGCAGTTCAGACCTTCAAGAAGCTTAGAAGAAAGTCCCTGTAGAATATAGTTTTAAGGTTATAAGGTCCAGGAAGCCAAATGCATCTTCTTTATATGCTATGTGCTTGAGAGAAGGTGGGTCATTTCAACAAAAGGACAGGCAATTAGAAGGGTAAGAAGATAAACAAACAAAAGACTCAAGAGAGAAGAGCCAGCAAAAATCAGTTGAACACTAAAGGCCTCTGAATAATTACACTGCCCCTCTCTGTACTTTAAAATAAAATTTTAAAAACAATTCCACCAAGGAAGATTTTCAATCAATCCAAGGTCTGGTACACACTGGACAAACCAAGAGATCTACTGTGCCCCTGGGCCTATACAAGCCTTTAAAAAGAATATGTTTTCTAAACACATACCCTGATGATCTTAAGTACAAAAATAGCTTTAAGCACAAAAATTTGTAGAATCTGTCACTGGAGAATTTTTTATAACAACAAAACATTGGAAATAACTATGATATCAATAACAAAGAAAGACCAAGTTATATTCCCTTGGTGTCACCATTATTCAATTATTGAAAACTGTCATGAAGATTATGTCACAACATGGGAAACAGCATGTTAAGTTAAAAAAATAAACAGTATAGAAAATTACAAGTGTGGTAGGCCTAAAAAGCGTTAAAAATAACAAAACAATTATGGGGAAAAAGACTCCAAGGAATCTGCATCCAAAGGGACAGGAATCCTACCATTCATTTCTGTATAAGCCAAGCACTTAACACATTACCTTATCAGTGCTTTAATAGTTCTGTATTTCTATATTTTAAGCTATATTTAATAGATAAGTATCAAACTTATTAAAAAAATTTTTTCACTGAGATTTTCAATGTATACAGATATGTTTCAAAACAGCAGACTCAGGCTCAGTTTCATAAAGAATAATCCCATAGTGCTCAGTCCTCCTACCAATCAAACATGCTCTTACATCTCTCAATTAAAAAAAACTGACCATTGTCAACTAAACACCCAGCTCTGGTTACCTCTTCACCCTATATCTCTACTGCTTCCAAGCCAGATTTCTCAAGAGTTATCAACTACAAGCTATCTCCCATTTACTTCCAGATTCTGTGAATTACACCAATATGAAATCTACTTTAACTATTTTAAGAAATGAAATCACAAGTAATAAGATATGAAAGTGAAGTGAAAGTGACAGTCACTCAATCATGTCCGACCCTTTGCAATCCCATGGACTGGAGCCTACCAGGCTCCTCTTCCATGGGATTCTCCAGGCAAAAATACTGGAGTGGGTTGCCATTCCCTTCTCCAGGGGATCTTACCGACCCAGGGATCGAACCCAGGTCTCGCGCACTGCAGGCAGATTGTTTACTGTTTGAGCTTTAAATTAGACCTAGATATACAAGGAAGGAATTATGAAGAAAAGTTCTAGAACCGTCTTGCACATTTTTCGTATCTCTGATGCTAGCCACATAGCAAGGCACAACTCATTATTGAAAATAATATATAATGAAAAATATGTATAAATGACAAACAGGAATTACATTCTGCTGTCAATAGTAAAGTATGTTAGTTGCCCAGTCATGTCTGACTCTGCTATCCCATGGACTGTAGCCTGCCAGGCTCCTTTGTCCATGAAATTCTCCAGGCAAGAATACTGGAGCGGGTTGTCATTTCCTTCTCTAGGGGATCTTCCCGACACAGGGATCGAACCTGGTCCTCCCACACTGTGGGCAGATCTTTACCATCTGAGCCACTATTGATCTTTGTCAATAGTAGAAATATGGATGGACAAACATATGGCATATATAGGTCTATATAAGATAAAAAGAAAATTGGGCTAAGTTTAGAAATTATCATAGGGTATGTTTAGAAGTTAATGACTAGATTTCCCCAAACCAACACACTATGAGAAGGAGCAACAACAACAACAAATTTCCCTTCACTGCAGTGGTCCTATTACCAAATGACATAACAATAGGGTACAAACAGACCAAAACATACTCTGTATTCATCCAAACTAACTTCAGAAAAGACCATACACTCACCTGAAGACTACTGTTTTATACATCTAGGAAACTCAATGGAATAAAAGACCATAGCTAGCTACATGTTCTTGAATCCAGGCTAACAGTGAGGAGTTGGACAAAAAAAGATGTACAGCTAGGACACGATAGGAGATGAGAAGCATACCTTAGCATGAGATTCATCAGCTGAAGACCCTCGCCCTTTAGGAAGCGCTCACGATTGGAACTCAGCATTAGGCAGGAACAGAGGGAATCAAACAGATTTTCCATCATCTCCTGCTCCTCGGCTGTGCTAGGATTGTGTCTTTTAAACACCTGTCAAGCAAAAATATCAGAAGGCACAGAATCATAAGAGAAGGTCTTTTCATCAACCAGCATTCAACAATTTCCAAAGCCTGTCTACTCCAATAACCCTACAACTGAAGAAGCAGAGCCTTACCAAACAAAATTCCCATTTGTTTCTATTTTAGAGAAACTGGGCTTTCTGATTCACAGGTATTAAATAAATGGCTATCATGCAAAAACAAAAACAAACAAACAAAAAAACACAATAACAACAAAAAAACCACTCAATTGACCATTAGGTTCAGGAGTGATTCATAGTTCCAAGGAGGCAGATTTAACAAAAACCAACAAAATCTTTTTATTATGAAACATATTCACCTACAGAAAACTCTATAAACATGTACAGCTAAATGAGTAAGGTGAACACCCCTGAAACCATCACCCAGATCGAGAAACAACTTTGCCAGCTACCCCCACCCCAAAGCTCTCCACTTGGCCCACCCAACCACAACACATTTCTTCCCACTGTAAAATAAATCACAGTTCTGAAGGACAAATCCTGGCCCCAAATAAGGAACAGTTTCCTAATCACCAGGGCTAATGAACTGCCTTACAGACCATTTGTGGCTCTAAGTCATGGGAATGGCTTCAAGCAGTTTTTATCTTTGCCAGAAATACATGGAATGTTGGGGGGAAAGCCTCTTAACAGTGTATGCATACCCATACAGTCTACTACAAAATGATCAATCTTACAGGAAAGGGACTAAGCACTTTCCCAGAACTGGGAACAGATTCACAATTCAAAGCTCTATTTTTTGGGGTGAAGGCCAAACCACTCAGGCTGCTGGCACCAGGATGGAAGCTGTATGCAAACTGACATCTCAGACACTCCCAACACTCTAAAGATTTTATCCAAATGATCTATTTTCAGTCCTGGTTTTGGAATAGCACAGATGAGACTGGTTAGGAAAAAAAAATCTTAACAGTATTTTCAGAATGCCAGCAGAACATTTCAACGGGATTTACATTTCTAACACTGAGCAAATGGCAATTTCTAATTTCTTTTTCCAGCCTCCAGTGCCACATCCTCCCCCTATCCTCCTCTCTGACCTCTATCCCATTGCACTGGAACTTGTACACGTGAAGCTTACCTGATTCTAAATGAACAGACCCCAATTTAGTGGCAGACTGACAAAAAAGAAAGTGAATAATCTTGGGAGTGGGTCAACTGAAAATAGTATGGCATTTTTGGCTCAAAAATATATACTTAAGTGGGAAGCACATGTCTTTGGGCCTGACAAACATCAGCAGACTGAGAAAGTCCACACCAGATACATGGTGATATCTGGTCATAAAGAGCAAACGACTAAGAAAGGAGGCAAACCATGTGCCTCCATTGTGACCTCAAGCCTGCCAACACACCCCATATGGCTTGCATCACATGGCTTATTCCTTCCCACTATCTCCAGCTCCACCTCCCATTTAAAGATACAAGCCATGTATCTTCATGGCAGACAGGAAGCATAAGAATTACTCACGGATAACTGCTGAAGAAGCACATCAATTCCATCCAGCTCCCCAAGCAATTCCCTGTTTTCTAAAAGGGGGAAAAAATAGAAGAAAAAAAAATGAAGCTAACTGTCAGATTTTACAGCCGTCTAACACTGATACATCAGCAAACAAAATCAATACAGCTTGACAGAGTACAAAAGCTGCACAGAGAGCGAGAGGGAGAGCAAGGGGATGCCAAAGGCAAGAGAGCTTGCTGTCATGATCTGAAACAAGCCTGGCTCCTATCCTAACAGAATATCAATACCGAGAGGGAGCCTCACCATCGTTGTCCTGGAGCAATATGGCCAGCACTTCACTACAATACAGTTTGTTGGCATCGAAGGGCATCTTTGCCTATGCGGAAACAGGAGAAAGGAGAAATATGTTAAGGGCCCTTGTTTCCTTCCCTGGGACAGTTTTTTCCACAAGTATTAGGATCTGAGTTGGAGAGACGGAGAAGTGAGAAAGGGAAAAAGTAGGTTATGGGTGAAAAAAAGTCTGCCTCTGCTGTCGAGACCAGGCTCCAGTACTGCCCAGTAAAACCATAAATAGCGTTATGTACACAGCGGTCCTCACACTTCTAATGCCCAGATACAAACGTCACCTCCTCTGTGAAGATTCCCTACTGTGAGTCTAGGGACTATGGTCAAGCACATAATATGTACTCAAATGCAAAGTAGATGAATGAAAGTTTTTAAAACTAAAATCTATCATGAAGCTTCAGTCATGAGTGACGGTCATAAAATTAGGCTGTAAATTAGCCTATGGACAGATGATCAGAGAAGCTGAAAAGAAAGCCAGTTCTTATTTAGATTAGCTGAATGTCTTTGTAACAAAGTAGTTCCTCTTTGGATTTTTAATTTTTCTTAATGCTTAAAATTTAATTTGAAATCATAAACCTATCTGCTCGTGGGCCATAATCTGCCTACTATTTAAAAAGGAAACCACATTAAATATGCAGAAATGTGTTAATATTTTAACACCCAAATTACTACCCACAATTCCTCCCCTGCTGCATGCTCTGCTACTTGGAGTCGCAGAGGGGACACATGCACTGCAGAGCCCATCTTTCATGGTCACCCACATTGTTGCTCCTGCAGTGAGACTCAAGTGCCTCACCATTAATGATGCCCCGTGGACAAAGGGACACAGAGAGGAGTGTGAGCCTCATCGATGTGTTTTTATTTACTAGATCCTTAAAATGCAGGCACAATAACAGTTGTTAATCAGCAGCAACCCTGCTATCTATCCAGGTTTTTGAACTGACAAATAATTACTGTACCTGGAAAGGACAAGGGAGGTGTTTATCTTGAAGCTAATACCGCCATCCCCTTAGCACCATTCACAGCTCTGTCTGGACATTGATTTTGCACTTAAGAAGGAAGACTAGCCCCTAATGAAGCAACACCCAGCATCTTTTCAGTTCTTTCTGCACGTCTTCCTCATCAAGCCTAAGTGCACCCCACAGGGCTTCTGGAGGCTGACCAGGTATGACCCATCTCAGGTTAAAAGATCTGTAAATACAAGGTCTTACGTGTGCTGACTGCAAGGTATGCTCCCTGGGCAAGCTTAAGGTCTTGTTTCAGGAAATTCAGTACAACAGCCAGTGTTTAAATGCAAACTGTGGCATTTTTCACTTTAAGAAAAACAGTTTTATACAAATCAAAACACAAAAGTGAAAAGCCAAGGGGTGAGTATCTCTATCAGAATGAAGAATCTGCTAATAAAATCACTCATGTTATTTAAGTTATGAGCACGGCTAGTTTGCTGACAAAAGTCCGTCTAGTCAAAGCTATGCTTTTTCCAGTAGTCACATACGGATGTGAGAGTTGGACAGTAAAGAAAGCTGAGCACGGAAGAATTGATACTTTTGAACTGCGGTGTTGGAGAAGACTCTTGAGAGTCCTTTGGACTGCAAGGACTCTTGCAGTCAATCCTCAAGGAAATCAGTTCTGAATATTCAGTGGAAGGACTGAGGCTGAAGCTAAAGTTCCAGTACCCGGGCCACCTGATGCAAAGAACTGACTTATTTGAAAAGACCCTGATGCTGGGAAAGATTGAAGGCAGAAGGAGAAGGGGATGACAAAGAATGAGATGGTTGGATGGCATCACTGACTCAATGGACACAAGTTTGAGCAAGTTCCGGGAGCCTGGTGCGCTGCAGTCCATGGGGTTGCAAAGAATCAGACATGACTGAGCAATGGATTTATATATTTATTGTTAGTTAAGTGATTTAAGCCATACCAACTTATATGCAGCTTTTAAAGGGTCAAGGTTCTTGGTTCAAACAAAATACACTCAAGTGAAAGACCAAAAGATATCAGGCCCCTAGAGCAATAGCTTTTCTGTGGTTCTAATGACTCTTGACTTTTATTAGATTTTATAAAATTCTGTCTCCAAGGTAGGGGGGAAGGTTTCCCTCTTTTCCCAACAAGTTATTTATTAGGCATTTGCTAAATATTAACACAAAAAATTAAACATGACAGCAAACAGAGGTGAATTTGCATGAACCTCATCCACTGTTACATCATTTAAAAGATTACACTGAATTAAAATTAATTTTATCAAGTAATACATGTATATTAAAAAAAAAAAGGATATAAATCTAGGATCAGACACATCTAGATTTCACTCATAAGCACGTACTATGTATGTAACCCAAAGTCTGTAGTTCCCAAACCGTGTGCCATGGGACACCACATTGAATCCATAGGAGATTCCAAGGATTCACATTTCCAAGAAAAGCACAGTGACATCTGACACCTGTGGAACAGTGAATGCATTAACCATTAGCTCCAGGTACTGTTTCTTTTGATGATATCCCTTCTTTGACAGGCTGGCTTTGGATGGTTACTGTGATAAAAGAGCTGTGTGAAAATCAATGTGGAGAAGAAACAAAGATGGTGGCGTTCAATCTGATTCCAAGGTTTTAGAAGTTGTACAGTACTCAAAAGGCACACACATCTATAGGTAAGTAGTTGTGGTATTTAAGAATGAAATAAAAAATATATTTTAATCCAAGCATTTCATTTTTCAAATGGCTACTAAATTCTTAGGACATAAATATGTATGAAATTGTTTGCATCTAACTACCTTGAATGGGACTGTTAGGTCCTTTTTGGCATAGAACCTTATAAAAAAATTACTGAGATACTGATGGCACCATGAATTAAGAATGGTCATCTATGACTGAAGTAACATTCCTGGTCTCAAGTTTCTTTAATCTGTAAAATGGAGACAAAATAACATCTTCTTTGGAGGGTTACTATGAGAATTAAATAATATGGAAGTTGCTGTTGTTTAGTCACTAAGTTGTATATGACTCTTTTGCAACCCCATCAATTATAGTCTGTCAGGCTCCTCTGTCCATGGGATTTCCCAGGCAAGAATACCAGAGTGGGTTGCCATTTCCTAATCCAGGGGATCTTCCCAACCCAGGGATTGAACCCAGGTCTCCTGCATTGGCAGGCATATTCTTTATCACTGAGCCATCAGGAAAGCCCAATATGGAAGTACCTAACACAATATGGAAGTATCAATAACCTCAGATATGCAGATGACAGCACCCTTATGGCAGAAAGTGAAGAAGAACTAAAGAGCCTTTTGATGAAAGTGAAAGAAGTGAGTGAAAAAGTTGGCTTAAAACTCAACATTCAGAAAACTAAGATCATGGCATCTGGTCCCATCACTTCATGGCAAATAGATGTGGAAACAGTGGCAGACTTTATTTTTGGGGGCTCCAAAATCTCTGTAGATGGTGACTGCAGCCATGAAATTAAAAGACGCTTGCTCCTTGGAAGAAAAGGTATGACCAACCTAGACAGCATATTAGAAAGCAGAGACATTACTTTGACAACAAAGGTCTGTCTAGTCAAGGCTATGGTTTTTTCAGTAGTCATGTATGGATATGAGAGTTGGACTATAAAGGAGATCAGTCCTGAATATTCACTGGAAGGACTGATGTTGAAGCTGAAACTCCAATACTTTGGCCACCTGATGCAAAGAACTGACTCACTGGAAAAGACCCTGATGCTGGGAAAGACTGAAGGTGGGAGGAGAAGGGGATGACAGAGGATGAGATGGTTGGATGGTATCACCAAATCAATGGACATGAGTTTGAGTAAACTCCAGGAGTTGATGATGGACAGGGAGGCCTGGTGTGCTGCAGTCCTGGCATTGCAAAAAGTCAGACATGAGTAAGAGACTGAACACATAGTAGGTGCTACATGTTTTTCTGATGACCAGGATCAGAAATATCCAGGTTAGAATCTCAGTTCTACACATTAGTGACTAGCTATGTGATCTTGGCCAAATTACTCTGCCTCTCTAACCTGCCTGATATCTCTTATATTGAGTGAAACCGTGGGCTCAATGGGAAAAAAGGAGACTAATCTTTCATGTCTAGCCAAAGACAAAAGTCACCAAGGAAGTTTTATTTCTGTTTAAATCTCACTCAGCGATGACAGTCTCCAAGTCTGCAAAATACCAAACTGCCAAATTACAAGGACATTTAGTCAAAATCCAGAGGAGGGAGAATTCATTTACCAGGTATCTTCTCTTGGATTTTGCAAAGTTACCCAATGGGAGTTGGAGCTTCTGGGGCTCTCCTCCATCCAGGAGCCTGGTGATCCTAAATCCTTCAGCTGTCAGAGTAATTAGAGAGTCAAGCATAGGTTTGTACTCAGCACATGCCAGCCCTGAATAAAATTAAACTTCACCTTTTGGGGAGCTGCTGCTTTTTTGGAAAGTACAAGACAATTATGCTACCACCCGCAGCCAGAAGCTGCAAATTATTTCTGCAGCTCACCTCTGGTACTTGGGGCAGGTTCAGACATGACTCCAGTCCTGTACAATCGTCAAAGCAATCTGTGCCCTATAAACATCCCAACTCCTGCTCATAAGAGGCTAAGGACTTAGCATCAACCAGTTGTACATGTAGTATACTGTAGCCAATTCTCAACTCATGAGCTCAATGCTGAATATTGCAACTGTTTTTGAAGCAATGATTTAATTGGGAAACAAAAAGGAATCTGAATTTTGTTTCTTTAAAAAAGAAAAAAGTTTTGGTATTATTTTCAATAGTACACAATATCCTAATAAGTTTGTGTTCCCCATTAAAAGTGAACTATGGTGCAGCGTCTCTCACACTACAGTTATCTGCTTACCTGTTAAACCTTTTAATGCAATCCTGTGAAATGAGTTTTATCCTCATTAGCAGCACAAATTAGTAAGGTTTCATTTAGTGAATGAAAAAATCCGTTAAGTATCTCTATATACTGCTAGCTAGGCTACTAGTACCAAAAGGAGACTCACTAATGTGCCATTCACTTAGGGGTTAGTCAAGGACTACTGAATAAACAGTGGGATGACCAGTTAGGTAGCAAGATTTTATAAAGCAATGTAAACGTGGAAGGGGTTCTCAGACTTCAGCACGCATCAGAATCTCCTGGAGGGCTTGTTAAAACACAGATTGCTGGCTCCACTCCAAGCTGGGCAGATTTAGTGAGTCTGGGGTGGGTTCAAGAATGTACATTTCCAACAAGCAGCCAGGTAATTTTGACGCTCCTCATTGGGAACCACACCCAGAGAACAATAGGGAAGAGATGCCACATATGATGGAGTCCTAGTCCGTGCTGTTAAGGCGTTTAAGGATATTTGGAGAAAGACCAGGAACACACATAATAATATGAAAGTCTCCCAGGTGATGAAGAAAAGGTACTCCATGAGGGTATGTTTCACTCAGCTATAGGCATATGTTAGAACCCAGATCTGCTAAGTCCCAGAACAGAACCAACAAGAAAAGAAAAAAAAAAAAAAAGACATACTCAGAAAAGAAAGAGGGCAGTATGGGCAGAGTAGTGCTATGGGAAGAGTACATGGAAAAAGTCTGGAAGCTTAGGTTTTAATTTTAGCTCTATTTCTAAATAGCTACATGAATTTGGGCAATCTTAACTGTCTTAATCTCTACAGGTCTTGATTTTTAATTTTTTCTAGAACTTATAAGATTCCTTCCAGTTCAAAAAATGGTGGTAACAATATGGAAGAGTAGGGGGTTTAAGTTGGTTAATGAAGGTTACCTAAAATTTAGAAATACATAAGGCAGGAGTCATTCCTGGTGGAGGGAGGAACATGAACAAAGACATAGAGGTCAAAAATACTGACCTTTGCAAAGGGGGCAGGTAAAGAGAGGCATGTCTGAAAATTAAAAGGCCAATGTTTCAAAACTGAGAAATGGAAGGGTCAGATCAGGCCAGGGTAAGGGGCCTTAAAAAGTAGGCAGAGACTGTGGGATCTGATGCAGAGGGCATTAGCATCACTGTAGGAAGGTTCTTGAACAGGGAATGGCATAATGGAAATGAAGTTTTAAATTAGTTTTGGAGTAGTACTGAACAAAAACAGGTAATAAAAATGCTCACATTTCTAGAGACCAGTGGATCTTATAATTCACTGTACATTTATAATCACACGGGGAACGTGTCTAAAATACATTGAAGACAGAGACTGAGAAAGTACGTCTGGGAATCTGTATTTTTTAAAGTTCTACCTGTGAAAGTAAGGATCTGGGTCCATCATTCAATCTGATTCACCAAGATTATGATGGTGAAGATTATGATAAGCACTTCCCCAGATTATGAGAAATAAGAGCAAGACATTGCTTTTAAAGACATGCCTTCTTGCTGGCCTCACCCTGAAGCAGAACTTTCATTAATGTTCTGGTCAGCACAGAATTTTCTAAGAATTTTCACTTACTAGTAAAATAACCAAATAGCATTTTAATGGTTAGATACCCCCAAATTTTGAAAAACTGTTTTGGAGATAACAACATGGCTATTTGTGCCCCGAGGATCACAGAAATACTATGCCTGAAAGGTAAGAGTCAAAAGCTTGCAAGACAGCCAAATGGGCCTCTTTACTACTCTCATAAGAGTAATGGAATTCAACCAAACACCCAAAGGTCTCAATTTCCCTTTCTGTTACCAATTCATAAAAAGACCCGCAAGTTTCAACACCTTTCAAAAGGCAGAAGAGGCCGGCTATTCTAGTTTAACGAAGACTCCCTGATTCAGTATCAAGCCTCAAGCAACTGGGAAAAATTGGCCCTGACCTCACAAAGATAAAAATTATTGGATTATTTTGTATAAAGTTGAGGCCCCAACCTGTGGCCATCCTATTAAGACTCAGGTCCCTGCCATCTATCCCATCACCTTAACTCTGTGTTTTACTTTCCTCTCCCCTACTCCTCATTCCCAAAATATCTCAAGGCTTTGGAGAATAAAGTTTTGCTGACTATCGAGGAACGAAGAAACTGAGGGAGATGTGAGTTACATGGGGAAACCAAAGGACATAAAGATTCATGAGAGGAGGTCAAAAGAAGCTGCATTTCACTCATGACAATGACTTGACTCTTGCCTGAAAGGAAAGGTGAGGGTGTGTGTGTGGGGATAGGAAGTTGCAGTCTACTGAACTACGCATTAAGTTTATACTTATACCAGCAAGTGTGCCCCTACCCACTGAGGAGAACACGCAAGCAAGCTGAATGTCCTCAAGTCATGTTAATGCAAGTCTATGTTACAGATTTAGTGGCAACAAAGGGTTAAATAAGAAGGATTTGAGAAGACCTAAATTGTCAGAAAGAGAGAGAACCAGGCGGACATATGATATCTTAAGCAGAATCTTCCTCCTCACCCCTGCCAAGACAGTGCTGGGGCGGAGCGGGGTAGGGATAAATTGCACCTGATGCACCTCAGACTTCCTGCATCTCTATGACCCTCTAGAGCTCAGCAAGGCCAGGACTACCCAAAGAATCATTCCAGCCACAAACAAGTGCCTCTTTCTCACTGAAAAGGCTGGGAATCCTTGCTTGCCCAGAATATTTCAGTACTACAGTATTAAGTAGTTCCAAACTTCCTCCCATCACATCTTTGGGATGAGAGAGAAAGCCCTTACCTGAGAGAAGCCCTTACCTCTCCCTTTCCTCATTCACTCTATGGTACAGGCGCTAAATGGTCAAAAGGACTATGCTAACAAGGAAAGCGAATGAATGATCCAACAAAAATATGAACAAAGGATATAAATAGGAAGCTAAAAGAGATGAATACAACTGCCTAATAAACAGGTGAAAGCCAACACTTTGTACTTGATTTTAAAATTTCAAATTAAAATAAAATAACAGTTTTCACTTATCAAATTAACAAAATTTTAAATTTGACAATGCCCAATATTGCTAGGGGAAATAGACATCTCAACTCAGTGGAGCAACTAATAGAGGACAATTCTGCAAAATTTATCAAAAATGTTAATGTGCATACCCTTTAACTGGACAATTCTATTTCTAGGAATTTATCCTACAGATAAACTGACAAAAGTGTGCAAAAAAAAGAAAACAAAACAGTGTGTGTGTGTACATGGGAATACTCACTACTGTGCTGTTTTAACAGTAAAAAACTGTTATGAACAGGAGAATGGTTACATTAATTTGGCACAACCATAAAATGGAATACTAGGCAGCCACTAGTTCAGTGAAAAAAAAAATTAACTTGCAAAAGAAAATAATGTATAATTCTATTTGTGAAACACATATAAACACACACATACACTCCTATTTACACAGACAATTTCTGGAAGGATAGATAAAATATTGTTAACAGTGGCTGTCTCTGAGAAGTAGAACTAGAAGGAATCAGCAGAAGAGAAATTCTATTTCTGGTATAAACCTTCTGTACTATGTGAATTTGTGTTGACAACATGTTTATATTATTTTCAGGGCTATTAAAGGCGATTTTTAAAACAAATGAAAGAAGAGAAGCAAGGAAAGAGGCAACATTGGCCAAAAGATTCCCAAACGAGATCACACAGCCCAGGAATAACAACCTGTGCCAACGACCCAGCGTGAGC
Source organism: Odocoileus virginianus (assembly GCF_023699985.2). NCBI lineage: Eukaryota > Metazoa > Chordata > Mammalia > Artiodactyla > Cervidae > Odocoileus > Odocoileus virginianus. Next base: position 62,145,650 of record NC_069682.1, on the reverse strand, counting down.
CACGCACACAGCAAAGACTTACCTTCAGCCTCTTCAGCAGCCACTGCAGAAGACCCTGCTGGGCGGCCTCTGTGCACATCTCCGGCCGGAACTCAGCCATGTTTTCCACAATAGCTGCAGAGAGACAGACAGCCTTCATTTGGGAGGGCAACTCTGTTTCCACCTGCAGCCTGCTTCCCATGCCAGACATTACACTCCTCCTCCTATTGGCCTATGTTCCTCCCAGCCAGATGCGGTGTTGTCATTCTTAGATTAACCAGGGACATGCTATGTTTGTTTTTTTTTCCCCTTCAAGTTATGTTACAAGTAAAACTCATAACTGAACTTGTCAGAATTCACTAAAGGAATAGCGAAGGTTTTCTGCTGTGTAGAACACTACAGTGGAATACACAAAGGTGTGAGTATCTGCCTAAGAAGGCCCTCTTACTGTCACAGTACTACAGTCCCTGAGACCTGTGACAGAAGAGACAGGGGGCTAGGCAGAAGCCTTATTAGGAAAAATCAGTGGACGAATTCAGAGCCTCTTCCTCTCCTGACTCACCCCTTTTCAGATCTCTTTCTTCAGATACTACAAGGGAAGCAGCATGATATTCTTAATTGAACAAAACAAGGTGCATAGACAGGAAAGGCCATGCTGGCAGAGGTAACTGTCAGGTACTCAGAAGCAAATATAATTGGTCCTGCTATCTCCTACAACAGGCACATTGCTGTTTAATAGAAAAATTTTAAATGAGGAGGCCAAAAAAAAAAAAAAAAGTGATTGTATGATTATGGGACTAAAAAAAAGGACGTTAAAAAAAAAAAAAACTACAGACTTCCTTGGTGGTCCAGTGGTTAGGAATTGACCTTCCAATGCAGGGGATGAGGGTTCAATCCCTGGCTGGGGCACTAAGACCCTCACACACCACAGGGCAACTAAGCCTGCTTGCTGCAACTAGAGAGCCCATGCACCACAACTAGAGCCTGTGATGCAGCTAGGGAAGCACCTTCGCACTGTCATGAAGGGCCCACGTGCCACTACGAAGACCTAGCACAGCCAAAAACAGATCCAAGCCCATACAAACCAAACCCTCATTCTAATACATCCAGTGCTTTCCTTTCCTTCCTGCTGCTCCCCACGCCTGGATATGTTACTACCAGGGAGCAGATGGAGCTCTGTGCTCTCTAAGCACAACACCCAGCAGGCCTGAGTCTTCCGGAGAAAAGGCTGAAGGAAGCAATACACCTCCTATTTCGTCCTCACTCTCCAGCCCGCGTCAGCCTCGCCAGTGGCAACTTAAAGGAGGCCAGGCAGCCCTCAGGGAGTGGAGGCAAAGCTGTGACTGCAGAGCGGCAGTAAGACCTGAGCGACGGCGATCATCTCAATACCTTGCATTACTTTCCACGTTTTCTAAGAAACTGGCTCATTCTGTTCAACCTCTGATGCCTTTGTCTTATTCTGCTTACACTTCAGGTGGCTTTCTATTGTCCACTAGAATAAACTCCAAGCATCTTGCCAAGGTTTAGAAGGTCTTCCAAAGTCTGGACAATCTTACTCCTCTGGTCCCATCTCCCATCATCTTTACCTCTCGCTGTCACAGCACATTTCTAGTCTTTCCCCAAAGCCCTTACCCATTCGTGACTTGACAAACGATACTGCCCTGCCTGAGGGTCTGGCTCACATTTTTCCATCAAAATGCACCTCTCTTCATATTCAGCCTCAATCAGCTACCTGCTCCTGCCCAGCCATTTGGAGACCCTTCCTCTTCTCTTCAGTAGGGCTCCCCACTGATTCCTATTATACTATTACAATACCCTGTATTATCTCTCCTTTCTGTTCAAGACTTTCCCATCAGTATGGTTCTTAAGAACTTTGCCTAATTCATCTTTAATGTACCCAGTGGCCTAGAACAGTGCCTGACAAACATCACATGCTTCGTAGGGAAGAGCGGGATGAATCTCCTGAGCTGCTGGTAAGGGACCAAGTTGACACTATACACAGATCACAGATTGACAGGCTGGTGCTTTTCCCATTACATCAGGCTCTTTTTATAAACAGTCCGTTAAAACTTCTGATAAGCCTTCTATTCAGCGAAATTCAGCACTAGGCTGACAGATGGCAATGCCAAATTCTGGCTCTAGACTACAGCCAACCCCCAGATCACAGACTGTTGTGTTCTCTCTTCTCTTACTCCCTAGGTGCTGTCTTCCTCCTCCTCTATGATAATTTCCCAGTGGAGAGTATAAAACCGCAAGAGAAATCTGTGGTAGACACCAAGGAGCTGGGAGGAAATCTAACCTCATCAAAATTTCTACTTCTGCTGGGCCTTGTTCATTTCTCAAGCTCTGCTTACAGATATGTCACCTTTGGTTTTATAAGACAGCAAATGGTGATAAACAGCACTACTCCAAACCACAATTTTAAACAGACTATTGGTTCATCAACTTTGCAGAAGGAAGGACTGGGGAGACTTGAGGAGGAGGGGGGGAAATATTGCAGAGGAATCTACTTAAATGAACATATGATAAAGGGACAGGCAAGTTAACAGCAATACACTGACTCACAGTTTACACGGTAAAGTACACATAAGAAGGGAAGGAAATATCCAAAAGTCTACAAGCAATAAATGCTGGAGAGGGTGTGGAGAAAAGGGAACCCTCTTACACTGTTGGTGGGAATGCAAACTAGTACAGCCACTATGGAAAACAGTGTGGAGATTTCTTAAAAAACTGGAAATAGAACTGCCATATGACCCAGCAATCCCACTTCTGGGCACACACACCGAGGAAACCAGATCTGAAAGAGACACGTGCACCCCAATGTTCATTGCAACACTGTTTATAATAGCCAGGACATGGAAGCAACCCAGATGCCCATCAGCAGACGAATGGATAAGGAAGCTGTGGTACATATACACCATGGAATATTACTCAGCCATTAAAAAGAATTCATTTGAATCAGTTCTAATGAGATAGATGAAACTGGAGCCCATTATACAGAGTGAAGTAAGCCAGAAAGATAAAGACCACTACAGTATAGTAACACATATATACGGAATTTAGAAAGATGCTAATGATAAACCTATATGCAAAACAGAAAAAGAGACACAGATGTAGACAGACTTTTGGACTCTGTGGGAGAAGGCGAGGGTGGGATGTTTCAAGAGAACAGCATTGAAACATGTATATATCTAGGGTGAAACAGATCACCAGCCCAGGCTGGATGCATGAGACAAGTGCTCGGACCTGGTGCACTGGGAAGACCCAGAGGGATCGGGTGGAGAGGGAGATGGGAGGGGGGATCGGGATGGGGAACACATGTAAATCCATGGCTAATTCATGTCAATGTATGACAAAAACCACTACAATACTGTAAAGTAATTAGCCTCCAACTAATAAAAATAAATGAAAAAAAATAAATAAAATTAAAAAATTTAAAAAAAAGAAGGGAAGGAAATACTAACTCTTTTTCAAATAAAATGCCCTATAAAGTTAGGCGTTATCCCTAACTTTAGATTGAAGCTTAAGGGGACAAGGTAAAATCCAAGGTAACAGGTGTACATCCAAGGTGTACCTTGGAGATATTGTGGGTTTGGTTCCAGACCATTGCAATAAAGTGAATATCACAATAAAGTGAGAATCACATGAATTTTTTGCTTTCCAAGTGCATATAAAAGTTTTACTTACACTAAACCATAGTCTACTAAGTGTGCAATAACATTATATCTAAAAACCAACATGCATACCTTAATTTAAAAATACCGTATTAGTGAATAATGCTATCTATCATCTGACAATGCAGGGTTGCCACAAATTTTCAATTTGTAAAAATGTAACATCTGCAAAGCACAATAAAGTACACACACAAAAAATGAGGTATGCCTATACACAGTGGTTCAAAAGTTTGTAGTTCCACTGCAGAGAAATGGGAAGAAAAACCAATAGAAGGGGACACAAAAATCCTAAAATATATACTTTCCAAAGGTAAAAAAAAAAGAATCCATCCTGCATAGACTTCATCCTGACTTTTAGAGACAGAGACAAAGGCCTGTTCAGAGAAGCCAGCCGTTTTTGCCCAGGAAGGTCATCTACTTAGTGGATTTCTGCTTTTATTACCTGAAAGCCCAACCAAAGCAGCAGTTATATGAAATTTACACAAGGGTCTTCATTTCTGAACAGGCAGTTTGGGAGCAGAAAAAAAAGAAAACCCTCTGGCTGTTGACTCTATTACAAAGGAAGAAGGAAATGAGTGCCAACCCCCAAAACAAACACAAACTCAGGAAGTGCTGGCCACTCTCCCCCTTACCCAGAGTGTTGTGGACACCATCCGCCTCTTCCTTCACAGACTCATCCAGACGCTCCAGATTCTGCACGAGCAATGCGACCACCTGCCCGTCCACCTGTGTATCAGGGAAGCAAGAGAAAGGGATACATGTCACAGGATGGTCTCCAAAATGTTCCCACTCCTGTACCCCCTTCTCTACTGAACAAGCAAAGTAAACAAACTCCACCTGTGATCTGCAGGGTGCTTTTGCACCCCAAGATCTCTTCTGACTCATGCAGTCACCCCAAGGCCAAGAAACAGCAGGGCCTCATTATCCCTAACTTTAGACTGAAGCTTATGGGGACAAGGTAAAATCCACGGTGACACTGAATGAGTTACATGCTAGCACTTGAACCCAGGCCTTCTGAAATCAAGTTGTGTGCTCCTTCTAGAGAGTATTAAGACACCTTACGAAAATGCCTTCTCAAGTCACAAGTTCGTTCAAGTGAGAAGCACATTTCTTGACTACAAGAGATATTCAGTTGGGAAGTTTACTTGCCGTATTTGACACTGATCTCAAAACTTCAGGTTAAACTCAAACTATTTCTAAGTTTCCATAACCAAGCTTTTACGAAATTATTACCTTTGAACTTCTGACTCCTTCTCGAAAAGAATCTTAACATATTAAAATGCCTTATGTTTTATTATGTATAATGCCTAAAAAGCAATTTTATTTCTCTCATTTGATTCATATAACCACATACCACTCACAAGAAACTCAGTAGCCATGTCATATAGATGATATTCAAGAAATCAGCGACCTGGCCGAGACCACACGTTTACTAAGCAGTGGCAACAGAAGCAAAAACCAAGCTTCCCTCTTAGATGAAACGATGATTTATACCACTTCATGCTACCTTCTGACACAATGTGTGCCCTTACACAGAGACTGCCACTGGGGAACCCAGGAGCACGCCCAGGAAGATAACTAAAGAAACACCTAATAATCAAGAAGTGATCATCTACCTGGTAATAGATTTCCTAATATCCTAATAATCAAGAAGTGATCATCTACCTGGTAATAGATTTCCTAATATCCTAATAATCAAGAAGTGATCATCTACCTGGTAATAGATTTCCAGGTCGCAGCCAATAAGTAAACCTATACCGGTTGACAAGATCTGCTGCATACCCATGGTGCATCCTTTCTCTCACGGCCTCAGCTTCTTCACTTAGGAAATAGGAATGAGTTGTAAAGATTAAATGAAACTATACGGCATGCCTTACCCTGGGTCTGGTTCAAAAATTAAGCAGATAGCCCTTTCCTTCTTCTGATGCCTGTTTATCCACTGTTCCATCTCTTGCATGGACTAAGAAAAACTCAAATTCTGTGAAGGCAGATGCTGCACCCTTATTTATCTTGGTACACTCTTCAAAGTCAAGTGCAACACTACACATACCAGACATTCGGTAATTTTGCTAAATTTAAATAAACTGACAAAACATTTACTTTGTGTACTGTAGTTGTATTTCTATATACACTGCTTCATTTACTCTCAAGTATCCCTCACAGCTTTTACATGTGAGAATACAAAGGTCCAAAGGGTTAACTAGCCCGGTCAAAGTCACAGAGCTTGTGGCAGAAGTGACCAACTCCAAGACTATTTTTTCCCATCACATCCTGTCACTTCTAGTGAGGGGAAAAGGAGAGGAGAGAAAGGACAGGGAAGAAATGATCTCATCAACTGATGCTTCCTGAACACTTCTGCACAAGGCACTCTGCAGACAATTCAAACTGAGCCTGAGGATGGAACAATGGCAAGAGAGGCACATCTTAAAATAAGGCCTCTTTACTCTTTCCAGGTGAGACTTGAGGGAAGCATTGGATGGGGGAGAAGTTGAAACTGTTGACTAATTGCGGATACCTGCATCACCAAGGAAGCAGATTTGCTAGGTTCTCCTTTCTGCCCCACTGTGAGGACCCTAGCTGCAGATTGGAGGAGATACTGATGCCAGAACTGACAGCTCCTATAAATAGGAGAAAGAGCTGTTTTCCCCTCTTATATATCAAGGAGATATACAATCTTGCTCTCAAATCTCACAGCCAGCAAAAGCTTCAAAGAAATCCACTGCAGTGTTTTCCTTAATTAATTGGACAATTTGGGTATGTGAGAGAAAACAGAAAAACATCTGGGGGAAAAACATGAACCATGTCACAGTTTGTTTTTTCCCTAAATCACCCTGATTGACTTGTAATCTCCCTGAATCCTACAGCAGCAGACACTGCAACTCCGCCGGGTATCACACTGCTTGTCAGTTCTGTGAACTGCCTCGCCACTTTCAATTGCTTACCGCTGCCGTCTCTGCATTATTTTCCCTCCCTTTCCTGGATTCTTCGTTCTGTTACCAGAGTCGGCTGTCTGGAAGATGGTGGGGACAATGTGTGCATGCTCAGTTGCTCAGTCGTATCCGACTCTTTGCAACGCCATAGACTGTAGCCCGCCAGGCTCCTCTGTCCATGGGATTTTTCAGGCAAGAATACTGGAGTGGGTTGCCATTTCCTTCTCTGGGGGATCTTCCCGACCCAGGGGTCAAACCCGTGTCTCCTGTGTTTCCTGCGTTGACAGGAGGATTCTTTACCACTGAGCCAGACAGTAAGCAACACACTCAAATTCCAGAACTAGATGGTTACTGGTAATGGGTCTGCCTGGAGAAAATCTTTTTTCCTTGCTACAAAAATCTAACTTCTAACAAACAGCCTTATTAAGCTTGCAAAGTGTGAAACTTTATGTTTAGCTGGGTTAAATGCAATTTTATCTGATTGCAGGAGGGTCAAAGCAGTCAAAATACAGTTAGCTGAGAAAACCCACAGAAAAATATTTATATTATGCACAGCACAGGATATCATCTAGTAAGAAGCACAAATTAGCATTCTGTCCCTCTACACTCTTGGGTCTACCGCCTTCACACCTATTTTTTTGGACTTGTGACTAACTCTGAAACTAAAAACAAATTCTTCTTAGGGATTAAAGCATCAGCTACAGCAACACAGGCCTTGGAAATCGTGACTGTCTTAAGTCTGACGTTTTCTGATAAGTCATTGGCTATTTCCAATTGTTAGCATATCTGCCAAACAATATCCCACCAGATTCTACCGAGACGAAGTTCGGGGCAAAGTCAGTCGTATTTCCCACTTGTGCAGACAGGGTAGATACAAGAGAAAAGGAGGAAATAAGAAAGGGACAGATGAGCAGAGATGAGAGGGTTGGAAGGATTCTTTTTCTATCTTCCACAATCTGCCAACAAGGTTTCTTGAGTTTGACTGGGGTTCTTCTGCTGACTATGAGTTCTGGAAATTTCATACTTAAAAAACAATAATAAACCCTCTCCCCCACCCCTACATACACACCCACTGAATCTTGACCAAGCAATAAGTTTTGAAGATACACGCGGTAATATGGTTATAACGCAAAATTTAGGCCTGCTGCAACCTATCTCATATACAGACCTACTACTGTTATTGGTGCTTTACAGAAGCAGGAACTGAGTACAGAGAGGTTAGGTAACTTTTCCAAGGTAACACAGCTGGTAAGTGACAAAGCCACCACTTTGGCCCCTCCCCTGATGGGGAGTGCATCTCAGGAAAGACAAGCTTATAAAAAGATGCCTATAAGCCAATGTGACGAGTGCCAAGATGTACGAAGTAGTAGAGGAACACAAATTCTGCTGAGGTGATGAGTCTGAAAAAAGACTCAGGAGAGATGAGGTTTAAGTGAGGCTTCAAAGGACGAATAGGAGTATTCCAAATAGTCCAGGGGAAGCCAGGCTTGCCAAGCTGAAGGCAGATGTGAGCAAAGACATGGGATTGCCAAGTGCATGGCAAATTTTGGGGGCTAGTAAGTGGGAAAATGACTGTAATTTAATCATGACTCTCAAGGAGTCTTCTTTAGAGAGGCATGCCTGAGGAACTGTCATCAAAGCAAACAGTCTTGTGTTTCCACTCTTCAGGAAAGAGTCTATTTTCCAGGCTACCAAGTCAACTTGTTACAATGCACAAATATTCGCCTCTGTGTAAGTAATAGCAGTGGATGTAAACCAAATTTTAAATCCCGAAGATCCCTGAGAATGCCAGGACCACACTCTCTCCCCACAAATGTGCTGCTCTATTGCCTAGGACCTCCAGCTGGGAAAAAGACCAAGGCAATAACTGCAAACTGCACATCACAATAAATTCTGCTATATGCCCTCTAGCCTCCGCTCATGCAATTCCAGGCCTCTGATATTGGCCCCAAATTAAAACTACGAGGACAACTCAACCCTTATAATATGAGAATACTTATCAAACTTCTTCCTGAATGCAGCACAAGGGTAGGAAAACACAGATGAAGACCACCTACCAGTTCTGCTGTCTGACATTTACTGATGGCTCCTGACTGGCTGCAGATCAGCAAATAATATATGGGAGTCTAGAAATGTTCACTTGTTTGTGATTCATACCAGCCCCACCAGTATAAAGCTGTAAGAGTCAAAACCTTAAAAATAATTTAATAAAACAGAAACTAAACAAAACAAACAGAAAACCCCATACAGCAGCTACTTAATGGTTCCCCAGACTGAGGATGAACTGTTTCTTCCAAAACAAACAATAAAATCGGCAAGAGCCAGCTTTTGTTGGTGGGCCTGGCAATACAGAAGACACAAAGGGGGCTTTTGTGTGAACTGCTGTTTCTAGGTACGTTTTACAGGCAGCAGACCAGCTAGCTGTTCCTCTCTCATCTCCTCTATTCACAGAGGCAAAGGATGATAATTACCATCGGTCCAGGGACCAGGCAGGAAGGCTCGCTCAGGGCCACTGTAATTAACCTCTGGAAGGTAAGACTACACAAATGACACTGTGGGGACACAGAGAAGGAGCAAGTGCCACAGCCTTCCTTCAGATGCTCCTCTAAACAAAAGACACCCCGACGCCATCCTTTTCTTTCTGCACAGCAGTTCAAAGGAAAAATAAAGGTCCTGGATTCGACAAAAGTGGCAGTTCGCTCCAGGAAGGAGCTTGAAAGAAAAATGGATATAGAAATTTTCATCATACTCAGTCACAAATGGCCCTGCTGGACTCCAGCCTTTCTCTCTGTAAGAGACAGTCCTTCACATCCAGTGGGTTCACAACCCCTTCATTCACACCAAATGCCAGCTGTGAGTATGGCACATGGGAAATTTCTCATGTCAAGAAGCTCAAGAAAGAAGGGTGAGGAGGGGCTGGGCAGTGTAGCAATGGGGTCTCAGAATCATTTGGGGTCCCAGCCCCAGCCATTCTAATTCAGCAGGTCTTGGATGGTGCCAGAAAGTAGCCTAACCAAGCACCCCAGGTGCTTCTAACCCAAGTAGCTATACCGATCTTTGGTGAACTCTGCACACTGCAACAAAATCAGTGCTTAGGGCTTCCCCGGTGGCTCAGTGGTAAAGAATATGCCTGCCAATGCAGGAGACAGGGGTTTTGACCCCTGATCTGAGAGGATCTCACGTGACACAGAGCAACTAAGCCTGTGTGCCAGAATTGCTGAGCCTGAGCTCTAGAGCTCAGGAACTGCAACTACTGACACCACGGGCTAGGGAACCCACGCTCCAGAACAAGAGAAGTCACTGCAATGAGAAGCCTGAGCACTGCAACTAGAGAGCAGCCCCCATTCTCCACAACTAGAGAAAAGCCTGTGCAGCAGTGAAGAACCCACCACAGTAAAAAATCAGTAAATAAATAAACCTATTATAAAAAAGAAAAAACCCAAAAAACAAAACTGAAAACCCAGTCCTTACTAGCATTCTTAGCCAGAGAGAAAAGACCAGACAATAGAAAACAAGAGAAACGACAGAAACTTGATGAGTGAGATAGCTTGATGGGTTAGATAAGAGCTCCATAGGTGGTATCAGGGTAAGAGGCTGGACTGGCCCTGCCACTGGCCCTCTGGTGAGAGAGGGAAGCTGGTGCCAGGGGCCAGGATGGCAGAGGGGACCGCAATATGCTGGAGCTCATCTCTGCTGTTACAGGGGCTGGCTGAGTGAAGCGGGGGAAGGCTTCACTTCTGCAGCTGGGTTTCCTCAAGAGTAGAGTGGGCTGATGAGACTACATCAGTTCACCTCACATACAAACTCTTGCAAGTGGCTGCTGCCTGGAATAATAGCTGAGGAAGGCTCTGAAGCCTTGCCTAGGCTCCAAAAAACGGGACACAGAAATCAGCTGACCCTTACTTCTGCAGTCAAGGGCCACTACTCGGGCCAGGATAAGCTAAAAAGTGTTCTTGCTTTTAACATTCTCTGATTCTCTATCTGTAAAACAAGTAATAACGATACACCTGTCCTCACCAGTGCTTGGGAGTACAAAGCCTACAGCCCAGAGTAGAAAAGAAACTCTTTTCTGCAAAAACTCTTTATAGAAGAGGTCAGAAGCAACACGGTGAGAGCGGGCAAGCCGGAATTGGAGTCAAAGAGAACAGAGGTTCAAATCCCAGCCGTGTGACCACAGGCGGGTTTGTTTTGTCTCTCAAAGCCTGGAGTTCCATGGCTATAAATGGGAATAGTAGCAATAATACCCTTCTGAGGGGACACGGTGAAGATTAAATATAAGTGTGAAGGTCTGCCTACAGCAGATAGTCAATAAATGCTAGGACTCTATACCCCCTGGCCTAGTAACACTACCAAAGAATAAGGTACCCCACGGTTGCATTCTACTTTCATATTCTCCTTATTCAGTCCAGCCTTGCCACAGAGTGCTCTCTCTCCCTGGCACCCACCCTATGCCACTCACAGACACAATGGAGGGGATGGTGCGGACACCATATACACACTTGCAAAGCCCCAGACGGCCGGGCAACTTACCAGAGCATCAGTGAGCACTTCCGCGCCTTCTTCACTTTCGTGGAGGGTGTCTATGTCTGTTAATTCCTGAAGCAAATCAACCACCGCTATGGACACATGTGAAGAATGTTAAGGGTAACACACACATGTGAAACAATCAATGTGTAACAAATGAGGAATACAGACAACTTGAACTGCAGACATCCTAAAAAAGTGGGGCAATCAAATTGAACTGGGAAATCAAGAAAGATCTGCTAGAAGAAGACTGATCAGAAAAGAGGCAACTAAAAAGATGAGGGCAGGTAGGCTGGAAAACAAAACATCAGGAATACAGGCAGAAAGATTAGAATGTAAGAGGGTATATGAAGAGGAGAAGAAAGAGGATTAGGGAAGCAGGGAGGGGAGAAAATTATAACTAGAATCATATGAAGAAAATAATGTCTTGGAAGAATAACCTAACAGCTATGTGCAGGAAGCACTAAATAGCACTGTGAGGGTTGGGAGTGGGCAGATGTGGGTGTGGGGAAACATCAAGCCTGAAGGAGCAAAACCTGTTCTGAAGCTACCACACACAAAAGAGTCCATAAGTAAGACGATAAAGGTCTTATCAGGGCAGGGCAGTTTCAATACAAACTGGAAAAGAAAAAGATAATAAGAAAGATACAGGACCTATTAACAAGAATGACAGGACTTGCTCACTGCCAACTGATGTTACAGATATTTTATGAACACCTTTTGCTAAAAGAAAAATTATTCAAAGCTTTGTTTTTATTTATCTATAACTGACCAGTTGGCCATCATGAGTAAGCTTTCTGTGTTTTATCCTCTCGCACTTTAAAGTAATATTTGTGCAAAATATGGGTGTGCTATGAAATTCAATGTGTATGAAAAGAGAGAAAGTTTCTGGACAAAAGTCCTTCATGCTTATACAATCTTTATTAACAAAGTAACCAGAAAGCTTTTGACATAAAAGACCAGGTATCACAATTGACATATAGTAAACCAAAATACATAAACTGCATTAATTTTTTTAAAAAAGGGCTAATCAAACTAACCTCTAGAAATGCTGGGTGGTAGGAATTAGTAGTTCTCCCTTTCTAAACACTGCAGTACACACCATCATAATCATTAACATTTTAAAAAACTCATCATTATGCCAAGCACTGTGCTGCTGAATTCTCACAACAGCGTGATCCCTATTTTACAGACAGGAAACTGAAAGCTCAGAGTGGTTAAGTAACTTACCTAAAGGTCACTGCAATAGTAAGGGAGAATGTTAGGTTCATATGATTTCAAAAATAGTACCTCTGCCACTACTCTTCATATTAATGCAGAGGGCAATATTCACCAGGTTTAACTACAACTAAATTCCAGCTAATGACCCTACTACAATAACAGAGAAAAGGACTGTCATTTATTTCCATCATAAATTATTAAAGTTCCAGGAAAAAGGACAAAATGCTGACAACTCCCCCATCATTCTCTTCATCTAAAAAGCTCCCATACTGATTCTCTTGAACAGTTTTTATGTGAGATGTAAAAATATTATTATTTATCCACTTGTTTATTTAATAAGCATGATGACATTTCATCCATCTGTTCATCCAACCACAGTGGAGTCAAATGTCTACAGGATAAGGATGTGAATCAGGCACACAACAGGTACTATCCTTACATTCCCAACATCATGCCCCACTAAGTACTTACTAACCTGATACGTGATGATTATTAATTAAATATTAATCTCAAGAAACATGCGGGATATATGTGAAAAAACAGATGAAGAGTCACAGCAAACTCAAGGATGGAGCCATATCATATTTATCTTTGCTTCCTATCTTTAGTGAACCAAACTATCGCCAAATTATTAATACTATGGAATCTTGCTCAAGCTCCTTTTTTCCATATAGCTTAGCTGCCTCATCTGTAAAAAGGTGGTAATGATCTCTGCCCAGCCTATCTCACCCTGTAACTATAAGGAATAAACGACATCATGAAGGTCAGAGGGCAATTAAATCAAAGTACTGAGAAAACAGGAAAGCACTATAATAAATGTTGTTAGTCAATTCTTCCCACAGAATGGTCACATCTTCACTATTGACTTCATTTTTTTTAAAACTTTTAAAATCTAAAACTTAAGCTAACAACAACACAATCTTCCCTTTTTGGGTCACAATGGGTTGAAAATCTAATTTTGTATTTCAGCTATGCCACAGAAATTCAGATTGATCAAGTCCTTTTTCAGCCTCTAAGGTTTTATGGGACAGGCAGGTATCATATTTTTCTTTGATTATTCTTATACCATGCTCACAAATGGGTCACAGTAAACCCGGAGAAAAAAGGAAAAGAAAATTTGATAATGTGGTGGTTTCATATAGGAACAGAATAAATGTCTAACTCTTATCAAGAACAGCTGTTTCTTATAATGGTCCAGTGGATATTTCCTTGCCTACACTCCTGCCTCAGTTAAGAAATCAAACAAGAAACGAGTTACCAGCTACCAGGTCTGGCAAACAACTCAGCAATTCTAGCACTAACTGACTTTATGTAAATTCTCAACTTTCACCAAATAGCATTTCAGCAAGGCAGTAAATGAGTCCATAATTGTAATCGACTCCTGAGTAATATAATATGACCCATAAGATGGAGGTCATCTGAGGACCAGAAAGAAGAATAAGAAGCGAAACTAAAGACAGACAGATGAACTCTCAATCTTGATGAGAAAATTCAGCATGGTCTGCCACCCATCCAGCATTTTTTCACAAGCAGACTCTGGGCATGGGTGATAGGTTTTTCCACTGTAGTTACAATTTCATTTCACAAGGTAAAAGGCTCTCCTATCCAAGTGTAATAGGAAAACAGAGAGCCTGTCTCTCTGTGAATTACTAAAACACAGTTTGTGACAGCCTATTCTGCCAAGTCAGGCAGAAAGGCCACCCCATTCACTCCCTCAGACCTGCCCACTAGGGGGGCAATAAGCTAGTATAATAAGAAGTGAAGTAGAAAAGACCAGCTGGGCACAAAATGGTCCACAACCCAATGGCTTTTTACAAAAAGAGGGGTGTTGGCTTTTATTTTTTGGTTCTAGATACTTGTTTTTGGCCTGATCTCATAGAGTCTTAGGACAGAAACAGAGCATTAATTTCATTAATCTCCAATGAGATATGGCCATAGGAACAAGTTATTTAAAAAAAAGATAAAGAGGAATAAAATATATTAAGCAGATGGCTTAAAAAAAAAATCATTTCAAAAACGTGTCTTAAGAAAAATGACCAGTCTAGATTCACAGTATATAACTGATTTAATGGAACAAATCTGGGTGGGTTTTTTTTTTAAGCCTTTTTAAAATTTTATTCCTAGACTAGGACAATGCTTAGATATAGCTCAACTAATGCAGATGAATTTCTAAACAGACAAAATGGTCTTTTCCTCCTTTTACAGCAGTTGAAAAAGAACTACCCAGAATGAATCTAGACTCTTAATTTTATCCCAATCCTTAATCAAAATAACATGAGTGGGGGAAATGCTCTCATTCTACATTTATTAGGTACCCACTAAATGTTAGTGGGCACTATTATAGCACAGGGGAAATGTCCCAAGCAGGCCACAACCACCCTACCCTTCCAAAGACATGGAATTCACCTAAAACTCGTAAGCAAGATCAACAGTTGCATTAAGAGGTCCTTTTCCTAGACCACCATTTTGGTACTTTTCATCTAATCTGATTTATTTCAGAGCATATTGAAACGACTCCAAAAAACGAGTGGCTGGTTTATCAGTACAGATTATCAGGGAAGATGAACTATCAATGAGGAAAAGAAGTAAATTCTTTTCCATGTAATTTTGATTCTAAAAATATCAAGATGAGAATAGCTCCCAGCAAAACAACAGCTTGAGATACACAAGTCTTGTTAGACCGTGCTTGCAGGAAAGTACTGGACCCAAAGCCAACTCCCTTGTAGTCCAACTAGAAGAAAGTCCTGAGGAGGCGCAAGCCCTTCCCAGCCCTATTCCTGCTCATCAGCATGCGGGCTCGAACACAAGGCACCCCTTGTACACACCCCTCTGGGATAAGATGGTATGTTACAGTCACAGACTCAGATTGCTCAACTTCAACGAACCCTGCTGGTCTTAAAAAAAAAAAAACAAACCTGTCTGCTCTTTACTTTCCAGTTCCCACAGCAATTTTTCACAAAATCCAACAGGACAACTTTGCTGGACAAGTTTTCCTGGCTTACTAGGGTTTGAGAAAACTAAGCAGTGATTTAGAAAAGAATAGTGCTAACGACCACTCCCTATTTCAGACAAAGTAGCACTGCCTCATCAGCACCAATAATCCACTCTGCAACTAACAAAATGAATCCCCCCCTCCCTGCGCAGGAGCACGCAACCCACTGTACTGACGCCCTGAGTCAACAGTACAATTGTGCTGAGTGCTAAGTGGCTGCAGTCGTATCCAACTCTTTGCGACCCCGTGGGCCATAGCCCGCCAGGCTCCTCTGTCCATGGCATTCTCCAGGCAAGAATACTGGAGTGGGTTGCCATGCCCTCCTCCAGGGGATCTTCCTGATTCAAGGATGGAACCCACATCTCTATGTCTTCTCCATTGGCAAGTGGGTTTTTAACCACTAGCACCACCTGAGAAGCTCGCTCAGCAGTACAATGAGACCTCATTTTTCTGAATCACAAATGGGTGGAGAGAAAGCAGATTTGGAAAAAAAAAAATTGGGGTTTAGATTACTCAATAGTTTTTAAATTAAAGAGGGTATTTAGACGGAGGCAGTTGTCATGACTCTAAAAATAAATAAAGCCATGGACCTGATATCCATGTAAGTCTGAGGTGACTACATGGGCACATCAGCTCCCAGCATGTGAGGAATGGCAATCTCCATTGCCAAGGTAGACATTGTAAAAATACACTTGAAATGCACTCTAATCCCTAATCTATCAAAAGCTTACCCATCGCCAATGCCCAATTCTCTAATCACTGCCAAGCCAGAGATGATGTGTGTTTTCTCAGAACTCCAGTGTATTTTCTGTGCAAAACACTCCAAGGGTATTTACCACACAGCAAGGTGAGTGTTTTTGCTATCAACTGGAGTTATTATTTCTTGCCATCCTAACAGCACTCAACAGGGCTTATCATACAAAGGAGAAACCCAGTAAATGCCATGATCTGCCATAGAACTTTAGAAAGGATTTCACTGACTCATCCCTCAAGTTGAGAACACAGCAGATGACATGCAAAAATCAGATATTTATGGATTTCGTGCCTAGATTTTTTTTTTTTCTTTTGGTGATAGCAGCAGAGGTAGCCATCATCTGGGGTTCTATCTTCCTCTTGTTTCAGTCCTCCTTATTCCTTTAGGCAAATTGAGTAAACCTGGGCCACAGAACTGATTGTTTAGCATTACCTTAGGAAAATATTGATACCTTTAAATGTACCTTTGATTTCATTTTTCTGTAGAAATACTCCAAAAGGCTCACCAAAAAGGGCTCTAAACATGTTTAAGTGATTTACTTTAAAGGAAAAATTGTTTTTAAAAGCCCAGTTTCTGAAAGGCAACAGCTGTTGGATCCCACCTCGTGTTCCCTCCTAATGCATTCAGAGTGACTCTTCAATACTGCGTGAGGGGTGTGCCCCTCCCTCTCTCCCCCGCACCCCCAGGGGTGCTCTTCACAGACCAGAATTCCTCTCCACAGCCAACCAACGGCTGGGCGCCAGCCTCTCGAGGGGGGGAGATGAGGCCCAGAAGCACTGACAAGCCCTCCCCAGCAGCAGTGATGCAGAGCGCCAGAATAAACTCTGAAGCGGCTTCTCACGGTTGAAAGGACGAGGCACAAGCTGTTTTCTCACATCCTCTGCCTCTTAAGGTTACAACAGACCAGCCTCTGATCCAATTAAAATCCCTACAGTTTATGTTTTAGCAGAGAAGGACAAAGCAAAAATGACCTGTGCTTGCTGGGAACATAGCCAGCCATGTATGGCTGTGGTTGATAAATGAAGAGTTAAAAAAGATTAAAAATTTAAGTCATGACTGCCACGAAATTGTTTATTCATGGTAAGGTGTTTGGGGCAGTTACAGCTGTACAACAGTAAATTGTTAACAACCATTTCCTGAAGAAAAATTTCCATTATAGATCACAGATAAGACAGGAAACAGAGTGCAATGCTACTGGGAGATCAATGCTCCAACAGATCAAGAATGTGTTAGATGCAAGTCAAGACGGCTGACCCTTCCCGGAAACCACGCTCGAGAAAAATGGTACTATGAGGAGGATGACATTTACCCTAGTTGCTACATCTAATTAAAATTAGGTAATTTTTAAAATTTCAAGTGCACTTTAAATTTGATGTAGGGCATAATTAAAAAATCAGATTTTAAAAAATATCCTTAGGGCAGCAGGGTAAAGGTTAGCAGACAAGAGGGGAAAAAACAGTTTAGCTTTGAGAAAACAGGAGGGAAATGGCAGTCTGTCAAAGTTATTACAGGGGGACTTTTTTTTTTTTCTTTTTAAAGACCAGAACTTAACAACTTGGAACATCTGTGCCCTTGCCTTTCCCAAGTATGCCATGTCGAGCACACTTCTCGCGTCAGTCTTCTCCCCAGCAGGAACCAGGCTGGTGAATCAGCAAAATGTCAGTATCTTCAGAAAGCTGCCACTATTATTTTGAGTTGGCAGGAATAGAAAAAAGAAATCAGAGTTGTGTTTCCAGAAACAAAACAGGTGATGGCTGTATCAATACACAAGGTAATGGGTGACACTGCAACTCTGTCAGGGATGTAGTGAATCCTATAGGGAGGGACTCAAGGTTCACTAGAAAGGACACTGGACGGGAAACCAGGGGCCTGGGGTGTCAGCCTCCACCGCAACAGCCAGTGGTTCAACACCTGGATCTCAGACATGTTACTAACTAAATAAATAAGGCTCGGACGAAGTCATCTCTAAAATCCATTTTGATTCTGAAAATCTGCCCTTCTGTAGTTAAGCTGAAATGTGAAGTCACAATTAGAACTCTTGGTTGCTAACTCTGGGAGAGCCAGTTAGTATCCTAAATAGGATTTATGCTAGATATCCACTATGTTTACTGATGGATGCTGCTTGAGCATCAATGCAGCCTGCAGTTCCTGGGGGTTGAGCACAGTGCCTGATAAGCACTCAAAGCCATGTTTCTCCAATGAATTCAGGAGACCCAGATTGAGCTCACCCAAAATAAGCTAACTGACTAGGGGTTCTTGTACCACCCAGAACCGCCCAGTGAACCCTGGGGAATATTCTCATCAATCTGGAGACTGACAGAGAGATTCTCCAAACTGTCTAACATTACATCAAGTATCAGAAACGGCTTAAGATCACCCTTCAAGAAGCCTGAGTTAAAATTATTCACTGATTTATTTCTATGAGAATTATCAGGCAGGAAAGAACCTAGTCAGACATGCTCTCAGGAGAGAGATTACCACAAAGATGAAAATAACATGAAGCAGCAGCAGATCTCCCATGAATATCACTCAAGCAGACTAACTACATTTGTCTCTTACCTTCGGAAATCTGGATTCAAACAGAACAACTACTGGAAAAGAATTTGCTTTAATGACCATAGCCACGACCACAGGCACATCAAAAACCTTTTCCACTAAAGCGGTTTCGTATCTGATAGCAAAGACAAAGAATAGAAAAGTTTTGTAAGTCATGATTCAGCTTCAGCTAAAAGCAACATTTACTAAATACCTATTAAGTATCAGAAATTGCTTAGCACTCACATGAACTCCTTTAATCCTCTCAACAACACTGAAAGGCAAATGTTTATACACACACACACACACAGGATAGGACATGAGTCTGAGCAAATTCTGAGAAACAGTGAACAGGGAAGCCTGGAGCGCCTCAGTTCATGGGGTCTCAAAGAGTCAGACTGAGAAACTGAACAACAACGACAACACAGAGGAGCCTGGTGGGCTACAGCCCAGGGGGTCGCAAAGATTCAGACACGACCAAGTGAGCGCACACACATACACACACACACACACACACACATATATATTTTGAAATGCCACCCATGAATATACACAGTATCATACCCACAGAACAGTCTATAGCATTTACGTCTTGAAAACAAAGTGAGAAACTAAATTCACAATTTTTAGATCCTTCAATGATTTAATGTTCTATGCCCTTAAGATTGTTAGACCTTAAGGCACCCAAGTCTGGTTATGTCCCAGTAACATAACTCATCTGCTTTTTTTTTTTCCATTTATTTTTATTAGTCGGAGCTCATCTACTTTTGCAGACAAGAATACTAAGGGCTGGGGGTGGGGGGAGGACACCAAATTTCATACTAGAAATAAACCTGGGAGTCAAACCTAGATTGCCTATTTATGTCTAATGCTCAGTTAACAAACATTAAATGTCATGTGCACTCAGTCCTTTTTAAAGGAATTGGGAATATAGCAGTAGACAAAGTAGATAAAAATCCCTGTCTTCCTGGACAATAAATGTGAAACTAGAGGAAGGTTCATGGTCTCCTTTAGGCTCGGCTCCACTGGGCCATCTGTTAACAAAATGATGTCTAGATCAACAGATGCAAATCCTGCCTGGTCTTGCCTATATAATGGGCCCCCAAATCAAGATCCTGTAAAATTAATGCTGTTAGTATAAGAACAGACACATCACGATGAATTCTAATACTAATAAGAGCAAATAGGACAATTAAGGGTTGCCCAAGATTTATTAATAGATTAAAAGCCAGACTTCCAAACAAGTAAAAAGCAGCATGTTTCAAGAAGGGAGATAATTAGAACGGAAACAGAACACCAGACGTGACAGCAGACATCAGCAGAGACAAACAGGAGAAGAGAGTAAACAGCACTCCCCAGCCACGTCCGCCTTCCTACTGAGGACAGATCTGAAAGGATATCTGTATTATCATGTCCAAGCAGCCCGAGAAGAGACTGAACAGCATTCAGCTCTACCAGAAGGTGGTACAGGTCTGGCATGGTGGCCACCACGTGCATCTCCTGAATGATGTCATTGAGGTCCAGCTCAGATTCCATAAACCTAAGAAGGGAAAACAAGACAGCATCATTGCAGGGGAAGGGGTCCCATCAGTAGTGAGGAACAGACAGCAACATAATCCAGACAGAGAGACAATCTGTCAAAGCATCTTCAACAGACCAACCAAGAAGAATGCTCATCCAAACATCATACTGTCACACAATTTCCTTGGGAAATCGATTTCCTCATTACAAAAATCAATCTTGGATTCAGATCTGGTTACAGGGTTCCCCTTATCCTTGCAGTCACAAGTTCCCTTTCAGAGGCTCCGAAAGCATTCTGCCACATTCAGTAATCTATCTGCCCACCCATTCTGTGGACTGGTTACCATTACTCCTTGGAATGGCAATTCATTTTGTGGCCCTGAAGGTAGTCATCCTGCTAATCCAAAAAGGACTTCTCTTTCCTGTCACTTCAGATCAAGGGCCAATTATCCCCCTTATCCAAAGGAAAATACAGATTCTGCTACCATCCAGAAATACCTCCCCCCACCCCCCACCGCCCTTTCAAATGAGCTGATGAAGAGGAACATCCCAAAGTAAAGCAGATAAAGTCTGGCATTCCATAACCCCATACCTTAAGTAGCATAATACTTCACTCACATTTCCACACCTGAACCTTTCGGCCAACCTACACCCCAGCACTAAGAAAGAACTGCTTTGCATTCATCCCGCATGCCCTTCCCAAGAGTCTGACTTTGCAGAAATGCCCAATAAGCCTTTGATGAGCAGGACAGGAAAGTTTGTTCTGAGAAGACAATGAGCGAATCCATGTAAAGCAACTGAACAAGACCTGACTGAAAGGAATCAGTGGTTAAACAGACTCTGGAGCCAGACGGCCTGGCTCTGAACCTCACTTACCCACTTACTTAGCCTCTCTATGCCTCAGTTTCTTCATCTGTATAATAAATGGAATAATGAAGTTACCTATCTCATGCTGCTGCTGCTAAGTCGCTTCAGTCGTGTCTGACTCTGTGCGACCCCATAGACGGCAGCCCACCAGGCTCCCCCGTCCCTGGGATTCTCCAGGCAAGAACATTGGAGTGGGTTGCCATTTCCTTCTCCAAACCTATCTCATAGGCTACTGTAAAAAGTTAACGAACAAACACACATAAAGCACTTTAAAAATGTTTGGCATGCAAAAAGCACAATACGTTTGCTCTCATTTCCATTACTACAATTATTATTTATATCATGTCTATCTTCCCTTCTAGGATGTAAGCTTCTTAAAAACAGGAATTATAAGAATGGATACATGTATATGTATGGCTGAGTACCTTTGCTGTTCACCTGAAACCATCACAACATTGTTTTTTTTTTCTTTTTTCATCACAACATTGTTAATCAGCTATACTCCAATACAAAATAAAGTTTAATAAAAAATAAATAAAACACACCAAAAAAATCAGAAATTAGATCTTTTGTCTCTACATAGCCACAGATGCCTGCTAAAGAAAAGGAATACAAGCAGGGATTCTTGAAGTCATAAAGGACTCATCAACTAACAGATACCAAGGAACTGGGCAAACACCATCTCTCCAGAACTCAGGAGATTCTGCAAGAACAAAATCTAAGACTACCATTTTTAAAAACATGTCCATATTTTATACAATATCTTACCACTGTTTCTCTCCATTATTATATTTATTCATAACATTTATGCATATATATATATATTTTTCTAATGATAAAACATTACTTTTTCTAAAAAACTGGGAAAAGATAAGCCCTCAAAAAGTAAACAGAGATCTTAAAAATGGCAAAAATAAAGAAAAGTAAACAGAAATCATCTATAACCTTATTAACCAGAAATAACCACTGATAATACTCTGGTAAGATTAAGTCATCGTTCTCAACTCATAGCTTTCCCCCTACCCAAAAGCAGCCTACATAGTATACAGTTCTAAATACGATTTTTGCTTATTGTTGAAAGCATAGGCTGAACAATTCCTCTTATCATTAAACATTCTACAATAGGAAAAGTCAGTGTCCAGCACACCTGTCAGTCCTTCCTCTCCCATGGCAAAATCCCACACTAAGCACAGCATTGCCCCTGCTGAGCCCAGATAAGACTTCAGAATCCTTCTCAACACCATGTTTCAATGACAACAAATGATACTAAGATACATGTATTCATAATTTTGTAGTTAAGATAACTCCCAGGAAGGAAAGTACAAAGTCAAAGAATATGCATAACTTAACACGTTTTGATATATCTTGCCAGAAAGGTACCAATAGTGTATAAGTTTGTTTCCCCTCACCCTCTTCAAAAAAAGTATTATATATTTAAAATCCCCAATTTGAGATGGGAAATGCAACTTTTTTAAATTTTGCTTTTCTTATATCACAATGGTTAAAATTCAATTACCGTTTACTAGCTATCTGTATTTCTTCTTTGCCCATTTTTCTATCAGGGTGTTCATCTTATTTATTGATTTATAAGCACTCTATATATTAAAGAAATTAATCTCTGTCATACATTGCAAAAAAAAAAAGAAATATTTGCTCTTTAATTTGTACATTGTGCTTTTTGACATAAAGGTTTTTAATTAGGGAAATTTTTGCCACACAAACTCTATTTTACATGTATTCTCAGCAAGGTTTTCTCTATGCTAAGATCAGATATATTTTATGGTGTACTTTTATGTTTATACATTTTTAAATGTTTAGGAGTAATAAAACTAAGATTTATTTCAGAGTATAATATAGGGCAAAGATCTAATTTTATTTCTGCAAAGGTCTGGCCCATTGCCCCAGTACCATAATCTATCTTTTATCCACAGATTTGAAGAAATGCCACCTCTATCATACACTAAATTTTAATGCATACTCTAATCTGTTTATGGGCTTTTCACTCCATTTCATTGATTTGTCTGCAAATTCCTGAGCCAGGACCACACTTCCATAGTGTTACAGTATATTTTATGTCTGTTACTGCGAAACACTCCCATACTAGCCTTCTTTTTAAATGATCCCTGTCTGTTCTCAACTGTTTATTATTCCAAGTAAATTTTAAAATTATTTTTGTCAAGGCCCCCCGATACCATTTTTTCTAAAAAAGTCTCCTTCCACAGTGCTTACAAACAGATTATCTTTTAAATCACTAGTTCCCCATCACTTCAAGTGTAGAAGGCAAATCAGAATCATGACTTGGAAGAGCTGGTGCAGAATTCAAATATTCTATGGGGCAGTAGATCTATATAATCTTCTTTGCCTTACGTGGTAATTAAAAAAAAAATCTGATTTCTTGAGAGTAACTTGACAAAAGATTTTTACAGCTCACCAGGAAGAATTAGCAAGGGAGACTGGGCAGCTAGTAATAAACAAACCATGCTGAATACAAGGAAGCAATTGGGGGGATTTGAGTGATAATAAATGAATGAATGTCAGCCTGGAGAGACACTTCCAGTGTTACCCTTCAGAGCTCCATCCTTAAGTCTGTTTAGATCAACTATAGTATTTTACTGTTATTTTTTGACCCACGACTTGGGTGAAGATACATAAAAGGCAAACTTAACAAATGTCATATAACATAAAGCTTACAATGAACAATTACAGCTTACAGCTGACAGAATCAATTCAGAAAGTTCCTGACAGGAAATGATAACGGGTCAAATCTAACAGGAGGAAAATTACCTAGGATCCACATGGAGAATGCACTGAACCAGAAAGACAAGAATACATGGATCAGGAAAGACAGTATAGTAAGTGGAAAAAAGTGAAAAGTCACTCAGTTGTGTCCGACTCTGCAATCCCATGGACTGCAGTTCACCAGGCTCCTCTGTCCATAGTAAGTGGACATATGTGGGAAGGACTGGATGATTTTAAGTCAACAGTGATCACAACGCAGCTCAGACCATGAGAGCCCTGCCAGGACACAGACTACTCCTCAGTCCTCTCTGGACACCCAGCACTGGGCGCACTCCCTGCTCCACTGCTAAAATTTCGCAGGCACCTGCCAAAGGGAGAGGAGGAAAGCTGCTGCCTCAAATGCTACCATGGTTTTAGGCTGCTTAAAAGAAGAAAACAGATAGAGTTATGCTGACTGGATGGCCTAAAAGTTTGTGACATCTCCTATGGGAATCTACTTTGTGAGGGATGAAAGTGTAAGTCGCTCAGTCATGTCCAACTCTTTGCAACCCCATGGACTACAGAGTCCATGGAATTCTCCAGGCCAGAATACTGGAGTGGAGTTATGCAAACTAAATAACTTGGGGAAGCAACTGAGATCATAAGGAGTCTAACTACCCTCTCCCATGAGGATCTGTTGAAATTCTTTTTCATTCTGAGTTGAAATCTTAAGAGTCAGAGCTGTCAAATGATGAGATAGGTTTCTTTGGAAAGTTATCCCTTGTCACTGGGGGTAATTAATAAAGGGTGATATTTTTAAAAATCAATAATTAGAAGGGAGAAATAGACTTGTACTTTCCAGTCCCTTCCAACTTTGAAATTCCTCTTTCAAATATGCAATCCTAACCAAATATCTTTAAGTTTAGGAAGCCAGAAAATTATCAAAACAAAATAAAACCAGCAGAAAGTCAATTGTGAGCAGGGACATAGCATAAAAATACCACTGGGGTCCTGTGTTACAAGAGTAGTGTGATACAGTGAGAAATGCCTGGACTTGGGAATGAGACTGACCTGAGTCAGATCCAGCCTGTGTAACCATTAGCAGTGTCTTACTAAGTATTAATGGGTACATACTAGGTGTCCATATAACAGATAACAATCCCAGTTGCTGTCCTCACTGAACTCCTACCTTAGCACAAATATAAATAATCTATTGCAACCAATTAGTAGCAAGAATATCCAGCACTGCCCAAGAAAACTGCCCCTGGAACACAGAGCACCAGACTCCAACCTTGTCAAGGGAGACAGAGAATATTAAGTAACCTACTTCTAAAACTCAACTTCCTTAATCATTCTCTCTGAATTATAGTGAGGATTAAAAGAGATAATCAAGTTCCTATCAATTGTTGGTAGATAGTAGGTAATCAATGAATCTAGATTCCCTCAAGTTTGCTATGCTATAACAAAGAAAATTCTCTTTTTGCTGACAGAAGTACAAGCCGACTCATTTTTAAGCACAAGCTACAGTATTTGCAGATGGCTGTCTAGGGATTTAGGCATACCTTCAGCAACAGATGACTCACAGCTGGGGGAGAGGATCAAGTTAGAGGTCAATGGGAAAGCAATAGAGCAACATATTAAAACAGTACCCCAGGCTGAGATGGGGTCACTGATTCCATCTGGTATGATGGAGAATATTCTGCTAGCCTGCTCATGTACATTTGCTTCATATCAGCAGGATGTCCTCCTTCAACCACAAAAGTGAATTTTAGCAAGTGACCAGCAGTGTTCAAAAACATTATAAAAGCACCAAAACCAATGCATGCTCCTGCAATCACGAAACCAGCTATAAGTGCACAGAAAACACAATGTTTTCTTCACTCGGTTAAAAGCGTGGTCCTGGGACTGCAGGGTCCGCGTAGGTGGTGGTTGGGGATCCTTTCAGGGGTCTATAACATCAAAACTGTTTTTAGAATAACTCCAAAACATTATTTGCTTCTTTTACTCTCTTTGTCTCGGGAGTGTACAGGGGAGTTTTTCAGAGGACTATACAACATGTGATGCTACCACTGCCCTAATGGCTAGTGATATGTGTGCTTGAATATTCTAGAATCTTCTAAGATAAGCACTTTGGGGTACTCAACAATTTATGCGTGCAAAAGATGCCTGAGACTAAAAAATTCGAGGGCCACTAAACTTACTAAGGGCTTCCCTGGTGACTCAGAGGTTAAAGCGTCTGCCTCCAATGCAGGAGACCCAGGTTCGATCCCTGGGCTGGGAAGATCCCCTGGAGGAGGAAGATCTCCTTTAGTCCGTCCTAAAGGAGATCTGTCCTGGGTGTTCATTGGAAGGACTGATGCTGAAGCTGAAACTCCAATACTTTGGCCACCTGATGCGAAGAGTTGACTCATTGGAAAAGACCCTGATGCTGGGAGGGATTGGGGGCAGGAGGAGAAGGGGACGACAGAGGATGAGATGGTTGGATGGCATCACCGACTCGATGGACATGAGTTTGAGTAAACTCCAGGAGTTGGTGATGGACAGGGAGGCCTGGCGTGCTGTGATTCATGGGGTCGCAAAGAGTCAGACCCGACTGAGCGACTGAACTGAACTGAACTGAAACTAAATATTCTGCCCCTGCAAAAACGAAGAGAAAAACTACTAAAGGACTTACAGGTGAAATAGCACACTCCACTCTATGTGATGTTTGGGAGAAAGATCACACAGTGCAGAGCAGAGGCTGCATAAGGAGAATTGTCAATTGAATCTGAAACGCAGCCAAATGAAGAGAGGCATTTTTTGGTATGCAATCAAAATGACAATTGCATATATGGGAAAATAAATTTGAAATGTTTCTGATCTCAACCGGAAAGTTTCATTCAAATATGCTCTAGCAATTTTCATCTTAATTGCACCTCGCTGGTCTAGAGAATTATAAAAGACACTGCACCAGTAAGAATTCAAGAACTCAAGGTTAAAACACAATGTAGTTTCCTGACTGCTTTTGGACATAAAAAAAAAATGTTCTTTATGCATGATTTCAATTTGCAAATGTTCAGATTTAAAAACTAAAATAGTATATATATTGTCTGAATGGCAAACACTGTTGATATTTTTAAATAAAATAACATTTCCTTAAAACCAGTTCATGAATTGCAACAATGAATTCATGTGGTACCTAAGACACAGATGGTGAACAAAAGCTGCAGAAACCCACTGCTTTCAAGTATACCCACCAAATGGGCAAAGGCAATACTGGCATTTCAATAAGTAAACTGAGTTTCTTAAATTTCCAGTGTCATCAATCCGTGGCATAGCTGCCTCGTAATGTAGCCTTAGGTTCCAAAAAATGGGGATACAGTAAACATGACATCAACTGCATAAGACCACTCATGTTTACTGAGCACCTGCAGTATGGGAGGTACTGTGCTAGGTACTACAGAGACAAGCATACACAGTCCACCTAAAGGAGCAGAGCTGAACGCAGAAAGACCACTGAGTAAAGAAACAACAATAAAACAAATGGCAAAGATGTTAAGGCAGATCGAATTCATTACGGGCAAGAATGCAGGGAAGGAGACCTGCTGATGGGAGAACTAAAGGAGATGGTGGGGATTTGGCAATAGCTATCACCCAGGTGGCTCAGTGGTAACAAATTTGCCCGCAGTGCGGGAAACGCAGGAGATGCGGGTTTGATCCCTGGGTTGGGAAGATCCCCTAGAGGAGGAAGTGGGAGCCCACTCCTATCTTCTTGCCTGGAAAATCCCATGGATAGAGCCTGGCGGGCTACAGTTCATGGCGTAACAAAGAGTTAGACATGACTGTGCACACACGCACACATCAAAGTTTAAAATGCTCATGCCTTCAATCTGGGAATTCAATATTTAGATATGTATCCTAGAGAAACACATGTATGCCAAGACAAATGTACACAGAGGTTCACTACAGTATTACTCATAAAAGTCAGCATTACAAATAACATTGTAAATCAACTATGCTTCAATAAAAAAGGGAGACTAAAAAAAATAAATTAAATAACCAAATGTCCATCTATAGAAACACAACAAATAAATCATGGTTATCTCCAAACCACAAAATACTATGCAAACAGCCACAAAACATAAGGTAAATATGCATATAGTAACAATGAAAGATATTCTGTTTCATGACCAAAAATTAAAGGTGCAAGATAAGTACAGCATGATTTAGGTAGGAAAAAAATTTTTGCATACTTAAATATATATAATGTAAATCAGTGTACATAAAATAATGAAAAAGGATACTCACAGAAGTGTTCACAGGTGCTATCTCTAAGTAGGGGAATGGAAAGGAGGTCAGTGTAGCGAAAGAAAGCTTTCATTTTTCATTCTACTTATGCACTGTGGATATTTTTTATGATGACAGTCTATTTGTGTATTACTTACATAATCAAACACACACACATGGCACTATGACAAATATAATTACTGCTGTATGGTGGTGGTGGTGGTGCTTAGTTGCTCAGTCATATCCGACTCTTTGCGACCTCAGGGACTGCAGCCTGCTGCCCATGGATTTTTCCAGGCAAGAATACTGGAGTGGGTTGACATTTCCTCCTCCAGGGGATCTTCCCAATCTAGGGATCGAATCTGCATCTCTTGCATCTTCTGCACTGGCAGGTGGATTCTTTACCACAGAGCCATCAGGGAAGTCCATGTCGTATGGTGGTTCAGTTCAGTTCAGTCGCTCAGTCGTGTCCGACTCTTTTCGACCCCATTAACAGCAGCACGCCAGGCCTCCCTGTCCATCACCAACTCCTGAAGTCCACCCAAACCCATGTCCATTGAGTCAGTGATGCCATCCAACTGTCTCATCCTCTGTCATCCCCTTCTCCATCTGCCCTCAATCTTTCCCAGCATCAGGGTCTTTTCCAATGAGTCAGCTCTTCACATCAGATGGCCAAAGTATTGGAGTTTCAGCTTCAGCATCAGTCCTAGCAATGAATATTCAGGACTGATTTTCTTTAGGATGGACTGGTTGGATTTCCTTGCAGTCCAAGGGACTCTCAAGAGTCTTCTCCAACATCACAGTTCAAAGGCATCAATTCTTCGGCGCTCAGCTTTCTTTATAGTCCAACTCTCACATCCATACATGACCACTGAAAAAACCATAGCCTTGACTAGACAGACCTTTGTTGACAAGGTAATGTCTCTGCTTTTCAATATGCTGTCTAGTTTGGTCATAACTTTCCTTCCAAGAAGTAAGTGTCTTTTAATTTCACGGCTGCTGTCACCACCTGCAGTGATTTTGGAGCCCAGAAAAATAAAGTCAGCCACTGTTTCCACTGCTTCCCCATCTATTTGCCATGAAGTGATGGGACTGGATGCCATGATCTTAGTTTTCTGAATGTTGAGCTTTAAGCCAACTTTTTCACTCTCCTCTTTCACTTTAATCAAAAGGCTCTTTAGTTCTTCTTCACTTTCTGCCATAAAGGTGGTGTCATCTGCATATCTGAGGTTATTGATATTTCTCCCAGCAATCTTGATTCCAGCTTGTGCTTCCTCCAACCCAGTGTTTCTCATGATGTACTCTGCATATAAGTTAAATAAGCAGGGTGACAATATACAGCCTTGATGTACTCCTTTCCCTATTTGGAACCAGTCTGTTGTTCCATATCCAGTTCTAACTGTTGCTTCCTGACCTGCATACAGGTTTCTTAAGAGGCAGGTCAGGTGGTCTGGTATTCCCATCTCTTTCAGAATTTTCCACAGTTTATTGTGATCCACACAGTCAAAGGCTCTGGCATAGTCAATAAAGCAGAAATAGATGTTTTTCTGGAACTCTCTTGCTCTTTCGATGATCCAGTGGATGTTGGCAATTTGATCTCTGGTTCCTCTACCTTTTCTAAAACCAGCTTGAACATCTGGAAGTTCACGGTTCACGTATTGCTGAAGCCTGGCTTGGAGAATTTTGAGCATTACTTTACTAGCATGTGAGATGAGTGCAACTGTGTGGTAGTTTGAGAATTCTTTGGCATTGCCTTTCTTTGGGATTGGAATGAAAACTGACCTTTTCCAGTCCTGTGGCCACTGGTGAGTTTTCCAAGTTTGCTGGCATACTGAGTGCAGCACTTTCATAGCATCATCTTTTAGGATTTGAAATAGCTCAACTGGAATTTTATCACCTCCACTAGCTTTGTTCATAGTGATGCTTCCTAAGGCCCACTGGACTTCACATTCCAAGAAGTCTGGCTGTGGGTGAGTGATCACACCATCATCAGCACAAAACCAGATGGGACTCCGGGTCTGGGAAAGCTGAGCTCTGATCTAGCCACTCCTACCATCAAAGGGGGCTGTGGCCTGAGGTCCAGTAACCAGGTTCTCCTCTCTCTACCTCCTCATCTACCATACAGAGAGAATGCAGTGGACACCAGCCTTTCCAGGTTGACGTGAGAATAGATATCCCTGTGCTTCTGTTCCTGCTGGTCACACTGCCTGGCATGCCTTTCCCTGTTCTTTTCGGCCTAACTAAAATCAAAATCAGCTCAAATACCACTTCTTCTGTGAAGCTCTCAATAAGCCCCAACTTGTTATTCACTGCTTCTTCCTCTTGTATTTCTTTTAAAGTATACTTTGTTCTACCATGTATTTACAGACTGATTGTCATTTGTTTTTAAATCTTTTATTGATGCTTTTGAACTCTGGTGTTGGAGAAGACTCTTAAGAGTCCCTTGGACTGCAAGGAGATCCAACCAGTCCACCCTAAAGGAGATCAGTCCTGGGTGTTCATTGGAAGGACTGGTGCTGAAGCTGAAACTCCAATACTCTGACCACCTAATGCAAAGAGCTGACTCATTGGAAAAGACCCTGATGCTGGGAAAGATTGAGGGCAGGAGGAGAAGGGGACGACAGAGGATGAGATGGTTGGATGGCATCACCAACTTGATGGACATCGGTTTGGGTGGACTCCGGGAGTTGGTGATGGACAGGTAGGCCTGGCGTACTGTAGTTCATAGGTTCGCAAAGAGTCGGACACAACTGAGCGACTGAACTGATAGCCAATTAACAATGTTGTGACAGATTCAAGGGGACAGCAAAGGGACTCAGCCATACATATACATGTATCCATTCTCCCCTAAACTCTCCTCCCATTCAGGCTGCCACATAACATTGAGCAGAGTTCTTTGACCCCTAGTAACCTTTAAACTTGAGTGCAAAGACTATACTATTCAACTCCTCATTGCCTAGGGACAATATTAAGATTCATTAAAAGTATATGTCCTGGAAGGGAGGAAGGGAGAGAAAGAGAGATTTAAGACATTAAAATTTATATAAATATGAAAATCTACTTAGGATTCAAAACTGATTGAAAGTTATCAGAGTCTTTATTACAGCACTTCATAGTGCACTGAGGAGCAATCAGATTAACTATCATTTCATGAGCACTTACTATGCGCCGGATACTGAGCTAAACCCTTGTCATTATTCTCATTTATTTCTCACAACATCTCTGTGAAGGAGTTACTCTTTCTTTATACAGATGAGATCCCTGTGGCTAAGAAAGGAGACCTGACTTACTGAAGGTCATGTAGGAGTCACACCCGTATTTGTCTAACCCCAAAGCCTTTGACATTTTCTCAGTAGTAAAATTATCACTACTGGCAGCCATGGTCAGTTTTCTAGGGGCCTTGAAGAGAAATGCAAAAAAGAGTAAACAGGTCCTAGGCTGGCATCTGGGAACCTGGCTTTTGAAACAGTTCCTAAGTGATAAGGTTGCTTTGCCCATCTGGGGCACTGAACATCTGCTTTCCTTCTGTGAGCCTGCAATTTTAGTAGTTGTTGCTGGCAGAGAATGCCATGGTCTGTCTTCAATAAACATCCTGGTCTCAGTCTCAAATGGGCTTCCCTAACAGAAACAGGGCACATGCGATGATGTATTGCATTGCTGGAAGAAGGAGCCTGTCTGCTGACCCCTCCCAGGGGGCGGGAGAAAACACAGGAAGCCTGTATATGAATTTCTCCAAACTGCCTGATGTGTCTTTTCCCCTTGCTGATGCTACTGTGTACCCGAGAGTATGATTCCGAGTCCCGAGAGAACTTCTAGTGATTTCCTAATCAAGTGAGTCATCCTGGGACTCCGACCCAAAGCACAGAAACCAGAGCAGACAAAACACACTCCTAAGGAGCAAAACAAAAAATAGCAAACAAAACATCTCAGAGGAGAAACGGCAAAAAACAGCAAAATGAGCCTCACTTCTCTGGATTGTCTGGAAACTTGATCCGCAACTCCTGGTTTTTGTATGATCTTTTTTCAAATGTCAGGATCATTTTCTTCACTGAGCTTTCATCCAATGGTTCCTCCTGGTGTAAAGAGACAAATGCAACAATTTCAGTCCAAAGGGGTTGTTTCTTATTCACTAATCACTACTTCTTTCTCGTGGCCCTTACATGCCATTCCTACCACTCACCTTTCTGGATTAAGTGTATAATACACACATACCCCACCATTAGAATGAGGGCTAAGGGTCTACACCATGTGCTACTCAGTATCATTACTCTGTGTGTCTCACATTTAGCACTGGAAGTTCAGCTTAAGGTGTTAAAGATTCACTCATTCAACAAATACTTCTTGAGCATACTGTATGGTACTGGAATAAGTGACAACAGTAAAGGAATATTATATAATATTTATTTCATCCTTCTCTTCTTTCATACAGGTAAGATAATCTTCAGAGGTTTAAAAGAACTTGTTCAAGGTCAAACCCTGAGTCAGTGACAGTGGCCCTCAATCTTTTCCCCACACCAGGGGTCAGCGAACTATGGTCCACATGTCAAATTCAACTTAGAGCCTATTTTTGTAAGGCGGGAGACCAGGGTTCAATTCCTGGGGTGGGAAGATCCCCTGGAGGAGGAAATGGCAACCCACTCCAGTATTCTTGGCTAGAGAATCCCCATGGAGAGGGAGCCTGATGGGCAACAGTCCATGGTGTCACAAAGAGTCGGTCACGACTGAGTGACTAAGCAGACACACACATACACAAGATAAGAATGGTTGTTAAGCAGCAACAGTCACTGCCTTGCGTTTCTTATACATCACTGTATCTAGCCCATCCTAGCTGCTGAGAAGGGAATCAAACAGGGACCTGGAATCCTGATACAGCAACAAGAATTTAGTAACCTTGCTGAGAGTAAGCATAAAAAAACCCCAGCAGGCCACATAGTTTTCTCAGCTCTCATATACTGGAATAATACCTACAAAGGTAAATAAAATGAATTTTTGAAAACACAATCATTTCCTCCAAAAAAAAAAATCTACACTAAAATTTCAGAAATGTTTTTTCTTCAGTTTATTTCCCAGTTTAATGTGTTGTAGTTCACTCTGCTTCTCTAACACTCTCCCAACTCCTAGCTTCACAGCTTTGTGGTCACTGACCATAACTCACACCAAAAGAAACTGCCATTAAGAGAACCAGAAATAGATCCTTTTGGAAAGCACTGAATCATCTCATAATTCTCTTAAGTTCCCAAAAATGTTAGCTATTATTTTATTAAATTTAGATTCTAACATATTGAGTTTTAAATAGGAGATACCTGTACCATTCATTTGGGCATGACACATTTCTTAGATTTTTAATCAATGACTCCTGGACCCTGAGGCACTCTGTTGGAAACCTGCTCCACAGTGTCTATGGCTTTAAAGAGAAGTTCCCTGACTTGGTAAAAACTGAAGGCAATGTTCTGGCCCAGTCAGGACTCAGAGCTTTAGCTTCACTACTTACTACCCACGTAGCAATGTTACTTTGCTGAATATATTATCTTCAAACCCCCATCAAGTCTCATCGATTCCAGCTCATGTGTGAGTTCATCCACTTGCATTTCGAATAAAATTCCAAATTGTTCACATGACCTATATAAGGACAGTCTGGCAGGATTTGGCCCAGTAATCTAACCAACCCCAAATCCCCGTTGGTGCCCCATATCTACTTGTTCACTGTTGACTCTCCAGTGCCCAGGATAGGGCCTGGCATACAGGAGGCATCCAATGAAGATCTGTTGAAGGAAGGAAGAAAGGCAAGCAGAGAGGGGAAAACTATTACCTATATCTTTCAAGGTCATAGAGATGACCTAAAGACATGAAGTACAAAAATCTGTTTTATAAACTACATGACACTATATTAATGTAAGCTATTATTGTAACTCATTGCTGTTTGGTTGGTCTCTAAGTCATGTCTGACTCTTTTGTGACCCCATGGACTGTAGCCTGCCAGGTTCCTCTATCCTTGGGATTTCCCAGGCAAGAATACTGGAGTGGGTTGCCATTTCCTTCTCCAGGAGATCTTCCTGACCCAGGGATCAAACCTGTGTCACCTGCTTTGCAGGTGAATTCTTTATCACTGAGCGACCTGGGAGGCCCTTATTGTAACTCTTAGCATGACTGTTAAGGCAACCAACTTATCACTGGGATTTAACTAAAAAATAATCTACATTTATAGGACAGGGTTAAATCACTTTTAAGCAACTTCAATACCCGTGGCTCTTCTTTCTCTTGGCTAACATCCTGACCACCCTGTAGAAGAAAACTGTATTAGTGTTAATAATACAGCTCTCATAGGATTCCCAAAGTCTTAGTCTCTCCAAGGTTTGGCCTTCCCTCCTTTAATCTGTCTCCAACACTGGGGGAAAACTGAATTATCAGTCTTAGTCATCAGGCACGGCAGTATCTCCAATAGCTCAACGTCAGAAACCAGAGGGAGATTTCAGAAAGATGAATGCTGGTGATGTAGCACAAAAAGGACAATCATATTTTACAAGTTCACGTGACTTTACAGGGGCAAACATCACTTGTTTTTCATCAAATGGGACTTCAGTGGCAGAGAGAAAATAACTCCTGGACTTGTAGCCTTCCATGTGTCATTTTTACAAAGCGATCTCTCTTTCCCTGTCCCTTCCCAGAAGGGCTGGTCCCACACTGCATTTCTGTCTCCCAGGCTAGAAACCATTTACCCGTGACAGCTACTAGCCTAATCCCCCAGTACCAGCAGTGCCCCACACGGGAATTATACCTGCCAATTAACTGCTGCTGCAGGGCTAACAGATTGAGCAGAAGCTAGTGAGGAGGGAGGGCAAGCGGGAGAATGTGCTACACACACTGTTTGTCTAAGGCTGGCAGGACTGCTGTCCTCAGAGAGAAAATTCAGGACTGTCTCCCACCACAGACTTCCAAAGTGTCACCACCTTTTAGGGGCAGATCCCCAAATTAGCATTGGTGCAAATCCTAATGAGGAGAGGGCTATTGTCATAACACAGTAAAGACCTTTTTCAGAATATGAATCCATTTTTTTTTCTTCTCAGATTCATACTCCAGCTTCATTTTTTTAAATCCAAACTTAGCATCGTGTCTTTAAGGGAACCAAAAAACAGCTGGCTCTTAAGAATCTATTTCCATAATTCATATTGAACAAAATGCCAGAGTGAAATAATATACAAGTTAACACTTCAGGATTTAAAAAGACACAAAGGCAAGGTCACTTGATTTTTAATCGCTGATATTTTACCTCTATTCTTTTCAGCTTCATTCATTTATTCATTCAATAAATATTAGTTAAGGGCCTATACCAAGAGCTAGGCATTGCTTGGAATGCTAGAGACACAGCTGTGAACAAAACACAGCCAGTCCCCGTTTTCAGAGGAGGCTGGGGAGAGGACAACAAATGAGTAAAATAACAAATAGGAATTTCAGATCATGACAAGAGCTGTGAAGACAATATGCAGAATAAAGTGGTGAGAGGGTAAAAGAATGATTTACTCTCAAGAGGGCACAGAAGTGAAAAGGCTCAGAAGCAGAAGTGAGTGCAAAGGCCCTGAGGCAACTTGAGGAACAGCAAATAGAAAGGACTTGGGCAGCTCTTTCGCTAAACAGCATTTTTTTCAATCACATCTAAACACCTAATCCCTTACCTCCCTCCTGTAATTTCAACTTTGATGCTTTGGTAAGGCCATTTTAACTGCCTGAAAGGCCCTTCTTCCACTCGTTTGATAAAATTCTATTCCTCTTTCAAAGACTATCGACTGTGCTTAAAAATGAGTGCCTTCTCTGTGTCCTCAGTATGGGCTAGGAAACCACCGTGATCCTCCTCCAATAGTCCATACCAACAGCCCCACAGTTCAGTGCTTGGGTCTCAATTATAATATATAATCCAGAATAATTTAAAAATTCTATCTGTAATGTTCATCACACTTTGCAAAATGCCTTCCAAACTCCACTTAATCTTCATATCAACAAGTGAAACAAATATTCTTAACCCCATTTTACAGATTAAGCTGGGAAGCTCAGAGAAACTAAGCATTTAATCCCAAATTACACTCTACAGATACTGTGTCAAGGCTGAGCATCTCAGCCCCCAGACCATTTCTGCCACCTTACCTCTTCTTCTTCTTCCTCACCCTCTCTGTCGATAATCTGAAGCAGCCGTTTTTTGTCATCATCTGCTTCTTCCACCACAGTCATCTCCTCCTCCCGATAGCGGCCACGCTCTCGAGTACCAGCTTGTCTCCGACGCATCTTCAGCTCTTCCTCTTCATCATCCCGGGGACGTTTTGTGCCCCTGTTGGGCTAAGAGAGACAAAAAAGAAACACAGGATTTCAGAGCTGGAAAATATGTAGAAGGGTATACCCACCAAATATTCCAAAAGTGTTCAAAAATTCCCCAACCAAAAAGCACCAGAGGACACAATTTCTACCACAAAATGAAGTAAAGCTCTAAGTCATTATTTTTCAGGCCCTTAGAGATTCTATACATACAGGGTTACACTCACCTACAAGATAGCTGTTACAGAATTTTTTCAAGACACAAAGGTTAGCCCTTCACAAAAGTTCTCGTTTATACAGAAACCACAGGCAACAAAGTCACTTTGAGCTAATTAAGCTCAATTTAATAGTTAGGATTCAGTCTCCAATACCAATCCCTTAGCACATGGTTTTAATTCAGGTCTGAGACAGATTATAGTCACAAGCAGCTCAAACAGAGAATACTACATATAGAACTTCCAAGGGTCTACAACACTTTAAATTCCTACTTTACAGGCGAGTACAGTAAGGCCAAAGGTCAGTGATTACCCACGGTCACAAAACAGCAGTTTTTAATTGGAATAAAACAGGGCACTTCTGAAATGGGCTTCAGAACTGAGGAGAAAGAACAGTGCACTAGACATCCAACAGTCCAATACCTCCATTCAGCTCCAAGTACTACTGTGCAACTTCAGGCACCTCATTTAATGTCTCTAAGTTTTAGTTATCTCCTCTGAAAATGGAGATTACAACCCTTTTCTCCCCATGTAGTTAAAAACAAATGTTTCTTTGTGTATCTGAACCATTTTTTTCAGCTTTATTGAGATATAACTGACATTAATATAATATAATATAAACTGACATTAAGAACTTAATCACTGTGCAAGTTGAAAGTGTACACATGACAACATGATGTGATTCACACACATACTGTGAAATGATACCACAATAAGGTGAGTTAACAACTCTATTACCTCACATAATTACATTTTCCCCCACCCCCGATGGCAAGGACATTTAAGATCTTAGTAACTTTTAAGTACATAATACAGTATTATTAACTATAGTCACTCTGTTATACATTAGATTCCCAGAACTTATTTATCTCATAACTGGAAGTTTGTACCAAATAGCTGCAAACATTAGTGAAAGAACTCTAAATGATTCATATAATAATACCAGACAAATTAAAATTATTTTTGTTGTTTAGTTTCTAAGTCATGTAAGATCTGTTGAGACCCCATGGACTGTAGCCCGCCAGGCTCCTCTGTCCATGGGACTTCCCAGGCAAGAATCCTGGACTGGGTTGCCGTTTCCTTCTCCAGGAGATCTTCCCAACCCAGGGATCGAACCCACGTCTCCTGCTTGGCAGGTGGATTCTTTACCACTGAGCCACCTGGGAAGCATATAAAATTATTTCTATTAGTTAATTCATCAAATGATTGTGTCTTCCCCAACACAAAACACTTGTGTTAGACTCTTCAATGAGCTTTTCTTTATCTGTTATATTAACTGCACACACCAACAGTGTGCTGGGTGCAATGTGGTATGTTATTAGCAAAGTGAAGAAAATGCTGCATTCACTGCCATCCTGCTAAGTTGTTTGCTGATAACAAATTTCTCTTCTACATGTTACACATCTCATCTTGTGACTTATAAGCCACACTGTTACTGAACTCTGCCACCCTAGTGGTGCAAAGTCATTCCCCTCTATATTCAAGTACCCTCCTGGGTCCACATACCAGGTGCTTCAGTAAGTCTCAGCATACAGCACCGCTTAGAAAACTCACATTAGACAATTTGGTTTGTGGGGTACCACCTGCCATTTTTTGCTCTGTTCCTGAGTCTCCCTGGGATAGATTATAATTTCATATGATCACACTTTATTTCCATAAATATAAAAATTACCAAAATTGCTGCCATTATTACCCATCTACATTTTTAAAAGGAGGAGAAGAAAAAGGAAATCAACATGGCAGGAACCACAGAGTACAAGGAAAAGGAGGTGGTGGTTTTCATGTGAGAAGGAGAATGAGGTAGTTAGCTCCGAAAGGAGGGCAGGCTCTAAACTGGAAATCTGTAGCTCCCCAGCAGGTAAGGAACTTCAGCCCTCCCGGGAGCACTAATTCTTTCGGGCTCATAAAACAAGCCCTGCTGTGGTTCTGATTAGCGTGAGCCTATGGCAGCAGCCAAGTCAAAGCATGAACTCCATAGTTCTCCATAGAGAGGAGATTTCTGGATTGTTTATCACAGAGCAGAGAGAAAAGGCAGTGGACCACAGTTAAAGGGGAAAGCTAAATTCAGCCACAGTTAAAAAATGCAAAAAAGAACACTGGCAGTGGCTCTTTCAAACACATCTTCTAATCCTACTTCTGTAAAACAAACATTTCAGAAGTCAGGGAGGAGTTTCATTTTTACCACTGATAACAATAATTTCCAATGAAATAGCACTTTCCTTCTGCAGAACTTAAAGCGCTCCTTTTCATCTTCACCACGTGTCTGGGGACGAGAAGTAGTTAACAGTTCTATTTTATAAGCAGGGAGACAGGATGCCTGAGATCCTTTAATAATCTCCTGTAAAGACAACATAGTGCCTTCTAAAAGTTGAAACTGATCTCTGGGAAGTTTGCCAGTTTCCATGATTCCAGAACCCTAACTGAGACAGATCTGAGGGACTTTCAGCCAAGAACAAATACCCATGAACCTAAGTCATACAAGACCTCAGCCAAGTTAAAATAGCATTTGCTAGGCCATTCATTCAACAAATAATTTGTTAGAGAACTCCAAAGCATGAAGGATCCTTGAGCAATCAGCCTGGCCTAGGACCAGTCCCAGGCTTCCATTAGGGTAATGTCTAAATGGGGACCTGGGATAGACTGCTAGAATGGATTTGGGGAGACACGGATAGTTTTGCTAATCTTCATGAAGAATTTTAAGCACATTCCTAAGAGGGCAACCTTTAGGTTTACCCACTGTATCTCCAATTTCCTTCCTCTTCACACAGGGTATTCAGCTTTACCTCCTCTCATGGAGGACAACTCTAGGACAGAACGAATACAGGAAAACCCACCGGGATAGTTCGACTTGGCTCCTTCACCAACATACCAGCTTCCCATCCCACTCTCCAACAGATGGATAAGTTGCTCAAAGGCCTGGATATGTTTTATTTCAGCATTCTTCTCTCCCAAGGCAAAATCTTAAGAACTTCTGTTCTTCACTTCTCAACTCTCAATTCTCTCTTTTTCAGATACTAATAACCCTCCAAATAGAGAAATTTCTATTCATTTCTGAAATCTGACCACTCTAAGTAATAAAGGTTAAAAATTCATTTCTTTAACAAATATATAGTAAATGCCAACTATATGTAAGGCGCTGTGCTGGGGACTTGGGACACATGTGAAAATAAGACAAACACTGCTTTGCTCTCAAGGGGCTTAAAAGTCTAGGACACAGCAGTCAGTCAAAATATACTGCAAGCCAAAGATTTAATTTAAAATTTTTTAGCAGCCAAATTTTAAAAAGTAAAAATAAATAGGAAAATTTTTAATATAGTTTATTTAATCTAATATATCTAAAATATTATCATTTCAACATGCAATGAATATAAAAAAATTACTCATAATGTATTTCTTTTTTTTTTAATACTAAGTCTTTGGAATTTGGTGGATGTATTTTACACTCATGATGCATCTCAACACAGAACTAGCCCCATTTCAGTGCCCAACAGACATATGCAATTAGTGGCTACCTTACTG
Organism: Odocoileus virginianus; assembly: GCF_023699985.2. Lineage (NCBI taxonomy): Eukaryota > Metazoa > Chordata > Mammalia > Artiodactyla > Cervidae > Odocoileus > Odocoileus virginianus. The sequence goes on along the minus strand of NC_069682.1, from coordinate 62,105,634 downwards.
ACATCCCAGGTCTAAGGAATTTTCATCTGAGGGGTTCCTGTTCCCTGATAATGTCAAAATAAAATTGGGTTTCTGGCAACAATGAATGAAATAGGCACTCATACAAAGCTGAAGTCCTATTTATGAAAGATCACCCACTAAAATCTATGAAGCTAACACCACACTGACCCAGAAATAAACTTCTAGATTATATTTACCCATATTCACCACTGAGGGAGTGCTCAGTTGCATAAAACAAAGCAAGAATATGCAGGAGGGGAAGAACCGAGGCACTGTCAAACTGATTTTGCTACAGAAGAGCCAAAGGGCTCTGGATCCAGAAAGGAAACAGAACACTCACAGCCTGTCAGAGAGAGGTCAGCAGCTCAGGCCTGAGGTCTCCTTGTGTCTCACACAACCAATCCCAAGAGGATTATGCCATTCTTACCAGTCACCTTTGGAGATTAATTTGTTTGGGTATCTGAAAGGTGTCTGGAATCCCTCAAGATGAAAGAATGACAAAAGAAACTGTTCTTAACAAAGTCATTTCTCGGCTGCTGCTACCCACAGCAGAAAAATGATTAACTCCTAACTTCTGATGTACTAGAACATCAGCCTTTAAGGATTTTTAGTCTTCTACAATTCCCTGCCTTACTCCCAACAGGTGGGGAGTGGAACAAATGCTCACTAAGCGTTTGCCACCAGCCAACTACATAGCTGGTATCCTTTCCAGGCTACACAAAGGGTTCCCACTTGCTCAAAGCCAATAGGAAGCTCCAAAAATACATATTACATATATATTATATATACATATATGCATATATAAATATATATTTTTAACTTTACAAAAATCTTGAAGCCTTGTTTGTGTATAATGGATGAGATATATATATACCCATCTGACTAGAAATAAAAATCAAGACATCGCCATGAAAGCTTTCAAAGCATTAAAAAATTAAATAAGCAATCTGCCTAGAATATTCCCTGCATACCCAGACAATATCCAACCTAAAGCTTTATGTTCCATTTTTCCCTCTCTCTCTCTTTCTTTGTCTCTGTCTCTCTCTCTCTCTTTTTAATTAAAAAGCAATGAGAAGCTGTAGCTATAATGAGGGGCTGTGGGAAAATGCAGTTATATTGGGCTCAAAGTAATGTACCATAGGAAGAGGCTACCTCACCAGAACGAATCCTAAATTAAAACTCCACTATGAAACCAACTCCATTTCCTCTGAGCATGCAATCTATATTATCGCATTTATGGTCTGTCTCGACCTCAATTAGACTTGGGGGGGGGAGGAAGAAAGGGGACTTCTATAATAAGCAATAATGGCATCATTATGATAAATTATGAAAACACAGTGCAATTATTAATGTGAAGAGCACATTTGTACTAGGATATAATGTAGATGTGCATTTGTGGGGGCAACATCTAAATGTAGCTCAATATTCCGAGTTACCTGGCTAAGAAATGGAGTAATTTTCACAAAATGTACTTTGATGTTAATGGCAGAAGAAATATGTTCAATTTTACTAAGGAAATGGAAAAACTCAAAGGAAATCTGTTAACTTCATAATAAACCAGGAATTCTTTGCCTAGCACCAAGCAGGTCACATATCTTCAGAATATGGGCCTTCCAAGTTGGGGCACAAAGTGCCGTTTCCTAAATATCAAACTATAGGAAAGACTCAGAAATCTGAGTGGAAAGATGATCTAGTTTGTCCCTCTTTTTAGAGAAATAGGGAAATCTGAGGTCAGTGTGTTTAAGCACCTTGTCTGTGGTAGGTAATAACATAAGGCTTCTAATTCCCAGTATAGCTCCTTTCCTCCTTTGCCATATTAATCAGTCATTCCTAACCTGTGTGCAGTGGTGATATCCTGTTTGGAGAAGGAATTTTGGAGTCAGATTTTCCTAAATTCAGATCCTGGCCCCTTTACTTAGCAGCCCTGGAAAGTAACTTACTCATTCCAGGTTTGAGTTTTTTCAATCTACAAACTAGGAACAACAACCGCTTTCACACAGATGTTTGTGTATATATGTGGTATACACAGTGTTTCTAAAGTGCTGATCACAGTTTAGCCCATAGAAGACAATACATGTATCTCTCTTGAATACACCTGACTCAAAATCAAAGAAATTCAAGGCTGGAAAGAGTGTTGACCATTAACAGTTTTTAAAATAAGGATCCCACTTTTAATGTCAACATACTTGACAGACCCCAAACCCAGCTGTATTTTTTAGTATCCAATGAGTGAGAAAATACACAATGACAACAAATACTTTCTATGTATTTGGTAATACCTTTCCAATGAATTTATGTTTTTAAATCCCACATTTCTGAGAGGGAGAAGAGCAGAGCTGACAGAAACAGAGAAAGAGTTTGATCAATTTTGAGAGAGATTTTGAGAAACTGAGATTCATTCTACAGAAAATGCTTGTGTACATCTGGATTCGAAACCTTGTGCAATAATTCTGAGGCGCTAGAGACAATCCACACTTCAGGAACCCTTCATCTAACTAGATTATCTTTCTGAGGTGTGAAGACCCTTTAAAACATTGTGGTGTAGGTTGGGGCTTTCCTAACACTTTTGGTGACCAGAAACTTAACCTTCTCCCTAAACTGCACCCCCTCCATCTCCGAATCACTCAGAGAGTTCATTCAATTAAGGAGAAACCTTTCAACTTATAATTTTCTTCCCCAGTCCATAATCTTTCTCCTTAAAGCAATATAAAATTGGTTTAGTCTCACTCTCACATTAAAAAAAAAATCTTTAGGTTTTAAGACAGTAATCCTATTTCATTCTGCCTCTCCCACTGCCTTTTCTTTTTCAGAATAAACATTTTCAATATGAGAGGGTAAAGGTATGCAACACAGCTAAGGGAGGTATACATAATTAAAGTCCTTCCTACCTTTATTTTGGGATTTCATAATTTTAAAGCTTTCCGATACCTCTTCAGATGATTAGACATATGGAATGCCACAAACCCAAGATTGTGGATGGATTGCTCTAACCAATTTGAAGTGCTCAGAAATCATCTGCTGTTAACCTCGCCTGATTACATTTTGTCAGAATAAAAAGGAGTTTTCAAACATTCATTTTGACCAGATGGTAGTGAGTGGCCTGACCCAGAAGTTACAGATGAGCTGCAGTAATGAGTTTTCCCTTGCCTTTACTGGCTGCACATTCACTGGTGACATTTTACAACTAGGGCTTCTGGCTCAATCAATATTTGCAGGCATGAAACCTGCCAAAGTTAACATCAGGGCTCCCTTGCAAATTTGCTTGAGGCACCAGAACTGAAAAAGCTCACAATCTCTAATGCTGCAAGTATCATCAGCCAGAGTTCATAATTAGGGATCAAAGTCATCAGAGACAGAAAATTCTACCCACTCAAAGGGTTGTTGTGATGATTAAAACATCTTACAAAGGGGCTTTGTGTAAACTATAAAGCACTATTATCAACATAAGGGATTATCATAATCACATTTTTAAGAAATATCTCAGTGGCAATTCCAGATATTCACATATAATTATATATTATGCCTTTGCAAGAATCATGGCAATATGCCACCTTTTCTTCTGAAAGAAAAACCAGGTACCAAAAACTCCTCAAAATCTCAAAACAAAGTCAATGCAAATATTAAACAGAACCCTCATTTATTTAACTCCCAATTTAAAAGATTACAGATACTAAGAGCCCAGTAATTACTTGACAATGTGGATCTTAACCATGTCCACAAGGGGTGGGGTGGGGGAAAATCAATGTATCAAAAAGAAACATCAAAGATCTCATGTATGATCTGGAATCTGATTGGCTGACAAGCAACATGGATGTGATTTATGATTTAAATCACCAGTCATGAAGACCCTACTTAACAATTTTTCCTACCAAAAGAATTTTTACTCCTTGTTAAAGCCTGAATATATATTTGTCTCGCTTCCAAAGAGTGTGCATAATTTCTTTTTTGGAAGTACAAACTATTCTTTAGCGTTTGTGATTTACTTTGACATCTTCTCTGATTAATTCTGCAGTTGCATCAGAAAGCCGAATGTTGATTTGGTTTCTTTATTTATCAAGCCTAACAAGAGGCAGATACTTGTAAAATCATTGTAAGGTAAACCACCTCCATTTTAACAGACAATATGAATGTTTTGTTAGCGACACCAGAACCATGATCATTCATTCATTCACTCAGGAAGTATTTACTGAGCTAATAGAACCTGAATATCACTCTATTAGGTGCTGGAGGGAATACCAGACATCAAACCAAGAACAACTACCACAAGAGAATTGCACTGATCTAAAAGAAGCAACAGAGTACAATGCAAAGAGAGGAGACCAATAATCTGAAAAATCTGGGTGCTAGTGAATCACTTAAAAGTCACATGACTTTAGATTAGTCACTGAACCTACCAGCTCTGCATTTATAAAACTGCTCTGCCCTTGCTCTGTTACCTCATAGGATTGTCTTTAATCAGGCAAGGGAGAGTAAGAGTAAGTAAAATAAAGATACAGCACTTTGAAAAGAAAGCAGAGCCTGGGATTCAATTTCTTTTAATGACAGCTAACTGCGAAGTCCTACATATACAACAGACATTTACAATTACTTTTGATGCAGAATATAATCACAATTATATTTCTCTGCCCACTTGAGTGACTTTGTGAAAGGTTTTGTTGAGATAAAGATACTCTGTAGGTATCGTAAACCCTTAGCCTTAGTCAGGAGTAACAATATCAAGGACTACAACCAGTTGGGCCATGACTTGTTCTGCATGATTCCCTACTAGCTTTTCCTTCCTCCCTCCCCCGATTGTGTGCATAACTGTACCATTTTGCCAAATTTATTTCAAATCTTTTTTTAAATAAAATATTATACAGTTAAAGTGTCCTATGTACCCTTCTCTAATCCAATGTCACTGTGTACCCCTCCTTAATCCAATTTCTTTATCACCCTTCTTAGAAGTGATCACTATCCTAAACTGGGTGAATGGCAGTACATATAGGTAGAATCCTAATTGGTTGAACTGAAAGAGTATGAGCAGGGTAAAGTCCTCTGTTTAAATTCAAAATAGTAAATGCAAAAAGTCCCTGCCAGGGGAGATATGACTTCAGAGCTGACAGTTTTAGCAAACGTCTTTTTCAACAGGATGGCCAACTTAAAATTTTTTAAAAGCTGAATGCACATTAAGGGTGCACTATTAGAAGCAAAATATCCAATTCGGCTACAGTCCCATAGAACAGAGTTAGCCACCACATTTTTAAAAGAGGCAATGTGATCTCAATATTGCATGAGCAGGGTAACACAGGGTTTGAACCCTTGCTACAGGAAAAAAACAATAAGGGAATGAAAGAAGAATCTGGAAGGGACCCAGGAGTCACCTTCAGTTATTCAAATGATGCCCTGGAATGGAGTGAATACATAGTGCTACCATGAAGAACAGATCACCCTCCTTTCTCCTTTTATTCCAGCTAGAAAAATCCTGAAAGTGAAAGTGAAAGTGAAGTCGCTCAGTCATGTCTGACTCTTTGAGACCCCATGGACTGTAGCCCACCAGGCTCCTCTGTTCATGGGATTCTCCAGGCAAGAATACTGGAGTGGGTTGCCATTTCCTTCTCCAGGGGATCTTCCCAACCCAGGGATCGAACCCAGGTCTCCCGCATTGCAGGCAGATGCTTTAACCTCTGAGCCAAAAATCCTACTCAGCCTTAAGCCCCAACTCAAAGGTCACCTTCTCTAACAATCATCCAAATGCTGCCCAGGAAGACCTCTGAGCTTCCTCAGCACTGTATCATATCATACCTCTATCAGTACACAACATATGCATTAATAAATCTCCATCTCTGACACTAAATCATAGGCTAGGTCCTCAAGGGTAGGTGTCCTGAGATCTAACCTTGCTGCTAACACACTCAGCATCCAACAGCGTCAACTCATAGCAGGTACTTAACCCATGTTGCTAAATCAGTGAGAGATGACAAGGGAAGAGGAGAGCTAAACCAATGTACTACTCAAGAATCGTAATTCACTACTAGCAATCCTAAAGGAAATCAGTCCTGAATATTCATTGGAAGGACTGATGCTGAAATTGAAGCTCTAATACCGTGGCCACCTGATGCGAAGAGCTGACTCATTAGAAAAGACCCTGATGCTGGGAAAGATTGAAGGCAGGAGGAGAAGGGGATGACAGAGGATGAGACAGTTGGATGGCATCACTGACTCGATGGACATGAGTTTGAGCAAGCTCTGGGAGTTAGTGATAGACAGGGAGGCCTGGCGTGCCACATGCAGTCCATGAGGTCACAAAGAGTCAGACACAACTGAGCAACTGAACAACAATAATTAGCAAATGTATACAATGTATGCATATTCTCAGAATTACCTGGATCATTAGATAACAGCAACCAGGCAGAATTCATCTGTTCTGTATTTACATCTTTAATCATTTTATGCCCCTCTGGGCCACAGTTAAGCAAATTTTCTCATGGTAGCACCGAGTGGTATTCAGAGGGTATTCAATAGTAAAGTGTCTGTGTAACCTTATAATTTACAGATGAATAAACTACGACTCAAGGAAGTGACAAGACTTGAGCCTGAAGCCATAGAGCTGGGTCTGGACTCTAACTCCCACTTTGACAACAGCCCACAACCCCCCAGTCCACTTTCCTTGGTCACAACTTCAGAAACTATTACCTTGAAGGCAGTAATCTGCATCATCTTTCCCTGCTGCCATCATCATTCAGCTAACACTAAGATCTCTTCTGTCACTTTTCTGCCCATGCTGTTAGCCAGGAAAGCTTTTCTGTAGTTGCTCCTTGCCTGTTTGGAAGCTCACTGACCAGAAGAGCTCACTGTCATCTGTCTATATGGAGATTTCTGTAAAACTCCTTTCCTTAGATCATCCGGGCAACCCACACCGAGCCCAGTGGGTACCTACCATGAACACCAGTCCATTCTTAATCTTTAAACATTAAATAACAAATTAATATAGCAGTGTTCAAATTATTCATAGTTTTAGACCCAAGGTTCAGATATAAGACTCAAAACTGCATTCCTCTTTCAAACAGAAGGAGTGGCTGCAATGCGGGGTGAGAGGATATACTTGCAGAAAGACAGATAGGAATGAAAAAGTGAAGATATTTTTAGAAAATGGGGAGGTGGGGAATATTCAGAGTATACTGAATGGCCTGGGACTGACTGAATGAGAACCAGACCATAAGTGAGAAATGTCATGTTATTCATTTACTCTTTCACAACTGCTTATTATTTCCTCAAGGGTTTTGACATGATTTTGATCTCTGGAGTCCAGGACATCAGATATTACCATTATTTCTTTTAAAGCTTAAAACTTATCCACACAAATCTGTTATACAATGGCTGCCACATTTATTTCAAGGAAGACAGGACTCACGTGAAACTTCTGAGTATCTTGTGAAAGATACTGGCTTAAAACTCAGCATTCAAAAAACTAAGATCATGGCATCTGGTCCCATCACTTCACGGCAAATAGATGGGGAAACAATGGATACAGTGACAGATTTTATTTTTTGGGCTCCATAATCACTGCAAATGGTGACTGCAGCCATGAAATTAAAAGACACTTGCTCCTTAGAAGAAAAGTTATGACCAACCTAGACAGCATATTAAAAAGCAGAGACATTATTTTGCCAACAAAGGTTCATCTGGTAAAAACTATGGTTTTTCCAGTAGTCACGTATGGATGTGAGAATTGGAGTATAAAGAAAGCTGAGCGCTGAAGAATTGATGCTTTTGAACTGTGGTGTTGGGGAAGACTTTTGAGAGTCCCTTGGACTGCAAGGAGATCAAACCAGTCAATCCTCAAGGAAATCAGTACTGAATATTCATAGGAAGGACTGAAGCTGAAGCTGAAGCTCCAATACTTTGGCCACCTGATGCGAAGAACTAAATCACTGCAAAAGCTCCTGATGCTGGGAAAGATTGAAGCCAGGAGGAGAAAGGGACAACAGAAGATGAGATGGTTGAATGGCATGACCGACTCAATGGACATGAGTCTGAGTAAACTCCAGGAGTTGGTGATGGACAGGGAGGCCTGGCATGCTGTGGTCCATGGGGTCGCAAAGAGTTGGACCCGATTAAGCGACTGAACTATCTTGTCAAAGAGTATTTTTCAACATTTTGGATAACATTTTAAAGTCTGCAAATGTAGCACGATTTTACAATATATTTTCCAGCACTGGAGTGCCGATTTACCTCACTCTCGGCTTGAATGAAGTATCTGCTGTTATGGCCTCAACACACGCCTGTTGATGAATCCATCAAAAACAACGAAAAGAGATGGCTTCATGTCTGCTTTTGTCTAGGATGCACTTTATTTTCCTCAACTCAAAGGTTTTATTATTTCTAGAAGCTTTACAAACCACTAAAGTTAGCAAAATACCTCCATTCCCAATAAAGACAAGGATGGTAAGTGAGTTTGAGTCAGAAACAATTCTTCTACCCGGAAAACAGAGGGACCCAATGACCACGTGGAATATGATCAAAAGGAATTCTTTGGTGGCCTGGGTGAATGCCTCCTGAGAACCTACAAATTCCCCCTACAAGCTCTATCCCCACCAGTACAATGCTCTCAAAAAGAACCTAAAAGTGGCTTCAAAGTGATTTTAAACTAGTAACTGCTCACCTCAAAAACATTTTAGGATACTTAAGTTTCCTAGCAGTACTGTCTAGTAGACTAGATAAGGCAAAATGCATACCTTATTGGGCAGGAAGAAACTCCACCAAGGGTCAAGATAATTAAATAATGTCTCATACAGAAAAAAAAATTAAATACATGGTAGAATAAAAAAACTGTTTTGAATCATCTCTCTCCTTTTTAAAGTTTCCTTGGAAGCTTGGTAGGCTTTTAGCATTAAAAAAGAAAAAAAACTTAATTGATCTCCTTTAAAAAAAGTGAAAGTCGCTCAGTCGTATCCAACTCTTTGCAACCCCATGGACTATTCAGTCCATGGAATTCTGTAGGCCAGAATACTGGAGTGGGTAGCCTTTCCCTTCTCCAGGGGATCTTCCCAACCCAAGGATCGAACCCAGGTCTCCCGCATTACAGGAGGATTCTTTACCAGTAAGGCACAAGGGAAGCCCATGAATACTGGAGTGGGTAGCCTATCCCTTCTCCAACTGATCTTCCCGACCCAGGAATCAAACCGGGGTCTCCAGCATTGCAGGCAAATTCTTCACCAACTGAGCTATCAGGGGAGTCTTTAAAAAAACTTTACCTTAAAACAGTGCAAAGACACTGTTTTGGGGGGGTTTTGTGTTTGTTTTTTTTTTCATCATGCAAAGACATCATTACAAGTTATAACAGCTTTATTTTTTTATAAAGGAAAGTAAAGTGAATTTTCATAAGACGGTTTCCTCTGTGGGTGAATCTCTAGCTGGTTACAACCAACTCAGAGAGAGCTATCAAGGCAAACTACCCATTAGCTGTCAATTTAGAATGACTCCAGGAAGCTAGCCCCGGAGCTCCACCAATATCTTTTCAACAACCTCTTAATCTTGTTTACAACACCTGTGTTAAAGCAGCCTGACATCAATCCTACTCTCTTGTCTCAGACTGAAATTACTTAGAAACTTGAGAATTCCAGTAAACATATCAAAAAAAACAGAGAGACACTGGCTGAGAAACCCTATACACAAGGGAATTCAGCCACCTCTTTTAAACAAAGCTGCATGAGTAAGCCAGGATGGGCCTCAATAGGCCAAGATGGATATAAACCTTACCAAGAGCTTCTCAGGAAGCACTGAGGTCAGAGAATCGCAGGGTTTAAAGAAACCATAAAGAATTCCTCCTCCAGATTCCTCACCAAGTGATTATCCAAGCTACAGAACAGTGACCATTAACTGTGTGTATTATATACCCGGAATTATATTATATTATATATAAGTATATTATATATACTTGACATTTCATTATTTTTTCAATCCTCATACAACCCTGTCAGGTAGGTAAGACCATTCCCCCGTTTCTTCAAGTGAGGAAACCAAAGCTCGGGGGGTGGCTTGCTTAAACAAGCTGCCTAAGGTCAAGGAGATGGAAAATAGTGGAGACAGGATTCAAGCAGTCAACCTAAGCCCAAAGCTCTCACTCCTGCCAGGATACCACACTACTACCATGTGATGGGGAAATTATCCCACCTTAACTGACTTCTGTGCTGACTACAGATCTGTGTCCCAAGGCTGCTTAAGCTTAAGTGAACTTTTAGCAGCTCTGCCACTTCCTGTTTCAGAAACCCATTTGTGTCCTTGGCCTGTATAAAATATACAGTACATTCAAAATGATGCTAAAGTAGTCCAATTTATAGAGGGGGATAGTGCAGGGAGAAGAGAATGGATTCTAGTGGTCAGACACCTAACTTTGTTGTTACTAGTGTGTGACCTTGCTTGGGCAAATCGCCATGTCTCACCCTTGGAAAAAGCTCCCATAGCAAGCAAGTGCCTAACCCAGAAAAATAATAAGTGTTTAAGGGAAAAAAAAAAAAAATCAAATGGAAATGGATGTGCCAGATATAACCAACACGAAATAAAAATTAACCTTGCTGTATTGTTTCTTATCTTTTGCCTATAAGGCTGGGTAAAGAGAAAACAGCAATTATAACCCAAAGTAACATTGGTATAAATCTTTGGCAAACAAATGATTAGTGAATCTCTTGTTTTAGAGTCAGAGACAGCGCTGATCTTTGAAGAAAAAAAAAAAAATTCCAGTCAACTCTCAGGTTATTACAGTATTGAAATCAGACTTTTATCAAGATCATCAACTGTTAAGTTTCACCCAACCCAGTGAGTCCTATGACCAGGGCCAATGACAATCACAAACTCAGCTTAATCTTCTCTCCATGAAGAAATAAGAGACAAGAAAGAGAAGGCAACTGAGAGGGTGCCAATTCTTCACATAAAAAGATCCCTGGAAGAAACCCAAATTCAGCCACCTGATCACTGATTCACTGCTTCATTCACTCACCTTCATTCTTTTTTTTCTTCAGTCAAGACACATTCACTGAGTATTTACTATACAGTAGGTACAGTATAGTCACTGGCCTAGAGGAAATCAAAGTCCAGTGGGAAGAAAGAGATTTAATGAACTAATTTCAATAAAGAATTGTTGGGAAAGGCAGCTTCATGCATGCACTATTTCAAATCCCACTCAGTCACATAAAAATGGGCCTTGGGCCTGGAATAGTTCTTTACAAGAGATAAGGAACCCATATGGCCGATGCCTGGTTTATCACTTTGTACGGGAATATCTTTCCCTGTCTGAGGCTCAGCAAGTGTTCCTTTGTTCTGCTTAAGTATGTCTGTCAACAGCCCTGAGTTATACCACAACTTTCTGGCCTGGGTCCTTCTGCTGCTATAAGCAGGGTGCACACAGACCAGCTATCCATCACTGGAAGGGGGAGGGCCCTGCTAGCCACAAGGGACTGACCCATCCTACTGGAGCTGATCTTTCTCTGTCTCTTCTCTTTGTGAGCAAAGCATTGTCCCATCCAGTGCTTGACTGTGTTGTGCTTTCCTTGGCAACTCCAATACCAAGATGCCATGGCGGCATTTGAAGTCTTCCCCTGGGACTGGTAACTGACGCACGGTGTTCTGGCACCCTGGATTTGACAAGCAGTGTGTGGTGCTGTACTGGCCAAGAATGATAGGCATGGCAGACCACAGGCGAACACAAGGTAGGTGATGGGAGCATGCTGCTGCATCCTACTCTTCAGGGTGTTTCTTTTTTTAAGTTACCTTCATCCACTGAAGCCCTCAATCAGGAAAAAGATTCTACCACCTACTTCTTGGGTATCTTTGAGCAAGTCACTAAACCTCTGTGAACTTTCTTTCCTCAGCTGTATAATAGAAATAAGAATACTGACTTCCTGAACTTGCCTTTAGGATGCGAGAGAATGACAAATCAAATAGCTCAATGCCTGGCTCTTCAATACCTTGTAGTTCCCAACCTTCTATTTTGTTCTCTTGCCTTGGTGACACAGGAAGGAGAAAACACATATTCTTTTATTTCATTGAAAGTATGACAATTTCTACAAGCTCCTCTATGAGCTGTTTTTCATTCGTTTCAAATCAGGAACATACTAACCCTTTAAGTGACCCCCTTCTCCGACAGACACAAAGATAATCTGTCAATTGAAGGCAAATCTACCTCTAATGTAGAGGCAATACTTCCAGACCAGCTGCACATCTACCTCCTGATATTATCCTGTTAGATTTTATGTCAAGCTTCTAAAAAAAGGTATACTCCCCATACTCAGCAACCAAAGTGCCTCCACCTCACACAAGATGAACCATGGCTAAAAACTGCTTTTTGTTTTTCAATTAAAATAAGAATTCATCAACATCTTGCCAATAGCACAACTAGAATACGGAGCCCAATATCAGACTGTTAACCAGTCTCCATCTTGCTCTAATGGTGGTTTTAAGCACACAGAAAAGGTGGGGGGGGGGGGGGAATTACTCATTTAAACAAAACGTTTAAACCTCTAATTATGGGTGGGGCAGACACCAAGAAGATGGAAAGTGATCTGCAATCTTCATTATGGAATCTGACCACTCGTATAAGTCACAGTCAGCCAGAAGGCAGACACCATCTCTTACCCCCACACTGAGCCTTCTGTGTCCTTTTAAGTTCTGTGGGGATAGAAGAAGAAATCTTTGGAAAAAGAAAAAAATGAGGGACAAGAATCAAAATTTCTGTCTCCTTAAGTTCATTATGCTGAATGAGGCATAAGGATCCCCAGTGAGAAGCCAGGAAGATAATATTCAGGGACTACACTGGCAGGCTAAGCAGCCTGAGGGCCTTTGAAACTCTCAAGTCTTTTAAAAACTGGCCAGCTCAGGTGGTGCTTAAGCAATTCTTTTTATTTGCAGAAAAGTCCTGTCATCAGTGGTAAGAGATGCACAGAAAATTAGATGGTGCCCACCAATAGCACCTCTGGTCAGAAAGAAATCTGTTCCTCTGCAGATACGCCTGTACCATTGCTAATTTGTGTTATCTCTGCCCGTTCAGATCTCTATGTGCTAACTCAGGAAAAAAAAGTCCCTGCCAACTAACTGTGACAAGTCTGATGGCAGAACTCCCACTGGAAGAATCAGCAGAGACGGCAAAGGCAGGCAATTATTCCCCCTCGTTAGAGAGGGTTCTTTTCAAGTTGTTGTCTTTTCCGTTTTGTTTTATTTTTTGTCTTTTTTTTAAATTTTGAAAACAAAGAGTATCCATTCACAACCACTGCTCACAGCAGTCACTCACAAAACTGGCAGAAACTGAAATTCCCCTCAAGCCAACTGAAAAAGATGTCCTGGAAGTAACCAGAAAGGCGGTGCCCCTTTAATTACTCACTGTAATGTAAAACCAGACATGGAGAGGATGGCCACAGCAGAGCAGATCTGGGCAAAACAGTGGTGATATTTAATCATCAGTCCAGACCATCTGCAACTGTTTTGCAGAGGCGCATAAAGTTTATGGATTCCAAAGCTTCCTACAAGCTACCAGGTGCTGAGGGTCACTTGCATTGTCCTCAGGTCCACCAGAGGCTGCTTTCTTCATTCTCTCCAGGCCAGGGTGCTCAACACAAGGCACCATGCCCACATTTTCCATGCCAAGCCTGGCACTAGGAAAAGTGCTGCTTCTTGATTAAGCCAGAACACAGATTAAATGTTTAGAATTGGGCGATTCTGAAAACAACCTAGGCGGGAAAGCAATTATTCTGAGGAGAGCACGGCTTCAGCTGCGGTCCTCCGCAGCACAAAGGTGAATTCCACTCCCTTTGAACAATGAAGCCAGCCAGATTGCTCCCAAACAATCCAGCCTCCATTCCACAGATATAGTGGTCTTTTAAAACATAATCATATTGTGTCACTCCACAGATTCAATCCCCCAAATGTTTCCCGATGTACTGACAATAACATCTGAACATTTTGGGGTTTCCCATCCTCCCCAGGAGAAGTGCTTTAGAACTGTGGTGTTGAAGACTCTTGAGAGTCCCTTGGACTGCAAGGAGATCAAACCAGTCAATCCTCAAGGAAATCAGTCCAGAATATTCATTGAAAGGACTGATGCTGAAGCTGAAACTCCAATATTTTGGCCACCTGATGTGAAGAGCTGACTCATTGGAAAAGAACCCGATGCTGGGAAAGATTGAAGGCAGGAGGAGAAAGGGACAACAGAGGATGAGATGGTTGGATGGTGTCACCAACTAGATGGACATGAGTCTGAGCAAGCTCTGGGAGTTGGTGATGGACAGGAAGGCCTGACGTGCTGCAGTCCATGGGGTCACAAAGAGTCGGACATGACTGAGCGACTGAACTGAACTGATCCTCCCCAGAGCAGATCACTCTGTCCTTGCCCTCCTCACTCACCATGCTCTACCTATACTGCCTCAAACATGACAAGCTTGTTCTCACCTTAGGGCTTTTGTAGTGGTTTTCCCCTTGGCTTACGTTGCTGTTCCCACAGCTCTTCATATGGCTGGATCCTGCTCGTTATTGATTATCAGTCTCAACGTTATCTCCTCAGAGAGCCCTTTCTGGAACTTATGATGGTCCCCCATCACTCCATTACATCAGCCCTCTTCCCCCTTCATTTCTCTATTTAAAGTTTTCTTGTTTTTATTTCTCTGGCATTATTTGTTTGCATGTTCAGGTGCTCTTATTTATACTTCTTTTTCTTTATTTTCTGTCTTGGATCCCTGGGTATAAGTTCTCTAAAGACTAGGGACTGCAACTGTCTCGTGTATCACTCTATTCCTGGTGTCTACAAAAACATCCTGCATTTAGTAGGCATTTAATAAATGTGTTGAATAATTAAAAAATGAAAGGCTCAATACGGATTACCAATCCAAATGAATTTTAGGTATTAAATCACTTCAGCTGTGTCTGACTCTGCGATTCTACGGACTGTAGCCCGGCAGGCTCCTCTGTCCATGGGATTCTCTAGGCAAGAATACTGGAGTGGGTTGCCATTTCCTCCTCCAGAGGATCTTCCCGACCCAGGGATCGAACCTGAGTCTCTTGCATCTCTTGTGTTGGCAGGCAAGTTCTTTACCACTAGCACCACCTAAGAAGCCCCCGTGAAATTTACTAGCCCTCAAAAATCTGGATTGGCTCACGGCCTTACTGTGAGCATGTGTCATAATGCCCTAGAAACATACGATACACCGGCAGAGGGCTGATGGACCGTTAATGGTTAAGTCTATTGAAGATTCCAAAAGTGATTCTAAACTTAGTTGCTCTTAACTGGAGCAGGGGTGTCAAATAAAAATGTAATCAATCCTCAATGTTATGTACTAACAGAATGAGCCCATGAATAATGCCAAAGTGTTCAATAATTGATCATACCTGTCTTTAGAATACAGTCAGACACAGTCAGAGAGAAGCATCATAATACTCTGTGCTCTATTTCAAATCCTTCTCAGTTCAGTCCCTGACTTTGGACACCGATGGGTGCTTGAAGGAAAGTCTGAAGAGCCAAAGTAGACAATCTGCTTACAGGCAACTGATCATCTAAAATGAGTTAAGAGATGAAATTGCACTGCGGCAGTCTTCCTAGACCTTTCACTGAACTCACAAGGAAGGTAATCCAGTTTCTATTTACCAACCCACAATGGAGCTGGGATTCCAAAGTTTAGGCCAACAGGCTCCGGGAACTCCGTGGAAATGAAAATGTTCTTTAACTATTCAGCTGAAATACTAGAATCAAATGGCTGGTCTTAGAGAAGGTAAGAGAATTCCTACTGTTATCTCCTCCTGATTCCATTTTCCCTACAGCTGTACTTCCTTCAGGAACATTAAGGAGAAAAAAGAAAAAGAAAGGAATAATTTGTAAATGAGATTCCTGGCACTAGAAAAGAGGAAAGCTGAGATAT
The DNA here is from genome assembly GCF_023699985.2 of Odocoileus virginianus. Lineage (NCBI taxonomy): Eukaryota > Metazoa > Chordata > Mammalia > Artiodactyla > Cervidae > Odocoileus > Odocoileus virginianus. The sequence goes on along the minus strand of NC_069682.1, from coordinate 62,089,759 downwards.
CTTAGTAATATTAATGAGACATGGGAAAAAGAATTACTGTGTTGATGATATAATTCTTGATATCAGTGGCTGCTAACTGTGGTAGATAGGGTTATACTTTAATCTATTGAGAACAGTTCTACATGCTGGCATGTGTGGGTGACAAACTGTTCTCATTTCCTTTTATAGCATTCTAAACCTTAATCTCCAAGGGACTGGTGACCTTGGGAATACTAAGGCAGCTTTGCAAAATGTGAGAAAAACATTTTTTCCTTCTGCTGTACCATTGGTGGTGTTTATAATTATATCAATAATAAAATTAACAGCTAGCATGTACTGGGCACTTACCATATGTCAGGCACTATACTACTTAGCACTTCCCACACTGTCTCATTTGATCCTGTATCCTCAAAAAAGATGATAAAGTGGAGCTTTTTTAAAAGATGGTGGGGCAGAGACAGACTCTATTATATAATCTGTATTTTAAAGATGAAGACCTGAGGCTTAACGAGATTAATTAATTGATCCAAAGTCACCTAGCTACCAAGTAGCAGAGGTGGAATTCAAACACAGGCAGTCCGTCTAACCCAGAGTGAAGGTTCACCTACTACGCTAAACATTAAAAGATGTCTAAAATGAGCACATTCAGAAGGGCACGTGTTTGAACTATTTTCTCCAACAGAGCTATTTTGAACCATCCACATTCTCCAAAGCAGTCATTTTTACATGTGAAAACTTCTCTATCGGGGTCTTATAAATGCAATCCCCCAATTTAAACAGTGACATCTAGTGAAAGACTGCAGAAAGCTATGGCTTCCTTAAGTTCACCTCCAAATTAGGCATCTCAATAAGACCTATCTCCAAGGAAGCTGAAATAGGTAGGGCTGGTGTCTATGATCAGAGTAGGCACATGCAGGAAATAAACCAACATTTATCATGCCTGTATGATATCCACCAGAAAACTACTTATTTGACAAAGTCCCAAGAGTCTAAACTAAGATGGTGGCGACTGAAATAGAAAGGATAGAGAGAAGGCTCCTGAAGAAGCCACAACTCCCTCGCAAAGCCTTCCCAACTTCCCAACAGCAGGACTGCTCCTGCCTCTTTGCCCCTACTTCCTAGTCACTCAATGGTACTGTGCACTGTGTTTGCTGCTGTCTACTCAGTCATGTCCAATTCTTTGTGACCCCATGGACTGCAGCCCATCAGACGCCTCTGTTAGCAATTCTCAAATCTGTGAGGTGCTTCCCTTTAGACTGGAAGCTCCATGAGAGCCAGAACAGTGACTTAAGCATTTTCAGATCCTAGCACCCTCCTGACTCCTGAGAGAGGAGCTAGCTCTCCACTTGAAAGTTTGCATTTTCCATAGGGAAAAGGACCTTGTCCTTCATCTTTGAGAAATAGCTCCAGGGCTCTTCTCAAGTCAGCCAGAGGCAGCTACACCCTGACTGAAGTGCAGAACCGGGGGTAGGTGATAAGGGGGCTGGTGGAGAGACGCAGGGGATTGCGTGATACCAGAGCATCTGCTTAGAAGGTTCAGGAGACACATGAAACAAATCAGGGCGAGTGTGCCAAGAGTTTACGTAAAGCTGCTGAAGGCAAAAGGATGGATGAGTTCCTCTAAGCTGAGGAACCGGGTTATAGAATCTAATTCTAGTGAAGAGTCAAGAATAAAGAGGCTCTAGAGGTTATCATACTAAGTGAAGTAAGTCAGAAGGAGAAAGACAAATACCACATGACAGCACTTACATGTGGAATCTCAAATATGATACAAATGAACTTATTTACAAAACAGACTCACAGACATAGAAAACAAATGTAAGGTAACAAAGGGGGAAGGGGGTGGGAAGGGATAAATTAGAAGTTTGGGATTAGCAGATACAAACTATTATACATAAAATAGATAAACAACAAGGTTCTACTATATAGCACAGGGAACTATATTCAGGGTCCTATAATAAACCATGATGGAAAATATATACATGTACATATACACATGTTTTAACTGAATCACTTTGCTGTAAACCAGAAACTAAAACAATATTGTAAATCAACAATACTTCAATAAAAAATTAATTAAAAAAAGAAAGCATTTACAATATATGTTAGAAAACAAAACAAACAAAACTGGTGACATTTAAGACTATACGTTTGCTATCAGTAAATGAATGTTAATTTCCTGATTTTAACCACTGTACTCTGGTTGTGTAACTTTAAGGGAGGTTATTTGAGGAGTATATGGGAACTCTCCATACTATTTTTGCAAAACTTCTGTAAGTTTAAAGTTAGATCAAAATTAAAAGTTGTATTTAAAAAAAAAAAAAGAATGTAGGTTTTGTAGCAAGAGGAGTGGAGCAAGACATGATAAGGAGGCAGAGGACAATTTAAAAACTGAAATAATGGATTTGAAACAAACTTTCTTGAAGTCTAACATGAAAGCAAAGAGATACAAGCCAGCAAGCAGACAAGATATTACAACAAAAGCTTTCCAAAAGGCATATTTAAATGCACGTACTGGTTCATTCACTCAATATTAGACAATCATTTATTAGGTATCAATTATGAGTGAGACACTCCGGTGCTGGGTCACTGCCTAGTGTGCAAGGAGGCACATAAAAGCAATGTATTTTATGAGTATAAAAGGAACTCACCAGGGGAAAGAGAGAAGGTAAGGTCACAAAGGGAGGGAGGGAACATTAACAAAAAAGTGACCCAGAAGATAAAACAGGAAACACCCTGAAATGGGAATATCAATATGAATAGCAATTTGTTATTTATAGTCCCACTAACAATAAGTAACTTCGAAAAGCAAAAGTCTAAACCGTCATGCAAAAAGAGCCTATTTCTTGATGCTGTAAGAGACATCATGATTAGGATAATATTCTCAGAGTTCTTGGTAAAACGGGGCTACCAAAGAAAAGATATATTTGAGCACATTGTCCAGTCTTCCGAAATTTTTTCATCAACAAAAAACACAACAGAAAAGCACAGTTGTAAACTACAACTCTAGGAAAAAGCAGATGATAAGAAGTACAAATGATAAACAAAGGGAAAAAATGCTTATTAAAGCAAATGAACTAACACTTTATATACTTACTAGATTAATGAGAAAAAATAAATTATGACTTGATTATCAAGATTGCAGTAAAACTGGAAGACACACCACTGTTAGCACTGTCAACTGATAAGGGATTAATCCCACATGAGCACTGTGTACCGCTTGACACTTCTGCAGCAGAGGCAAACCCGTCATTTCCCGCCACTCCCCTTCACTTGCTCAATGTTCTTTACATTTCACTCAGGGCTTTTGCACTCCCTAATCATAGTCAGCAATGACTCCTTAGCCCCCTTCATTACCCACAGAATTTCTATGCATTCATCAGAGCTGAGATTCCAATGTCTTCTTTTCCTCAACAACCAAACCAAATCCATTTCCAGCATCCCCTCTCCAGGCATATCCAATCATTTGATAATTACTACAGCAGATGTGAGAGAGAAATGCTACCTGAATAAAGAAGTTCACAGCAATATTATCTCCAAGAACAAAACCTGGAAACCACCTAAGTACTCGATTATAGAAGAACGATTATGGTCCCATATAGAAAATGGTTGGCCTATGACTTGAGCAAAAAAAAGTTTGCAGACATTAAAAATAACATGCAGACATGCAGAAACACAAAATATTTCTGGCAATCTTAAAACATAGAACACAAAACAGTTTATATACAATGGTTATAGTCATGAAAAATACAAAAGTCCTCTGGGAATATGAAAATATTTATAGGATTAGGGGTAATAGTTTCCTTTTTCTTGAACACTTTCTTTTAATACTACTCCTGTCAAATTACTGTCATTAAAATTTTTTATTTCAAAAGAAAGAAATAAGAGGAGTAAAGGAGAAAGACACTAGATTCCAACACACCATTGCAATCTCAGAAACTGTTATATTACTGACTGATAGGTAACAAGAGGAGTGGGTGTCTGCAATATTGCCAAAACCAAGGGTCCTCGACCCCAATCTGCCTCAAAGAGAATACTCTCATGTCACAAAGCGAGTCATTCCCACTGAGCCAAACTGCACTAAATGAGAATTCTTTATTGGAAAACTTCAGAGGTAAGAACTTTTTCCAGACATCTGTGGAATTAGTATTAATGAGAATGCCCTGGAGTTCATACACGCGTCTATGCAGCAGAAACTTCTCAGCCAAGGAACTGCTGGGCAAACTTCTTGATGAGATGTCTAAGCCTGAAGGCATCAAAAAAGTACATTTCCATATTGGGAACATAACTAGTTTCCTCTTTAAGACTTTTTCCACCACCTCCTGTCCACATTGTAATTCTCCTGTCTTCTCAAATGAATAGTTAACATATGTCAAGGATATAAGGCATATACTGAGGCGCTTGCTGCCTAACTCTATTATTAGAAGAACCAATCTCAGTAGAAAATTGGAATCTTCCCACCAAGCTGCCCCCAAAGTGAGACTTTGTAAGCACTCAAAAAATGTCAAATACTTTTAATAAACATCCTTGATATTACAGATTTTCTTTATTTACCTTAGTCTTTGAATTTTAGGAAAGAACAAGAAGTCATAGAGCTCAATCTCATTGTATATTAATCATGATTTTAAAAAAATGATGTACAGAGAAGGGAAGCAACTTATCCTGAGTCACCCAGATAAATAATGATAAAGGTAGGATTAAAACTCAAGTCTCCCAGATTTTCAGCCCCAATTCATCCTTCTACATCAAGCTTTTTTTATCCCTTGGAATCTCTGGAGCTCTTGGCCTAAATAATTAGTTATCACAGAATTTTAAAGCTAGAAGGGAGCTCAGAGGAACTTACTTAATCTTTCCTCATTAGTCATATGAGGAAACTGAGGCCCAGAAAGATTAACTGATTTGTTCTCAATATCTTAGATGGCAGGGGGAAAAGTATAGCTTACACTCAAAATACTGCAAACTAATGGCCATGAAAAGGGAGATGAAGAAAACTTCTCAGTTGAAGAAAATTTTAAGAGGAATGTAGATCATTCTAGACCAGGGGATCTCAAAGTGGGGTCCCTGGACCCGCAGCTTAAGCATCACCTGGCATCTTGTTAGAAATGCGAATTCTAAGGTCTCATGGGAGACTTATTGAATCAAACTCTGGGCATGGCGATGTTCAAATCAGACTGCTTTGTCCCTGAGAAATGAACACTAGTGGTCTTACTGAATCTACTTTGTAAATGACAACTACAATCAAAAGCACTTAAGATTTGTGCATTCATCTATACATGTACCATAGTTCAATTTTTAAAGTTTTTTAAAATTGGAAAGCTAGATTTGGGTATTCAATTGGTTCCAGTTCTAGCTCTGCTCCTTACTGGCTGTTTCATCTTGGGCAGGTAACCGACCCGTCCAGCTTGAGTTTCCTTTTCTATAAAACAGGCGGGCCAGCTACCTCAAAGAGAATGTTGAAAATTAAAGTAAGGATGTATATAAAAGCACATTAGTTCAGCCCAGCACAGTGGGAAGGAGCTCCAGCTTTGGGGCAGGCACTTTTTTGTACCTCAGTTCTCTCATTTGTACAACAAGGGATTTAAAACAGCCCTCCGCATAGGGCTGTTATATTTAGAGACAGGATGCAAGCATGCAATACATCTTTCATGTCTATAAAAACTTAGTTTTCAAAGAGCTTTTGCAGCTATTAACTTGGGTGATCCTCATGACTTTCCACAAGAGGATGGGTGCATCTGCTTTGTTATGGACTGGATTCTAGACTGTACCATCTTTTAGGAACAGAAGGAGTGGACACGGATCTTACAGAAAGAAAACTGCATGGACAGTGCCATGTAGAGAATGAACAGATCAGGATTCTGGTTTTGACTCTTGCCACTACCTTGGCCCACAACCTTTGGGGAGTTGCTTTACCAAAATGGGGTTCACTTTTCATCTGTAAACATGTGGGCTGAATGAGGGTATCTGTAACATCTCTCAAAATAGAATTCAAACTCCGTATTATGGTCCACAGCAAGGCCTCCACAGCCAGTCATCTGCAACATCTCCAATTTCATCATTTTTCATTCCCCTGCTCATTTACCAAGTTCCAGCTACATCAGTCCTCTTCCTGATCCTCTAACAGGCTGTACCACCTTCTACTTCAGAGTCTATGTACTTGCTGTTCCCTCTGCTTTGATTATTCTGTGCTTTTCACATGATTGGTTCCTTCTCAACCATCTTATCATGTCCACTCCTCAAAGTCTTTCCCAAACCATATTATCTAAAAATAATAGGTCCTGTCTCTCACTTCCATGGGTTATTTTCTTTAACGGTGTTGTCCAGGGCTTCCTTGGTGGTCCATGGTTAAGATTCTGCACTTCCACTGCAGAGGGTGCAGGTTAGATCTCTGGTTGGGCAACTCTTATGATTCCACATGCTGTGTAGTGCAGCCCCAACAATTAAAAAAAAAAAATAAAGACAAAAAAACCCACAGCACTGTCCAACAAAAATATATTGGAAGTCACAAGATGCATATATAACTTCAAATTTTCTAGTAGCCACATTTTAAATTTATAAACATTTTAAATGCTTTTAAGATGATAATACTAATTTTAATAATTTTCCTTAAGTCAATATACCCTAAGCATCATTTCAGCATGGAATCAATATAAAAATTAATATACTTTAATCACCTTTTTCATCACTTCCTTCACACTAAATCTTGAAAATCCAGTGTATATTTTACATGGGGAGCAGACCTCAACTCAAACTAGCCACATTCCAAGAGTTCACTAGTAACATGCAACCAGTGGCTACATCAATCAGCCCAGTGTATCCTTCAAAGCACTTATCATGACCTGAATTTTTCATTCATTTACTCTTATCTTGTTACTTCCCCAGATTATAAGCTCCACAAAGCAAGAGCCTTATCTGTTTTGTTCAGTGCTGTGTATCAGTGGATACAGTGCCTTCCAAGGTACAAAGTCAATAAATATTTGTTGAGCAAATAAATGAACCTTTTCAAGCTTTAATGTTCTATGAGTGCTCTGTAGCCTTACTTGTGTCCAACTCTATGGAACCCATGGACTGCAGCCCACCAGGCTCCTCTGTCCATGGGATTATCCCAGCAAGAATACTGGAATGAGCTGTCATTTCCGCTTCCAGGGGATCTTCCAGACCCAGGAATTGAACCTGAGTCTCCTGTGTCTTCTGCATTGGCAGGCACATTCTTTACCACTTGAGCCACCTGGGAAGCCCATTTTATGAGTAATGTGCTCATGTGTAGGCCAAACAGGCATCAAAGTGAAAGTGTTAGTCGATCAGTCATGTCCAACTCTTTGGGACTCAATGGACTGCCTTAGTTGTGTCCAACTCTTTGGAACCTATGGACTGCAGCCCACCAGGCTTCTCTGGGATTCTCCAGGCAAGAATACTGGAAAGGGTTGCCACTCCTTTCTCTAGGGGATCTTGCCAACCCAGGGATTGAACCCAGGTCTCCGGCATTGCAGGCAGATTCTTTACCATCTGAGCCACCAGGGATATAACTAATCATTCAACCACCTATCTCCTTTCTTCTTTCACATCCAATTACTGTCTTAAAAAGGAAATCACTTGGCTATATATACCTCCCATTGCTTACAAGTTCTTTCCCATGATGTCCAGAGTCTCCAAGGTCAGTTCTATGTACAATACATTGGCTGAATGAATTGCATGAATATAATTGCTAACATTCTTCAAACATTTATTCTTTGACAAGCATGACTCCAAACACTTCACATTTCACAACAGCTTCACAACAGACTTATATGATAGGTACTTTCATTGCCCTCACTTACAACATAAGGAGGCCAAGGCAGAGAGAAGTTAAATATTTTGTTTCAGGTCACAGCAGTCAGATAGCAGCAAAACAGAGACGCCAAGCAACAGAGCTCCAGACACATGGCTCTTAGTCCCCTATTCTCTACTGCAGAGCTGTCCAAGGAAAATGAAAAGCCAGCTATATACGTAGTTTTAGTAGCCACACTAAAAGGCCAGTAGCAACATTTAAAGTCAACAGAAATAGGTAAAATTTATTTTGAATATATTTTATTTTGCCCATTACCCATATATGATTATTTAATCAGTATGTTCAATAATCAAAGTAGGTGATATGGTCAGGTAATCAATATTAAAATTTTACTTTTTTATACTGATTATTCTAAGCGTAACTTAACACAATTCAGATTAGTCCCATTTCAAGTGTTCAACAGCTGTATGTGGCTAGTGGCTACCATACTGGACATTTAAGAAGGCCAAAGAAAGGTAAAATGGCTGAGCTGGGAGCCAAAAGACCTCATCTCTAATCAAAGCTCTTATTGAGTGATTTTGGAAGTCTTTTCTACCCTCTGGGCCAGTTTCCCCACACGTATTCTGAGCAAATGGGACAAGAAGATTCCTAGCGATCCATCACATGTGAGAAAGTCAAACATCTGCCAACAACTGCAATTAACATGTGTCCAACTTTCTGCATTTTAAAATCAGCTTTCACATTCATTGATTGACACAGTCCTCAAACTACCCTAATAGGTAGCTATTACTGTCTCTGTTTTATAAATACAAAAGTTGAGGCTCCAAGAAGACAAGAGAACTTGTCCCAAAGCCACAGAGCCATCAGTAGAGAAGCTGATACTCAAATGCAAGAAAGGCCAGTGCTCTCCCACCACGATCATCAACTCAGTGACCTGAAGAGAATTAAAGGGGAATGGTTGTGAAGATAGTCTGGGGCCTTCAGAAAGGCGAAAGGGAGTCAAGTCCCAGGGTAGGGTGAGAACAGGCCCAGACTGAAGTTAAGAAGAGGTCCTGGCCTTGAGGATCGGAATGAATTGAAAGAACCCAGGAGAAATTCGAGGGAGGGACCCGGCTCACACGAGAAGTGAGAGTACCCAGGCCCAGGGCAGAGATGGGAGAAAGTGATATGAAGGAACTATGGTCCTGCGATTCCTGCCTGGGTGAGAGGACGGTCTCCCGAGCCCTCCTCGACCCTCATACCTGGTAGCTCAGAAGTTCCCCAACGTCCATGGTTCCAGTCTCAGTCAACACCGGCTACTCGGATTCCCTCCACTCACGACCAAACCGCGGCCCCCAGAGCGGCAGCTCCAGCCACACTGCCGTAAAGCGCCTGGAGCAGGGGCCGCAGAGCCAATGAAGCAGAAGTGCGCGCGACAAGCGAGCCGGCCACACTGCAGTAAAATGCAGCGATACTGCAAAGCGCCCTGCTTTTAACAGCACTACTTCCGCCCGGAACCTGAAGGGGGCGGGGAAAGGGGCGGAGACTTGAAGTGGGCGGTGCGTTGAAAGAAAAGACTAAAGGAACCAAGATTTATTACGCGCCCCCTACGTGCTGGGCGGAGTGCAGGGCGGGGCGCAAGGTGTTTCCCTGGTCCTCTCTTATCCATTCAGTGACCTAGGCAGTTTTATCCCTCATTTTATTCTCAGTTCACAGAGCAAACTGAGGCATTGAACTGCGCGGTCCAGTACTATACCTACTAACCACATGTGGTTACTGAGGGTTTGAACTATGGCTAGTCGAAATTAAAATGTGTTTTAAGTGTAAAGAAAATACCCATCCGATTTCTAAGACTTGTGTTGATTACATGTTGAAGTTATACTTAGGGTCAATTAAAATATAAAATTTAATTTCACTTTACTATTTACTTCACCATTTCTATTTACTTTTTAAAATGTGGTTAGTAGAAAATGTTAAGTACTCGTGTGGCTCTCTTTGTAGCTTCCATTACATTTCTGTTGGACAGCACTGGCTCAGAAAGTGTAGTGTCCAAGACCATACAATTGTTAGTGCCTGCGAAACAGTTGGCGATGACATTTCCTTCTCTGGGCTTCTGTTTATTCATCTGTGCAAAGGCCAGTGGAAACAGGATAATCCTGTTTCTACTCAAGTGGTGTAAATAGGTTTTCCGTAGGTGAAAGTTGCCCATCATTGGAAGAGAACTATTCAAAGAGTGCATCTGAGTCCTGGGATTTAAATAAATTTCTGTCTTCAAAGAGAGCTAGCTAAGCCTCTACTAGTTCCCTTGGCCATTAGTCTTGGGCTTTTTATGTTCATGCTGTCTGTTTTAGTCCTTTCAGGCTGCTATGGAAAAAAAAAATACACTGGCTGGCTTATAAACAACAGAAATTTATTTCTCACAGCTCTGGGGGCTGAGAAGTCCTAGATCAAGGCACTGGCAGTTTCCTTGTCTGGTGAGGGCCTGCTTTATGGTTCACAGAAGTGCCTTCTTACTGTATCTTCACATGCAGAAGTGGGTGAGGGATTTTTCTCCCACCTCTTTTACAAAACTAATCAGGAGGGCTCCGCTCTATTGATCTAATCAGTTCATCAAAGCCTTACTTCCTAATACCATCATCTCGGGAGTTAAAATTTCAAATTATGGGTATGGGGGAGACACAAACATTCTGACCATCACAATATTGATAACCATCCTCCTCATCCTACCTCCACTGTCTCCAGTTGTACAGAAATTATTTTTATTCCTCAAACTACCAAATCCTCTCTTCTGCCTAGCCACTAGCCCCACTTCTCAACCAACTGTTTCTCATCTTTCAGACCTCCAGTGTCACTATCTTAGCATAATCTTCCGCTACTCACTTTGGGTCCAAGTAAGCAAGCTCTCCTCACGATTCTCTTTCTTAGCACCTTCTCTACTTCACAGTGTATCTCATCTGTCCTTAATGGCTGATTACTTGTTTATTGACAGCCTCATTTATTGGACACAGGCTGCATGGGAGCAGGAATTGTGGATGTCATGTTAACCACTATACCTATGACAAAAACCCTAATACAGTGTTCAGTACAGGAGGAGGAGGTTCCACAAATGGGCCTTGTGGGTCATGATAAGGAAATTGGATTTTCTGCTAAGAGCATTAGGAAGATATTGAAAAGTTTTTAAGCCGGGGGTTGGTGGGGTGTTGTGATTGGGTTTACGGTTTTTAAGAATCACCCATGCAATCTGCTTTGAACTGAGTTATTTGAGTGTCTTTCCTCTCCTACTTAGCTGTGAATATAGACTGTGCCTCATTCAGGGATGCAGGATAGAGTAATGGTGGGAGTGTATACTTTGGAATTGTTTACTCTTTAGAACTATGTCCCAGTTCTCAGTATCTGGAACCAGCTTATTTAGACAGGCCTGCAAGACCCTGGGGTTAAACTTTCAGGAAATTTGCAAGCCAGTTGACGTCAGGTTGGTTCCTTCAAATCTGCCTCGGTGGGTCTATTTACAACATGGATATCAACATATGCTACAAATCATGACTCTTGGTTTTTCAGTGAGCTGACTGTTAAACATTTACCAACACATCACTGATTTTGGTTCTAGCCAAAGTTCTACCACAATCACCTCTGTGCTCTTGGACAAGTTACTTTCTCTCTCAAAGTTGCAGTCTCCTCATATGTAAGGTGACTCATTCATTTATTCAGGAATTCACTGAGTGCCTAGTCAATGCCAGACGCAATTTTAGGCTCTGAGGATATCGAAGTTTGTAAGGAGAAAAGTTCCTGCCCTTTTGGGACCTATATCCTAGTTGGGGAGAAAACCTAACGAGGAAGATGAGGATGTAAAATCATCCTCATTTTACAGGTGCGGAGACAGAGGCAAGTGGCTATGTACCTGATTGCCTTCTCCAAAAAGTAGAGATCCAACTGAATTTACATTGTAAGATTATGGAGAATATACAAGAGATGCTGCATGCAAAGCACTTAGCTTGGTGCCTGGCACAGAAAAGTACTCAATCAATATTTGACCTTAATATAAGACTTGAGTGGGAATTGGGGGAGAGGGAGTATGGTGAGGAAAATGAGTTCATTTCTTATATCCTTTCCTTTGAAGGTATTCAGTCAAGTCTGTGGTTTTTAGAAACCAGCCCTTAAAATATAGAATCGTAAGGCAAAACCATATGTTTGGGGAACACCCTGAAATGAGGATAATAAACCTGCCAGGGAAGGTTTCCCAGAGGAGGTGCCATTTGGACTAGGGTTTAAAGGATGAGCAGGGTTTGCCAAGAGGACGTGGGGAAAGATGGGTGACCTGGACAGAAGAAACAGCATGGACATAGACAAGGAACTGGACAGGGAATATTGTGTTTGGAGGAAATGGTAGGAAGTAAGAGAGGAGGGGGCAGCTGAGCTGAGGAAGAGCACAGAGAGAATTAAGAGATTGAGCACATAAAAACAGGACGCCCAATCATGTCTGAATTTCAGTTAAATGATAAAAAAAGGTTTTTAGTATAAATATGTTCTAGAAACTTCCCTGGTGGTCCAGTGGCTAAGACTCTGCATTCCCAATGCAGGAGGCCTGGGTTAGATCCTTGGTCAGGGAACTAGATCCCACATGCCACAATTAAGAGTTTGCATGCTGCAACTAAAGATCCTGCATGCCACAACTAAGCCCAAGTACAGCCAAATAAATAAATATTTTAATAAATAACTAAGTAAATATATAAATATGTTCCATGGAATATGTAGTAACATATCAAAAGGTTTTTGTTGCTTATCTGATGCCCAGTTTAACTGGGCATCCTGTATTATATCTAGCAATCCTCATCATGGAGGATCTTGGATATCGCGTTGAGATATTTCAATTTTATCTTGATGGGAAGGTCCATTAGTAATTCTTAGAAACCACCCCAGGGATGAAGCTTGGGGCCCCCATTCTTCAGGTCTCAGCTTAATGTCACCACATCACAGGCATATTCCTTGACTATGAGATCTATAATAGTCCCTCCCTCCCCACAAGATTCTCCATCAGGAACTTCTCTGGTGGTCCTGTGGCTAAGAATCTGCCTTACAATGTAGGGGACACAAGTTCGATCCCTGATCTGGGAACTAAGGTCCCATATGCTGTGGAGTAACCAGGTCCTGTGGACTGCGACTACTGAGACTACATGTCCCAACCAGAGAGTCTGTGTGCCCCAGCAAAAGATCCTGCTTGACGCAGCTGAGTAAATAAAGATGTAAGTAAATTTTTTAAAAGAGATTCTCCATCAGCATTCCTGACCATTATCTTCAGAACACTTATGATCTGTGTTTCTATATTTATCTTTTTTTCACTCACTGGGGGGTCTGTTTTCTCTTTCATATGCTATGCTCCACAAGGCCAGGGATTGCTGCATTGCTCACCACAGCAACCTCAGAACCTAGTACAATATCTAGCACTCAACTGGCACTCCCTAAAGTTGTTGATTTAATAGATGAATCAATCAATCTACTGAAAAATTGATACAATCCTGGCAATAATACTGTCAAATACTTTCAAATACCTACCCCTAATCCTAACAGTGTTAGGATTCCAATGTTAAAGATGAGGAAAGTTCAGAAAAGCTGTGTATATGCTAAGTGAACTAAGTCCAACAGAAAAAGCTAAATACCATATGATTTCACTTAGATGTGAAATCTAAAACAAAAGAAAAAAATGGGCTCATGAATATAGAGAACAGATTGATGATTGCCTCATGTGGAGGGGTGGGGAGTGGGCAAAATGGGTAAAGGGGGTCAGAAGGTACAAATTTCCAGTTATAAAATGAATTATTCATGGAGTTGTAATATATAACTTGGTGGGTATAATTAATAACACTGTTTGCATATTTGAAAGTAGCTAGACGAATGGATCCTGAAAGTTCTCATTACTAGAATAAATAATTTTTGTAATGATGTAGGAAGGCCTTCCCAAGTGGTTCAGTGGTAAAGAATCAGTCTGCCAATGCAGTAGACATGGCTTCAATCCCTGGGTTGGAAAGATCCCCTAGAGAAGGAAATGGCAACACACTCCAGTATTCTTGCCTAGGAAATCTCATGGACAGAGGAGCCTGGTGGGCTACAGTCCACAGGGTCACCAAAGAGACGGGCTTAGTGACTAAACAACAACAAAGATGTTACCTGGACTCATGTGGTGATTGTTTTGCAATACATACAGACGTAGAACACTACATGGTACACTAATACAATTTATGTAAGGTATACCTAGAAAAACTAACAAAGGAAAAAAAAAAGAAGAGCTATGTGTTATGCACCAAACAGTCCAAAAACATGTGATAATAGTGATGATGATTTGAGCGTGGCATCCACAAGAGAGATGGGAGAAGAGCACCACCCTAGAGACCAGCTGCTGGGCTCTAACCTTTTAAAAAATCTAATGTGGAAGAATGATTCCTTCTGGAAATTTTCAAGTAGCTGTGGGCCTCCTAGTTTTCCTTAAACTTCAAGCTTTAGGTGCTCCAGGATGTAATCAGAGTCTCCTCCTCCATCTTTTATTGCCATAGTAAATAATTTGTTGGAACAGCCTTTAAGAAAATATCCTCCAAAAAACACTCATAAAGTGTATTTATCACCAATATTGAGCTCCTATCCTGCCATCATGGACTGATTGGAAACATATGACAGTGCTGAAGAAATCCAGACGCCTCCATTCGGGCCCTGAATGAGTGGGGAAGAGTCGCAGGGTAGGCAGTGGAAAGGGGATATATATTTCCTGGGAAGCAGAATGCAGTTTCTGGGGTTCAAGAGGAGTCCTTGTTCCCTCTGCCTCTCACTCCCGAAGTCCAGGTTCTCAGATCCTCTCTACTCTAGTATTTTAATTTGGATGTTGGATTTTCTGTTTGCTGTCTTTTTTAAAAGATTTGTTTGTTTACTCATTTATTTACTTTAGGCTGTACTGGGTCTTCGTTGCCGAGCTCGGGCTACTCTCTAGTTGGGATGCCTGGGCTTCTCACTGCAACGGTTTCTCCTGTTGCAGAGGATGGACTCCAGGCACAGGGGCCTCAGTAGTTGTGGTGCAGGGACTTAGTTGCCCAACAGCATGTGGAATCTTCCTAGACCAGGGATCAAACTCGTGCCCCTGTATTGGCAGGCAGATTGTTAACCATTGGACCACCAGGGAAATCCTACTCTAATATTTTTAAATAGTGAAAGCTGAAATGTAGAAGGTTTAGTCACTTGCCCACAGTCAGTATTAGTCATTGGCAGTACTGCAATCCAAGCCTGTCTGACTATGCACAGCACAGTCGGGATTTGAGTTCAGTGAACCTCCCAAATAGTGCTGACACTTATGATCCAAGCACCGATGATTACCGAATGCTGAAGAGTAATTATCTCTCCCAGTAGGCACAGGTCTCAATTAGACACAAGGAGATTTTGCTTTCTTAGATACACTGGGAGTCAAGTAATAACTCTAATAGTCAGGGAGGTGCAATGCAAAGGAATTATTTGGGGGCTTTATTATTGTTGAAGTATGATAATAGAATTGAATTACATTGTCCTAATCTTTGAAAGATACACAGTGAAATCTCTGTATAGAATAATGTGATGACAGGAATTTGCTTCAAAATAACCCAAGGTGGGAGGTAGGTGTGGGGGTAGGTGTGGGGGATGGATGCGAGTGTGGGTGGAAGCCTGGATGAGAAGTTTATTAGTGAACGGTTAATTGCTGAAGCTGGGTGATAGATGAATGGGAGCTCATTTTCTTACTCTCCTGGCAACCGAATGGCAGTGGCAGTTCCAGCCACAATAACATCAAAAAGAATAAAAATGATCATCTTTTCTTGAGGCTTTCTCTTAGGAGGGAAGGAGAAGGAAGAAAGGACGTGGGTAGGAACCAACTTTGTCTATTGCACAAGAAAGGATTCCCTGCTCAAGTATGTAGGGCTGGGAAAGCCATGAATGCCAGTACACACAACAGCTCCTAACAGTATAACAAGTCTCATAAACCCCTAATTCTGAGGGGTTCCCCATCAATGCCTCATACCAATGGTCCCAATGAGTCAGACCTCACTGAGAGGCTCTCATAAAAAGGAATGGAGGGACTTCCCTGGTGGTCTAGTGGCTAAGACTCCATGCTCCCAATGCAGGATGCCCAGGTTCAATCTCTGTTTAGGGAACTAAAGATCTCTCATGACACAACCAAAGACCTAATTAAGCC
The DNA here is from genome assembly GCF_023699985.2 of Odocoileus virginianus. Taxonomy (NCBI): domain Eukaryota; kingdom Metazoa; phylum Chordata; class Mammalia; order Artiodactyla; family Cervidae; genus Odocoileus; species Odocoileus virginianus. Next base: position 62,073,836 of record NC_069682.1, on the reverse strand, counting down.
AAATAAATAAATAAACATTAAAAAAATCAACTTTATATTAAAAAAAAGGAATAGAGAGAATTCTTAATACAATCACTATTTGGAATCAGTGAAAAGACCACTTCTAACTTAGGAAGTAAGCAAGTTCCTTAGCCAGTGAGCTGAAGCAGCTGTTTATTACCTACCTTAGCACTAAGGGGGCTTCCCAGGTGGCACTAGTGGTAAAGAACCTGCCTGCCAATGCAGGAGATGTAAGAATCATAGGTTCAATCCCTGGGTCAGGAAGAACCTCTGGAGGAACACATGGCAATCCACTCCAGCATTCTTTCCTGGAGAATCCCATGGACAGAACAGCCTGGTGGGCTATGGTCCACAGGGTCGCACAGAGTCGGACACAACTGAATTGACTTAGCATGAATGCATAGCACTAAGGAGATGGATTAGCTATCTACTGTTGTGTAACAAGTTACCTAAAACATAGTGGCTTAAAACAACAATAAGTGTTTATTATCTCACACAGTTTCTGTGGATCAGGAATTTGGAAGCAGTTTTAGCAGGATCAAGGTCTTTTCTGAGATTAAAGTCAAGATGTCAGTCATTTCCAGGATGGGTCAGTCACGCACCCAGCAGGTTGATGGTGCCTGATGGCCAGAGACCTCCATTCCTTATCACATGGATCCACCTGACCACCCCTGTGTTCTCACAACATGACAGCTGGCATCCTCCAGAGCAAGTGATCAAGAGAGATCAAGGTGGAAGCTACGACATTTTTTGTGACTTAGTCCTAGAAGTTATAGTCCATCATTTCTGCAACATCCTATGGGCTGCACAGGTCAGACCTGTTCTTTGTGGGAGAGGATTACACAGGGTATGAATGTTAGGAAGCGAGAGTCATTGGGTTCAACTTGGAAGTGGAGCCTCCAATGCAGTCAAGCTTTCAGATGATGCAACCTGGCTGACATCTTCACTGCAGCCTCTTGAGACATGGGGCACCAGAACCATCCATCTACGCCGGTCCCAACTTCCTCATCCACAGAAACACCGAAATAATAAATGCTTTGGTATTTTAACCTCCTGAGTTTTTCAGTAATTGGCTATGCACCAATGGATATAAAAAATCGAAGAAGCAAGTGAGGTGCCGAAGAGTGAATTCCCATCATTGGCTGCCGCCATGACCTATTGATAAACTGAGCATCTGATTAATACCCCTTTAGACTCCCTGAACCATTCCTGGTAGACATCAATGAGGGCAGAGAATGGACCTGCGCGCCAGGTTGACGTGGAGGGGCAGCTGCTAAGTGTACATCTTCGCTTAGAGGATCACAATGCATGCCAGTATATTTAAAAGCTCCAAGCAGTCTGGTAGGGGAAAACCTGTTTAACTGTTTTACTCAATGCTCTCCAGTCTATTTGACCACAGAAGCCATTTTTCATGCAACATCTGTGGAAGCAGTATTCTGAGAAACACACCTTAAGAAAAACAACTCTACGTCAACCTCCACAGAAGTTTCAGCAAATCCTCTACTCAGAGAGAGATCTCAAATTTTTGCTTAGAAAAAAAATCTGTGCATATCCATGTATACATTTAAAAGACCTAAATTTTTCCAAGCCTGACCTCCTGAGCACGTAAATGATGTCCCATTGACATTATTTAATATTCTCTGACACAGAGCTTCTTCCTACACCAGTCAAAGCAACCCCACCCCACCCAGCCCAATTCTCATAAACAACTGAGTTCTTTCTGGGCATGCACATACCCATGTACACTCCTGGTTGCTCCTCTCAAAGGACTGACTTCTTAGACTTCACTGGTGGTCCAGGGTTAAGAATCTGCCTGCCAATGCAGGGGACACAGGTTCCAACCCTGATCCAGGGAGATCCCACATGCTGCGAGGCAGCAAAGCCTGTGGGCCACAGCTTCTGAGTCCTCGCTCTAGAGTTCACGTGCCGCAACTACTGAAGTCCACACACTCTAGAGCCCGTGCTCTGCAACAAGAGAAGCCACTGCAATGAGAAGCCCACGCATCGCAACTAGGGTAGCCGCAACTAGAGAAAGTCCACGTGTAGCAACGAAGACCCAGAGCAGCCATAAATAAATAAACGACATTTAAAAAGAAAGAAAGAAGGGACTGACTTCTTCAGTAGCAGCTGTTGCCCCCAGGTAACTTGAAGGGAAGCCTCACCCTCACCTTTAGGATGCTCCTCAGGGTGGTGCTCCCTGGCGCTCCAGAAACTGCAGGACGTGGAGGTGTCACAGGCTCCTGGTTGGGTCCTCAGAGCAGCAGAGCTGGAGTGTGTCCTGCAGAGGTGTATGGAGTGGGCGTCTTTCCTCAGTCTAGGTGGCACTTGCCCTTTGGACACCAAAGCAGTTCTGCTTGTACCTGGCATCTCACTTCCTCTGCCCATAGCATCTCTCTATAAGAGGGTTGGGCTCCATCCCTGAGTCAGACCAAGTGGTAGACAATACCCTGTTCTCCCAACTCCCCATCTACCCTCAGATGTCCACAAAACCTCAGAGATTCTTTTCTTTCCCATTGCTCCCTTCCCTACTTCTCTTCCTCCTTTTCTTTCCATCTTGCTCCTCTTCTTCATCACCCTCATCACCTGGTTGGGGGCGTTAGTTAGTCCATCAGATTCTATTGGAATCTAAAGTCCTGTTAGATCAGCTGGGACCCCCTTCTCTGAATCTTACATACACGCATGCATGTGTGCTGAGTCACTTCAGTTGCGTCTGATTCTGTGCGACCCTACGGACCATAGCCCACCAGGATCCTCTCTCCATGGGATTCTCCAGGCAAGAATACTGGCACGGATTGCCATCCTCTCCTCCAGGGGACCTTCCCAACCCAGGGATCAAACCCACGTCTCTTATGTCTCCTTCACTGGCAAACAGGTTCTTTACCACTAGCGCCACTTGGGAAGCCCAGATCTTACATGAAGAGGATGCAAAGGCTATGTGATGTCAGTAGTGATGCTCTCTGAGGAGTGGGCTATGAGTGGCTTAAATTTTCTTTTTTGTTGTTGTTTATTTGCATTTTCTCAATTTCTATCCTGAACAAGTATTATAGAAGTAAATAATAAATATATAAAATATATAGGTAACTACAAAGGCAATAATATAAAACCGTTTTTTATGTCCATGCTATGTGTTAGTTATTTGTAATGCCATACCTTAAGCTTTGTAAAATGACGTAGTTTCTATTCTCTTTGGATACACATGCTCCCCTCCCCCAATGCACCTCTAATCATCCTATTTCTCTCCATGATAAATAACCACTGTTGGTTATTTTTGGAATAGGTTTTTATGGAGCTTATTACATTTTCTATTTATGTGTTTTTGTTTATACCATCACCTTATTCCGGAAAGGATTTAAAGTGACTTAAGAAGATACATGGCTTCCCTGGTAGTTCAGCTGGTAAAGAATCTGCCTGCAATGCAGGACACCCCGGTTCAAATCCTGAGTCAGGAAGATCCCCTGGAGAAGAGATAGGCTACGCACTCCAATATCCTTGGGCTTGTCTGGTGGCTCAGATGGTAAAGAATCTTCCTGCAATGCGGGAGACCTGGATTTGATCCCTTCGTTGGGGAGATCTGGAGGAGGGCATGGCAACCCAATCCAGGATTCTTGCCTGGAGAATCCCCATGGACAGAGGAGCCTGGCAGACTACAGTCCATGAGGTCACAAAGAGTCAAACACAACTGAGTGACTAAGCACAAGAAGATACATAAAGTACAGCAAGGTAATCTAAATTAAAAGAAGGTATAAGAAAAGGGAAAAAACATGGAGAAGAGCATATAACAGAGATAAAAAATGAAGCTAATACAAAAACACACAGAGTCCTATTGGCTTGCTCCAGGGAGGCCACTAGTTGGTTTTAAGTAAATAACTAGCAAATACAGAAAGAGAAACTTGTCCATTAATTGGTCTGTCCTACTCCAGTCAGCTCATCTAGTGGTTTTCAAATTATGGTCCTGTGGAACACTTTCATGAACTGCACCCAGCTGTTCCAAAATCCAGTTGTGGAGAACTGGTGGTTGTAGGACAATTCATGGAGGGAAGGGTTAATTACCTTCATTGGTCATTTTCCCTTAGTGCATGTCCCCCAACTTTAGCACCTGCTTTCACCTTTTATGGCAGAGCCCTATACAAGACAGTATTTGATTTTAGCATAAAATTATATTATTACTCATTAAAAACTTAATTTGTCACCATTTCATGCTATTTTGCAAGAAGAACAATGATTTCAAGATGTTTCTCTACCACCTAAAAAAGCTGGGGAACGTCCAGTTGGGGAAGGTGCTATCTACAAGGGCCTCCCCGGTGGCTCAGTGGTAAAGAATCTACCTGCCAATACAGGAGACGCAGAAGACACGGGTTCTATCCCAGGGCCAGGAAAATCCCCTGGAGGAGGGAATGGCAACCCATTCCAGTATTCTTGCCTGAAGAATCCCATGCAGAGGGGAGCTGAGCAGGCTACATACAGTCCACGGGGTCGAAAGGAGTTGGACACGACTGAATGGCTGAGCACACAGGCACACTATCTACAAGAATTCAGCTGAGTAGCCTTGCTCTGGCCACTGGAACATGCTTTGCCTGTCTGTGGAGCAGGTCAGAGTTGTCAGAGGATTAACAGTCCACCCCACCCTCCCACTCCAGAGCAGCTCTCAGCCTGATAGAACTTAGTGCGTAAATGCCCAGCTCCCTTACTCCTCAGGTGGGGTAACTCTGAGCTATGGTGTTGTTCACTGGCTCCCAGAGGTCCGGCCAGTGTTTCCTGGGGTCACATCCCAAATAAACTCTGTAAATCTGAATTCTTATCTCAGGCTTTGGGGAGATCCCAAATAAGATAGTCTATCACAAAGACAACGGGTTTGAGTATTGTAGGGGAGGATGGGTAGACCAGTTGTCCAGGCAGGAGGTGCTTGGGGTTTGACTTGGGTGGTGTTGGGCATGGATAAAAGTTGAAGAAAAATCAGCAGAGCCATGATACACACTGAATGTGCCAGAAAAGGAAGAAGGCGATGTGAAGGCTGCCTCCTGGGCTTTGTCCTCCCTGGAAGGGAGGGCAAGGGGAAAGGTCAAGAATACATATGTTAATAATTTTGTGCATGTCACAGAACAGCTTGTAACCACCAGATTTTCTGGAACTCTCTGCTGTCTTCTCGCCCTGCCCCGACTCATCAGACTCTAGAACAACCTAGCTGCCATTGTCAGGGGAAGTCTGCAATTTCTCCTGCAGGGCAGGATCCAATAACAGTATTCTCATCCAATAAAGGTGGTTGGCGCACAGGGACAAAATATTGAATTAAAAACAATACCAGCGCTGCTGAGCTCGCGCCACCCCTGAACTGCCTGTGCGTGCCTTTGCTCTGCAAATTGGTAATGGGAGCCCCAGGGAAATACTGTCCAGGAGAGCGAGGAGGAGGGAATGTGGGAGAGACGGAGAAGCAAAGTTAACTCTTAGCCTCAGTTGGCAGAGCCAGCACTTGGGAGCAAGGAGTCAGCTGCCAGAAACCCAGCCCTGAGCTGGTGCCCTGGCCTTGGTCCTATCTCCGTAAAGCCACCTTCAGTGAGAAACTTGGATCTTCTGGGATCGGGTATTCTTGGCTTTGCAGCCTGCGCCCACCCTACTGCATCTCCACCAACTCTGGCGGCTCAGACGGTAAAGAATCTGCCTGCAATGCAGGAGACCAGGGTTCGATCCCTGGATTGAGAAGATCCCCTAGAGGAGGAAATGGTAACCCACTCCAGTCTTCTTGTCAGGAGAATTTCAAGAGCAGAGGAGTCTGGTGGTCTACAGTCCATAGGGCTGCAAAGAGTCTCAGACACGACTGAGTGACTAACACCTTCTTTCCACCCTGTTGCTTGACTCTGTGACCTGGGGTTAAGTCCTCAGATAACTCTGAACTTCAGTTTGCCAGCGGTGTTATTTCAACGCCCAGGACATGCCAGCACTGCACTTAACATTTATTTAATCCTAACAAGGACTCTATTTCCATTTTATATTTGCTGGAACCAAAGCTCAGAGGAGTCAGGTAACTAACCCAGGGTCACACAGCCAGATTTCGGATAAAGCAATGTGAACACTGCACAGGCCCTGTTAACCATTACAGACTACTCAGATAGGAGATCTCCTATTTTCAGGGTGTTTGGGGCATCCACATGCCATTGGAGGGAGGGGCTCTCTCTGTCTTTAATACAGAATCTAGTCTCACACCTTGCCATGTTCTCTTTCCCCCTCCCCCTCTCCCCACTCCCCTCTTTTTTAAATTTTTTTCCTCCAACCTTTTCATAGCCCAGCTTACAAATTCCTCCCCTTGGTTCTTGGCCAACAGTTTCCCACAACCATATCATCACCTTTTAGCCACCTCACTTGGCATCTTAGCGCCTGCTCACATCCATGCCCAAAAGGGCCTCACCTGTCTCCAAGGAAGCTTATCAAAGTATTCCCCCAACCCAAACAGTTGTTTTCAGGAAGAATCCTGATGCCCACTGTTACAGTGATCAATGTGTTTCCATCATGCTTCAAAGCCTGAAGCTCAGATGGGGTCCTAGGGGTCCTAGGTCTGTCCTCAGAACAGACCTAGGGGTTTGGACATAGTAAGTACACTGGGGTTGTCGAGGCTGAGCTGTGGAAGTAAGCGGGGCTGCCCAGGGAGAGTGAGTGGAGTAAGAAGGGCAACCTTGTCCCTTTCCTTCTCCTCCTCCAGATTCAGGAATGCAATTCCAGGACCTTGACATCTACATAACCACCAGCGTTAAGGGAACTGGATTTGGCAAGTAGAGATCAGATGAGTCTAGTCATAGAGTAAGTTTGGGGTGAGTGTAGAGGCTTCCACGGAGGCAAAAAAAAAAATTAAATGATGACCATAGCAACAACCAGAACTGGTATGAAATAGTGAGTACTTATTATACACCCTGCACGGTCCAAAGCAGCCCTTTCTGTGTATTACTTTATTTTATTGTCAAAGTCCTATGGTATGAGTTTTCTCCTCCCCAGGAACCGAATCTCACAGGCATTAACTGAGACATTAATGTCACAACTTGTCCAAGGTCACAGAGTGAGGAAGCATTTAGCTGGGACTTGCCTTGGCTCTGTCTGACTGCAAAGCCTGCACCTTAATCCCTCCCAGGCCCGAGCAGTGAAGACAACCACTTGCCTTGGCAACCTTTTATCCTCTTGTATCAGTCAGAGTGCTTTGGGCTGCAAAAATGGAACCACCAATTTAGTTGATTAACAATGAGAAAAATGTATCAACTCAAAGATTAAGTTTTAAGGTTTAATGGCTGCAGGAGTCATTAATTCAGCAGCTCAGTGATGTCCCTTCCAACTTCCCATGATGTCATCATTAATGTGTTGGTTCACCTTCCTGGTCACAAGATGGCTGCTACATCTCCAGATATCATGCACAAAACACGACCACACCCTGCAAAAGAAGAGGGATTTCTTTTGAGCAAGAAAACCTTTTCCAGAAGTACTTGAGAAAATATTCCTTTTACTTTATTGGCTGTAATTGTTCTCATTCCTGTTCCCTAACCAATCAGCCACAGGGAAAATGGAAAGTTCGTGAATAGTTGAACTTTAGATCGTGCCCATTTGTAGGAGGATGGATTACCCCCCAAATCAAGTTTCTATTAGAAAGGAGAAAGAGGGCAATGACTGCTTTTGAGTAAACAAACAAAAATGTACACTACGCCTCTCTTTTCTCTTCCCAACCCCCAATATCCTCTTTCTCTATCAGTTAACATTTTATTCACCCTTCAAGAATCAACTCAAATATTTTTTCTGGGCAGTCTTCCCTGATTTTTTCCCCATCAGATTAACTACTCTCTTTACTGTGCTTCTAAGGAGCTTGGCACATGCTACTTACATGATCTTCACCACATCCTTATGGAGAGAGCTCAGGTTTTAGAGTAACTAGAACCAACTTCGAATCCCAGGTCTGCCACTTCTTTCACAGAGGACTTTAGGTATACCACTTTCTTCCTTTAAGCCTCAGCTCTCTCGTCTGTATAGTCTTCATTCCTTTTTAGGCAGTTTTGAGGACTAAGGCAGCTAATATGTCTGGGATTATTCAATAATCTCCTTGGAACAAAGAAAGGGAGGAAGGAAAGACACTATAAGTCTGGACAAGTCAAAATGGAACTCTCAGCAAGAAAAGCAAAAGTCATTTCAAGGTGCCGACCACAAGGCCCCCTTCCCCTGAAGTTCCCCTCCCCCTGGATCTCCCAAGAAAGTCATTTTTCATCCCCAAAGCCATTTGGTTTAGAGAGAAGGGGGAGATGCAGTGGCAGGGTCCGTATTGTGCCTGCCCTGGCACCATCCATCACCCAGCCGACAGGAACTCACCTCCCACAAATAAAGTTATGACAAGCGTCCCCAACCCATTCTTTCAGCCGTTGCCTCCCTGTTTCCATCATCTCTGACATTATAAGCCATCAGCCAAGCTGTTTGTCATGCCTCTGACAGGGCCTTGGCATCATGGGCAGGAGAGGCTGTGCTAAAGTACAGCTGGATTCAAGGGTGGATGTCCCACCCCCACCCCCACCCCCACCTGCCATTGGTGATCTTGAGTTATTCCACATGGGCTCTCAGAAAGCATTTCTCCCCTGAGGGGTAGGGGTCCAGAGGTGGAGCAGAACTGGAGGGGAATATGCATTCATTTATCTACTTGGCAAACAGGAATGAATACTTCTACCGTCCTGACCCTGTGTTAGGCACAGCTGCAGCCACAGAGTGACATTAAGCACAGGCCTTGCCCTTGAGGAGTGCCCAGTATAGTGGGAAAGTGGAAAACAAGTCATTTCAACAGACAGTGCCAGCACAACTGTGGCAGAGTCAGTCTAAGGGTTATGGGAGCACAGAGAAGGGTAGGAACATAGGGAAGGCTTCCTGGAGGAGGTGACATTTGAGCTGAGATCTGCAGGAGAAAGAAAAAAAGACATGTGAGGGGACAGAGTGAGTGATACGGTGAAAGGTTCCCTTTCTCCTCTGCAGATTTGTCTACTTGTAAGCCCTGAAGGACAGAGTGGAGAGGAGATATGGGAGAGAGAATCATATTCCATGGAGGCCGAATACATCAGCAAGGTCCCTTCCCTTTCACTTCCAGTAGGGTTTGGCCAGTGGGAAGCAAGAGCAAGCAATCAGGAGGGAGGAGACAGAGGCAGATTGTTTCTCTTTCCCAGGTCCCTCCCTGTAAGCTCCTTCCACCGAAGGCTGCAGCTCCTGCCAGGCAGAAGCCTCCTGGAACCACAGCTACTCTCCCTGGATTCCAGTAACCACATCTGGCTCTTGCCCTTCAGACTAGGGGTGCCAAAGGCTCCCCACTGTCTAGCCCAGAGAAGCCTCACCATCCTGTGTTGGATTCCTGAAACACTATCGTAATTCCCTAAACACAACAGTTCCTTTATTATAGTCTCCTGAAATTACAGCTCCAGTGCCTCTGGCTCCTTCAAGGACCCTGCCTGTTACACCCTGGCAGCTCAAGGCTCTGCTTGACCCTCTTCTGGTGCTAAGTCAGTCCCATGTGGTGGCCGTGGGTGAACCACATCTGCCATTATTTGTGCCCTTGTGCGTCCCCTCCTACAGCGAACACTGGACTTGGCCATCTGACTGGCTTTGACCAATGGAATGTTAGCATGGGTGAGGCAGGAGAGGCTTCAGAAGCACTTGTGCTTGATGTTTTGGAATGTTCCCTCTTGGAATCCTGTTGCCATGCTGAAAGGGATACTGGGATATCTTGATGTAGAGGGGAAACCACGTGGAAGGATCCAGGAAGATGACCTGCCATATGATAAAAAAGGCAACATAGGGCAGAACGGATGTTCCCCAACTAATAGTCATCACAGAGATTCCAGACCCTAATCGAGAGACTTTGTAAAAGCGGGGGTGGCAGTCTGCCTTAGAAGTGGGGTGTTTAACTCAAACATTGTTTAGAATTGTCAGCATTGGGTGGTAAAAAGCAGACTGACTTTTAACCAATGTTAACTATCATTTTGGGGCTCCCCACATGGCTGAGAGGTAAAGGACCTGAATTCAATCCCTGGTTCAGAATGATTCCCCTGGAGAAGGGAATGGCAACCCACTCCAGTATTCTTGCCTGGAAAACCCCATAGACAGAGGAGCCTGGTGGGCTACAGTCCATGGGGTCAGAAACGACTCAGATACAACTTAGAAACTAAAATAGCAACAACAACAATGGCTATTGTTAAACTTTTTGCAAAAAATGCTTTTCCTTATTGTCAGCACCTAGAGTGGACCACCTCCCACCCCCAACCCATCTCCCTACTCCAACTCTATTGGTCCTGGGACTTTCTAGTCCAGTCACAACTGAATGCAGCCACATGAGTGACCCCAGCCGACATCATGTGCAGCAGAAGCACCCCTGTCAACCTACAGAATCTTGGGAAATAATAAATCATTGTTGCTTTGCTCCCAAGTTTTGGGGTGGTTTGTTACACACCAATGAATAACTGAAACATACCGGCAGCTCCAGTTCTATTGCAAGTTCAAGGGCAACAAGAACTTTTCTGGAAGCTCCCCTAAGAGTCAGAGTCCTGGAATCACTTTGATTGGTTTCCCCTGGGTCATATGCCAGCTATGAACTAATGGTCTGGCCTGCTGCTGCTGCTAAGTCGCTTCAGTCATGTCCAACTCTGTGCGACCCCATAGATGACAGCCCACCAGGCTCCCCCGTCCCTGGGATTCTCAAGGCAATTACACTGGAGTGGGTTGCCATTTCCTTCTCCAATGCATAAAAGTGAAAAGTGAAAGTGAAGTCGCTCAGTCGTGTCCGACTCTTAGCGACCCCATGGACTGCAGCCCACCAGGCTCCTCCATCCATGGGATTTTCCAGGCAAGAGTACTGGAGTGGGTTGCCATTGCCTTCTCCAGTGGTCTGGCCAGGGGAACATAATACACTGATTGGCTCAGGCTGGCTCACCTGCTTTATTCTGGTGCAGGAGGTGGAGTCCCACTTGGACCTCTGGACTGACAGTGGGGAGGGGATTCCTAAAGGAAGATGGGGAAAAGAAGGCTGGCTGCTAAGGACCCTTGATGGAGATAAAATTTGGGGAAGATTATCCTTGGTGTTCCCCATCCAGTTACTGTTTGTGCCCATAAGAAATGGATAAATTCCCTGGTGATCCAATGGTTAACATTCTGTGCTTTTTCTGCTGTGGGTCCAGGTTTCATCCCTGATTGGGAAAGAGGTCATACAAGCTGCACTGCATGGCAAAAAAAGAAAAAAACAGGAGCGTGTATATGTGTGGCGGAGTCCCTTCACTACTCACCTGAAACTACCACACCGTTGTTAATCACTATACCCCAATACAAAATGAAAAGTTTAAAGTTAAAAAAAGAAAAGGGTAAAAATGGATCCCCAATATAAAAATGTAAAAGACCCCTATGATGTGACAAGCAAAAGTGTTAATCACTCAGTCATGTCAGACTCTGTGATCCCACGGACTATAGTCCACCAGTCTCCACTGTCCATGGAATTATCCATGCAAGAATACTGGAGTGGGTTGCCACACCCTTCTCCAGGGCATCTTCCCAACCCAGGGATCGAAACCAGGTCTCCTGCATTGCACGCAGATTCTTTACCAGCTGAGCCACCAGGGAAGCCCAGGAATACTGGAGTGGGTAGCCTGTCCCTTCTCCAGGGGATCTTCAAGACCTAGGAATCGAACCAGGGTCTCCTGCACTGCAAGTGGATTCTTTACCAACTGAGCTATCAGGGAAGCCCTATTATGGCAGTGGTGGTGGACAAAGAGAGAGGCTACCCAGACACCCCTTTAAGTAAGGGCTTGCTGCCCAGTGTGGAGCATACAGCAGCCAACAGCTGTCAGCCCTTCCAGGTCTGCCTCCGCCTCAGCGAGCCACCTGGCCTGAGGTCACACCCTTCCCAGGACAGCCTGCATCTGGTCACTGGGTGAGCCAGGGTTTTAAGGCCTGACGCAGAGCCATGCTGCCAGGCGATGCTCATTCCAGAGCTCCCTGCTGGGCTGCCTGAGGCTTTGTAGAACCTGCATCAGTTGACTGATCAACTTCCATCTAACCCTGCTCTCTCCTCTTCCTTTCACAGGTGTTAATCCCTAATAAATACCTCACTTCTGGAAATCCCAATCTGTGAAGCAACACTCGTCACTGAGTATCTTCTTTTTTTAATCAGCGAATATATTTTTAAATTATTTATTTGGTTGGTTGTGCCCAGTCTTAGTTGCAGCACATGTGATCTAGTTCCCTGACCAGGGATTGAAGAAGCGTCCCCTGCATTGGGAGCCTGGAGTCTTAGCCTCTGGACTGCCACAGAAGTCCCAGGAGCCTGTTGATAAAGGGTTGCCGAGTGAAAACTGGCTCCTTGCTCAGGAGAATGAGAAATGGGAAATAGTTGGTGCGGGCGACAGAGGCTGGCATGGGGACTGCCAGGCGTTAAGCAGCTATTGTGTAGGAAGGGGCCGGGGGCTGGCAGAGGCACCTGCTTCCTCAGAGGGGAGAGGAGGGTCTCTCCAGGGACCCCCGCAGCTCCACCCGCATGCATCTGCAGCCACCCACTCATCAGGCACCTGGATCAATTATGAACGAGACCGCACACATGCTGGTAGACCTTAAGACAAGGCAAGCCAGGGCTCTCCTCTGGGCTGGGCCTGGCCTCAAGTGGTCTGTCTGGGGTCCTGCGGCCTGGGGGCCCGTGGCAAGGGAGCAGAGACTGCTCAAGTCCTAAAGCAAAAGCTTCCTCCTCTTTTTGTAGAATCTTAAGTATTCCAGAATCTTGGAAGGGGAGATTCAACATTCCAGGACCATCATCACAGAACCGGAAATGGTTCTAGACAGTCTTGGGACAAGTGACAGTCCCAACCAATGGACAGTCTTGGGACACTCAATCGTGCCTGACTCTTCGCGACTCCATGGACTGTAGCTCTCCAGGGTCCTCCATCCATAGGATTCTCCAGGCAAGAATTCTCTTCTCCAAGGGATCTTCCTGACCCAGGGATCTAACCCAGGTCTCCTGCATTGCTGGTAGATTCTTTACCAACTGAGTCACCAGGGAAATCCCTGGAACAAAAGAGTCCCTGGTTTAAAGGATCCCGGTATTTACAGGCTAGAAGGGGGCCAGGCAGGCTCTTCATCTGAGCATTGCTGTCTCTGAGCATTTCTCTGAGTGCAGACCCTAATCGCATGGTGCGGTCTGGAAGCATTTACCACATTCCTTTAAGTGCACGGGAGGGGGATTTCCCTGGTGGTCCAGTGGTCGGCTCCACACTTCCACAGCAGGGGATGCGGGTTCGATCCCTGGTTGGGGAACTAAGATCCCACATGCTGCTTGGTATGGCCAAAACATTAAAAAATAATAATAGTAAAATGCATTTAAGTGCACAGGAGAAGAAAACAGACCCTACAGGAGCGGGGTGGGGACAGGAACTGAGATCAAAAGGGGGGGGGGTGTCATAGATGGAAAAAAAACAGTGTGTAAGGATGGGATGAGGAACAGCAGTTGTGTGGGAGGGACTGTCTTTATGAAAGTGAGGGTTTCAGATGAAACAACACATGCAAAGCATCTGAATGGCACATGATAAATGTTACCTCACTTGCCTTTTTCTTCTGTTCACAGTTCTCTGTTTCCTATATTTCTGAATTATCCACATTCACAGTAAGGAGTTTGGGGAAAATGCAAGGTTATCTGGAAGGGACACTGAACTGACTCCCCCGACCCAGAATCATCCATCACAATGTATGGAGACATGTGCTCAGTACAGGCCAGGACTTTCTACAAGGGGAACAGGAGGATGGATGACTGATCACAGAGAGTAACCCAGGAAGGGATATTTGAATAGGGTTTTGAGAGTAAAAGAGGAGTTCACTATGCAGAGAAGATTGTAGTGGGGGGAGAGAGGACTTCCACATACTTTCTGTGCTTGTAAAATGAATTGCTAAGACTTCCCCCTTTCTAATCCATACCTTAGGTATGAATTCAAGCAGCTACCCACTATGACTTTACAGATGGAAAAATAGTTGAATATGGGCAGATCAAAGCAATCCTCACATTTCTCTCCTGTTTCTAAAATCCCTGAGGCGGAAATACAAAGGAAACAACAGTGTGTCCTAAAACCCAAGTTAGACCTTGAGATGGAGAGATGTTTTCAAGAGTAGGGGCCAAAATGAGGGCATTTTTGATACAACTAAGTGTATTTCACTTAAAGATCAGTCTTTATTCCAAGATCATGGCCTTCCTACTTTAAGGGTGTTTAAAATGGCTTTATACTTATGAAATTAGGGTGATAGTAAATGATCATTGTAAGTCAGATTGTGTGTGTGTGTGTGTGTGTGTGTGTGTTTACTTGTTAAAATAAAAAGTCAATAACCCTATATTGGTTCTCACAACAAAAAAAACTTCATGTCATGTCACTTTCTGAAACCTCAGAGTTTCAGAACTGCAGAGTCAGAAGCCATTGGTGGTAGGAGACTCCAACTTATCATTTGGGCTCTGCTCTGTGTCACCTCCCCAGAGGGCTCCTCCCTGGCAATCCTGCCTGAAGCGGCTTCTCTCTGCCTCCCCAGGTTTTCTCTCTGCTCCATCTCCTTGTTTCTTCCGTTCAGAACACTTCCTCTCTGAAAGCATCTTCTTGTTCATTTGCACGTACACTTATTTATAGCGTCTTCTCTATCTGAATACATGCTGTCAGGTCAGGAGCCATGTCTGTCTTTTTCACCCACTCTTCCCGGCACCTAGCACTGTTTTTAGTGTATAAAAACTGGGGAAGTATTTGTGGAAGGAATTAGAGGAAAAAGAAAGGGAGAAAGAGAGGATGAAAGGAAGGAAGGAGGAAAGAAGGGAGAAAAGGCCATGGAGCTTGGGCACTCAGGCTGGAGAACATCAGTGGCAGTAGGGGGTGGAAGAAGCTGTGGGTATCCCATGTCAGAGCCCCTCATCCCACATTTCAGCCACAGCCGTGGTGAATAGCACCCATGCACACTGGTAGTATCCTCCCACAAGTACCTACGCAGTCTCTTAATTTTTCCACCCAAGGCTTTCTTGGGAGCCCTGAGCCCTTGCTCAACCCACCCATAGCCACAGTCCAGAGGTACAAGGGGGTTCATGCCCCCTGCAGAGATGCTTAACCCTTGGGGGAATGTAAGTTGGTCGATAAGAGCCCCTGCCCCCCATCCTTGGGGTGAATGATTGTGCCTGGTACTCAGAGGGTCCTCGGGGGTCTGAGCCCCAGGTATCCACAGCAGCAACCAGCTCCTTCCCTGTCTCCCCAGTCTCTCACCCCTGCTTGCCATGCTCACCTCTCAAGGAAATTACATGCCCTAAGTCCTTATCTCAGGCTCTACTTTGGGAGAGAATCTAGTCTTAAGACAGGCTGGGTCACTCCCCTGCACCTCGAAAATTCCCTTTCTCCTCTCTGAAGCCCAAATTCCACCTGCCCTGCTGGTCCCAGGTGACTCCTAGAGAGCCACCCCCCAACCCCCACCAGGCAGGTCAGCTGGCAGGTCTTGACCATCTTCCAACCCGGTCTCCGCTCTGAGAAATTTCAGTGAAGGGACTTGGCACGGCACATGGGGGTCCAGGTGCTTTGGAGACAGGCAGGGAGGAAAAGGCCTCTCTAAATGAGCCTGTGATGATTAAATCATCGGCTGATCCTGTGCTCCGCCCCACCTCTTGTGCTTTGGTTGAGACGTTATCTCTAATCCATTATCTTTTCTTTCTTCTCTCAGCCTCCCCAGTCTGCAGCCACCTCCGCGGGAAGGCTGAGCTGCTCTGAAACAGGACAGCCAGATGTGGCGGCAGGAACTTTATAGTTGACAAAGAACTTTACAGGCTTAGAGCTATTTATAAAGCCTTTTCTATTCACAAGACAATTGATTAGTGTTATTATTGGGGTTGTTTCTCCCCCCATAAAGAGAAGCCTTTTACTTTTTTAAAAAATTTATTTTTGATTGCTTGATAATGTTGTGTTAGCTTCTGCTGTACAACAGCATGAATCAGCTATAAGAATACATATATCCTGTCCCTCTTAGCCTCCCTCCCGTTCCACCCCGCTACATCCCACCTGGCTAGGTCATCACACGGCACCAAGTTGAGCTCCCTGTGTTATATAGCAGCCTCCCACTAGCTGTCTGTTTTACACATGAAAAAAGTGAAAGTGTTAGGCACTCAGCTGTGTCTGACTCTTTGTGACCCCAGGAACTGTAGCCCATCAGGCTCCTCTGTCCATGGAATTCTCCAGGCAAAAATACTGGAGTGGATTGCCATTTCCTTCCCCAGGGGATCTTCCTGACCCAGGGATTGAACCCAGGTCCTCCTGCATTGCAGGCAGATTCTTTACCATCTGAGCCACCAGGGAAGCATATATGTCAATACCACTTTGTCAACTTGTCCCACCTTCTCCTTTCCCCACTGTGTCCACAAGTCCATTCTCTACACCTCCATCTCTACCCTTGCCCTGCAAATAGGTTCCTCGACGAAAGTCACTCATTCATTCTCCTTTTGATTGCTTCTCTGTGTCCGGGCCCTGGGGATACAAGATGGTGCCCTTCCCACCAGGAGCTTCCAGCGCTGGTAGGGGAGAATTTCAGTCTGCGTCTAAGCAGGAAACACTTGAATATTAACAAAATAGGAACTCTAATCCAGGAAATGGAAGGTGATGGAAGAGCTGAGAAGCCAACTGGACACAGTGAAGGAGCCCAAAGGGGAATAACAGCCGGTGGCTCCCACCACCCACAGACCTGAGGGGCAGACGGCAGATGAGGTGCCAAAAAATATTTGTAGAGCATCTCCCCTGTGCTGGCCATTCTAGATGCTGAGTATAAAGGATGACCAGGACAGCCATGGGACTTGCCGCCATGGAGCTAACAGTCTACTAGGAGAAACAGACCCTAAAAAACTTATTAGAATTGATTGTGTGAACACCCATAGTGGGCTAGGTGCTACGACCAAGCCCATCCTGGTTGTAAAAGGATAACCTAACTTAGCCTGGTGGGGGTAGGGGGGGAGTCAAGGAAGGCTCCCTGGAGGAGGTGACAGTTGAGCTGAGAGTGAATGATGAACAGGCATTATTTAGATCCCATGTCACAAACTCTCACTTCTACAGGGGCCTGTGATCAAGTGCTTGACAATGTTGCATGTCCAGCTTGGGCCAAACCCCCAGTATCCCCCAGAGGCCCCACCTCTGGCCAGACACGCATGGACACCCTCTTGGCTGAGATGGTAGCCTAGCCCACTACTGGACCTGGCAATACCTCTTAGACCACTGTTGATGAGAGATTCCTGCCAGGGCTAGAGCACCTGGAATGCATTCAAGCTCAGCACAAGCCAGTGCCTTGAGGAAGAGCCTGATCAGCACGGAGGCTTGTCCTCCACGCCGTACTGGCTGCCTGGAGCCTTGGCAGACAGTCAGGAGGAGGTGGCTGGGAGGGAAAGACAAAGAGAATTCGATTTCCACGTTGCTCCTGGTTCCCTGTTTTCAGTCCAGATGCCTCCAGATCTAATTCCAAATAAATAATTGTGCTGAGTTACCCGGGTCCCTTGGTGATTAAGTAAACACGCCGAGGCGGTGGAAATTGAATTAGTGCGGTGTGCTCAGCCATTATTACCCGCCCCTTCTCATGAATATTAATGAGTGGTTATTAAGAAATGTAAATGCTGCCTCAGGGGGTGGGTAAATGGGGGGGGAGGTCAGGGCGAGAGGACAGACCGTTCAGAAGGCAGCGTGATTGAAGGCATTTTAAAAATTATGTCGGATCTTTCTCTTCCGCACCGTAGCAATGTTTCCGGACCCTTCATTTTTATTAAAACAAGGATAAAGGAACAAATTTTAATTTGAGGATAAAATTAGCATTTTCCAAGCAGTGTTGGCGGCAGCAAGAACATATTTTGCCAGAAAATGGACATTCGGGGCGGGAGGTGCGGGTTTGGGGGAGCCGTGGCTGATGGACGATTACTTCTCTCAGTTCATCTCCAGGCAAGGGAGTAAACAAATTAATCTCTGAACGAGGAGCAGCCTGGAAAATGATGGAAGCCTGGAGGATCCAGCAGTGTCTTTGCTGGGAAGCCAGAAAGAGTCAAGGCCTCGGATCTTCTTTACTGCTGGTTCAGAAAGGTTAGGCACTTGGGTGAGGTCACAGAGAGGACGGTGCTCTGGCTGGGTTCTATGGGCAAGTTGGGAACGGGGCTGCATCTCTGAGACAAACTGCCTCCGAGGGTAGCCCCTCGTCCTACCCTTACCCCTTGATCTCCAGGACCCTCTCTGGTTGTCCCACCTCTATGGCTCCAGCTTCTACCCTCACCATTCCTTCCCAATCAGCGCTGCCAGGTTCATGTCCCCACTTTCACTATATTCTGTTTCTGCTCTACAACCTTCAATAGCTCACTATTGCCCTCTGGCTGAAGATTACACTCCTTCCTTTCACAGTTAAGTCCCTCCAGGATCTGACCACGAATCCACTTTTCCAATTTAAGTACCCACTGCTCCTCACAGCTACAATCAGATGCATCTAGGAAGGTGAGAAGGTGAAAGGAAAGGAGAAGAAAGGAAGATGGGAGGACAGGAAAGAAGGGAGAAGGGGAATGAGGGGAAGAGGAAGGAAGAAGAAACTAGTATCAAGTATCAAAATATTCCAGGTTTGCAGGACTTCCCTGGTGGTCCAGTGGCTAAGACTCTATGCTCCCAATGCAAGGGGCCGGGGTTCCATTCTTGGTCAGGGAACTATATCCCACATGCCTCAATGAATACTGAAGATCCCGCATGCCACAACTAACACCCACCGCAGCCAAATAAATTAAAAAGAAAAATAGTTTAAAAAATATTCTAAATTTGCTAAATATTTTACATAAGAATAATGGTGATGATGAGGATAACTGTAGTAACTGCTATCATCTATTGAGTTCTCCCTCTAAGCCAGCCCCAAGTTTAACACAACTTAATCCTCCCATTGTCACTGTGAGGTCGGTATTGTTATCTCCATTTTACAGAGGAGAAAACAGACATTCCACACTTTGTAAATGAAAGGAACAGCCTGTTGGACACTGAAATCTGAATTCTCGACTATTGCACCTCCCACCTCACATGGCAAACATTATCAGCCCCATTTTATAGATAGAGACAGGAGGCTCCGTGAAGTTAAGTGATTTGTCCTACAAATACCCGAAAGAAACAAACAGAAATGAGAGGATTCAAAAGGCTCTGAGCCAGCCTTGCTCCATCGTCATGAGCACAGTTCCCGGAGAAATCCAGGTAAAATGCACTGAATAGCCTAGCCCCCGCTTCCCACAGTTAATGGCACCAGGCACTCTGGAGGAAACTCAAAAGTTTGCAAAGACCTAGTTGAGCTGTGCCCCCAACTATGTCCACCAGGTGAGGCTGGGTCTATTGGTTCCCAGAGGTGTCCTCACCCAGGTCCGAGAACCCCAGGCCAGTGGAACGAAGCCCAGATGCTGGTTCAAGCATTCAGCCCCCTATGCTCTGCTCTACATAGAAAGGAGTGAATACCATCAAACTCATGCATTTTAACGACTTCTTCAGCATGCCTCACTCCATGCGCTCGCAGGAATAAAGGCTGACAGGTGCAGCTGAGTTAATCAGAGTGTATAATAGAGGAAAAGACAGGAATCACTGGCCAAATTGCAGTGAGAAAAATGGGGCGAAATCATAAGACACAAGTCAAAGGTATCCAATTAAAGTGTGATGATGTTTAAAGGGCAAGAACCCCATTCTCAGTCCCTTGGAAGTTCTTACCATGAAGATGTGTGGAACAGTGGCACATGAGATAATTTCTGGCAGTACACAGATGAACAGTTTTTTAATTTGAATAATTTCTGGCAGTACACAGATGAACAATTTTGTAATTTGAATAGGGATGTTTGATGTGTGTTAGAAAAAATATAACTAGCACATAAAACTCAAAACTAGCACATAAAATTTGATGTCTAGAATGAATCTAAACCTCACCCAAAAAAGTCATTTAATTGCTAGCCAATTAAAAGAAAAAATATTTTTTAAAATAGTATAGATGGAAGAAGAATATAACAAAAAATATGAAGTTGGCACTTATGGGACCAAAGTTTGGGAAGTAATGTTACAGTTCTTTATCACTCAAAGTGGAGTCCATGGGTCAGTAGCAGCACAATCCAGTTTGTGAGAAATGTAGAATCTCAAGACCCTCCCTAGACCAATGGAAGCAGCACCTGCATTTTAAGATTCCCTGATGACTTATATACCTGTTCAAGTATACTTTGTTTAAAAAGGGCTGATCTATCTTATTCATCACTGGGGACAATGAAGACCTTTTCAGATTTGGTCCCAGGGAAAGAGCACTGGACTGGGATTCCATTCCAGCCATGACACTCTTTGACTTGAAGAGTTTAAAACTTTGTAATTATATAAGAGGAGACTGAGATCTAGAAAAGGCATGTTGAAGACGGCAGTGTGTGATTTTTGTCAATTTCGGAGCCATTCCAGGTCTCCAAACATCTTGTCTTGTGCAGGAGGATGTGGTTGACAACAGAATTGCTGTCAACAATGTAATGTGACTTTTAAAAACTTGATTGTTAAAGACATCACAAGGAAAGAAAACTATAGAACAACGTATGAATGAATACTGATGTAAAAATCTCAATAAAATACTAGCAAAGCAAATGTAGCAACATATAAAAAGATTATATGATATGACCAAGTGGAATTTATCCCAGGAGTACAAGGTTGGGTTAACATGAAATCAGTTAATATAATACACCATCGCAATAGAATAAAGGACAAAAACCACATGATCATTTCAATATATGCAGGAAAAGCATTCAACAAAATCCAACACCCTTGCATTATAAAAAACACTCAACAAAATAGGAAAAGAAGAGAACTTCCTCAATCCACTAAAGGCCATCTAAAAAAAAAAAAATAGACCTAATATATTCAATGTGGCCAAACGCATTTCCTTCCTAAGATCAGTAGCAAGCAAAGATACTTGTTCTCACCCAGTCTATTCAAAATTATACTGGTCTTCAACAAAGGAGGCAAAAATATACAATGGAAAAAAGACAACCTCTTTCACAAGTGGTGCTGGGAAAACTGGTCAACCACTTGTTAAAGAATGAAACTAGAACACTTTCTAACACCACACACAAAAATAAACTCAAAATGGATTAAAGATCTAAATGTAAGACCAGAAACTATAAAACTCCTAGAGGAGAACATAGGCAAAACACTCTCCAACATAAATCACAGCAGAATCCTCTATGACCCACCTCCCAGAATATTGGAAATAAAAGCAAAAATAAACAAATGGGACCTAATGAAACTTAAAAGCTTTTGCACAACAAAGGAAACTATAAGCAAGGTGAAAAGACAGCCCTCAGATTGGGAGAAAATAATAGCAAACGAAGCAACAGACAAAGGATTAATCTCAAAAATATACAAGCAACTCCGGCAGCTCAATTCCAGAAAAATAAACAACCCAATAAAAAAATGGGCCGAAGAACTAAACAGACATTTCTCCAAAGAAGACATACAGATAGCTAACAAACACATGAAAAGATGCTCAACATCACTCATTATCAGAGAAATGCAAATCAAAACAACAATGAGGTACCATTACACACCAGTCAGGATGGCTGCTATCCAAAAGTCTACAAGCAATAAATGCTGGAGAGGGTGTGGAGAAAAGGGAACCCTCTTACACTGTTGGTGGGAATGCAAACTAGTACAGCCACTATGGAAAACAGTGTGGAGATTTCTTAAAAAACTGTAAATAGAACTGCTATATGACCCAGCAATCCCACTCCTGGGCATACACACTGAGGAAACCAGATCTGAAAGAGACACGTGCACCCCAATGTTCATTGCAGCACTGTTTATAATAGCCAGGACATGGAAGCAACCTAGATGCCCATCAGCAGACAAATGGATAAGAAAGCAGTGGTACATATATACCATGGAATATTACTCAGCTGTTAAAAAGAATTCATTTGAATCAATTCTAATGAGATGGATGAAACTGGAGCCCATTATATAGAGTGAAGTAAGCCAGAAAGATAAAGACCAATACAGTATACTAACACATATATGGTGTTTAGAAAGATGGTAACGATAACCCTATATGCAAAACAGAAAAAGAGACACAGATGTACAGAACAGACTTTTGAACTCTGTGGGAGAAGGCGAGGGTGGGATGTTTTGAGAGAACAGCATCAAAACATGTATATTATCTATAGTGAAACAGATCATCAGCCCAGGTTGGATGCATGAGACAAGTGCTCGGACCTGGTGCACTGGGAAGACCCAGAGAGATTGGGTGGAAAGGGAGGTGGAAGGGGGGATCAGGATGGGGAACACATGTAAATCCATGGCTGATTCATGTCAATGTATGACAAAAACCACTACAATATTGTAAAGTAATTAGCCTCCAACTAATAAAAATAAATGGGAAAAAAAGATCTTACCAAAAAAAATTATACTGGAGGTTCTAGCCATGGCACTTAGGCAAGAAAAAGAAACAAAACCTTCCAGACTGGGAAGGAAAAGTGAAACTGTTTCTAATTGTAGATGACATGATCTTTTTTTTATTTTTTTATTTTTTGACATGATCTTATACAGAGAAAATCCTAGGAAATCCCTATTTAAAAAAAAAAAACACCTATTAGAACTAATAAATGAATTCAGAAAGGTCATGGGATACAAGATTTTCAAAAGTTAATTGTGTTTGTATACACTGGCAATGGACAATCCAAAAATGAAATTAATAAAACAATTCCACTTACAATAGCAGCAAAAAGAATAAAATTCTTAGGAATAACTTTAACAAAAGAAGTGTAAAGCTTGTACTCTGAAAACTACAAAATACTGTTGAAGTATATTAAAGAAGATTTAAGTAAATGGAAAGACATCACATGCTCATGGATCAGAAGATTTAATATTTTTAAGACGGCAGTACTGCCTAAACTGAAATACAGATTCAATGCAAATTCTACCAGAATTACAGCTGGATTTATTTATTATTATTATTATTATTTTTTGCATAAAATGGAAGGGTGATTCTAAAAATCATACAGGATTACAGGGAGCTTCAAATAGCCAAAACAACTTTGAAAAAGAAATAAAATGAGAGGAATCACATTTTCTGATTTCAAAACTTCTGACAAAGCTGCAGTAATCAAGACAGCATGACAGTGGAAAGACATATAGATCAATGGAACAAAACTGAGAGTCCAGAAAGAAACCCTTACATTTATAGTAAATTGACATTCAACAAAGTGCCAATAGGAAGGAGTAGTCTTTCTAACAAATGGTGCTGTAACAACTGGATAACCACACCCCTAGCTCACACCATATGCAAAAACTAACTCAAAATGGATTATAGTGCTAAGTATACAAGCTAAAACTATAAAACTTTTAGAATAAGTGAACAATAAGAGCAATCTTTCATCACTTTGAGTTGGTCTCTAAGAGCACCAAAAGCACAAGTGGCTACAGAAAAGCTAGTTAAATTTCTTCAAAACCGAAAACATTTGTGCTGCACATGATACCATCAAGAAAATAAAAAGACAGCCCAAAAAATGGGAGAAAATATTTGCAAATCTTGTGTCTGATAAGGGACTTGGAACCAGACTATATCAAGAACTCTTCTAACTCAATAATAAAATGATAACTCAGGTTTTTTAAATGGACAAAAAATCTAAATAGGCATTTCACTAAAGATATATAGATGGCTCAGAGCACATAAAAAGATGCCCAACATCATTAACCACTATGAAAACACAAATGAAAACCAGGAGATAACTACTTTATACCTACTAGATAGTTACTGGAAAATAACAAGTGTTGGTGAGGATTTGGAGAAACTGGAACCCTCATTCACCACTAGTGGGAATGTCAGATGGTACAGCTGCTCTGGAAAACAGTCTGGTGATTCTTCGAATCTTAAGTACAAAGTTCTCATACGATGCATTAATTCCAACTCTATGTATATGCCTAAGAGAAATATAAACATGTTCACACAAAAATGTGCTCACAAATGTCTATAGCAGCATTATATATAGTAGTCAAAAAAGTGGAAACAACCCATATGCCCATTACATAATGGAATGATGAATGGATAAATAAAATGTGATATAATGCCTGCAATGGAATATCATTTGACAGTGAAAAGGAATAAAATACTGATGCATGTACAATACTATGCTAAGTGAAAGAAGCCAGTCTCCAAGTACTGCATATTATTTGATTCCATTTATATGAAATGTTCAGAATTGGCAAATCTATCATGGCAGAAAATAGACTAATGGTTGCCTGGGGCCAGAGAAGGGGAGGATCTGTGTGGAACTAGGAGGAAATGGGGTGATTGTTAATAGGTTTAGTTTGTCTTTTGGGGGTTATGAAAAATGTTCTAAAATTGAAGTGGTGATGGTTTCCAATTACTCTATGAATATACTAAAAAACTATTGAGTTGTATACTTTAAATGGTGAATTGTATGGTACAGGACCCCTAAAAGATGTCTGTGCCCTAATCCCTGAAACCTCTGAATATGGTAGGTTATGTGGCAAACAAGAATTAAGAATGCAGGTGGGGGAATTCCTTGGCCATCCAGTGGTTGGGACTGTGCCTTCCAATTCAGGGGGTGCAGGTTCCATCCCTGGTCAGGAAGCTAAGGTCCCACATGCCCCACAGCCAAGGGAGGAAAGCATAAAACAGAAGCAACATTGTAACAAATGCAATTAAGGGTTTTAAAATGACCCACATCAAAAAAAAAAGAAGAATGCGAGTGGGATTAAAGTTGTTGATCACTTGACTTTAAAGTAGAATAGAATAAAATAAAAATAAACCAGGGAGATTATCCTAGATTATCCAGTGGGCCCAATGTAACCTCAAGGGACTTTAAACAATGGAAGAGGGACTCTGAGAAGAGAACCAGAGAGATGGTATTGTGAGAAGGAGTCATCCCAACATTGCTGGCTTTGAAGATGGAAGAAGGGAACCACAATTCAAGGAACGCAGGCAAGCTCCAGAAGGTAGAAAAGGTAAGAAAACGGATTCTCCCCTAGTGAGTTTAGGAAACACAGCCTTGCTGACACTTTAATCCTAGTCTAGTGAGATCTACATCAGATTTCTGATCTACAGAGGTATAAGATAATGCATTTTTGTTATTTAAATTTGTGACAAAGTGTTGCAGCAGCAGTGCAAAATGAATACATATGGTATATCAGTTATATCTCAATAAAACAGTTTTTAGAATGATTACTGTCTTAGGCTACGTAAATAGAAGCATGGTGTCCAGAGGGAGGAAGGTGATGGTCTGCTTACAATCTGAGTGAGACCAACTGGAGCTCAGCACTCAATGTCACTCTGGAAGAGGGATGTGGGAAAAGCAGGGTGTGTCCAGAGAAAGGTCACTGTGTTAGTGAAAAGACTCAAGATGATGTTGGATGAGGAATTCCCTAAGGTGGGATGAGGATGGTGGGGATGAGAAGACAGATCTGGGAGCAATGAGGTATGTGACCTACAGGCAGGGTTCAGCTTGAGAAGATGAGTTTTCTTCTTCTTTGCTTTTATCCTCTGTTTGTCTTTTTGTTTGTTTGTTCTTTTGGCTACACCATGTGGCATGCAGGATCTTATTTCCCCGACCAGGGATGTAACCCACACCCTTGGCATTAGAAGCATGGAGTCTTAACCACTGGACCACCAGGGAAGTCCATTCTCTTTTGTTTTAAAAAAATATTTAACCCCAATACATGTTTGGGCTTCCCTGGCTCAGGCCATAAAGAATCTGCCTGCAATCCAGGAGACCCTGGTTTGATCCCTGAATTGGGAAGATCCCCTAGAGAAGGAAATGGCTACCCACTCCAGTATTCTTGCCTGGAGAATTCCATGGACAGAGGAACCTGGCAGGCTATAGTTCATGGAGGCAAAAAGAGTCAGATACGACTGAACGACTAACACTTTCAATACGTTTTACTTAGAAAAATTAGAAAATACAGTTAAACAAGAAGGAAAAGTGAATAACCAAATAGTCACATGCCATTTTGTTGCAAGTTATTAATGCTTCCAGCTGACCTGCACTGGGAAAGTGAAACCATGTCTTTTATTGTTATGTTCCCAGAGTCTGGCTCAAGGTAGATGATCATGAAATGCTTATTGAATGAATACATAATGCACACACACATTTTTAACTTACAAAAATAGGACCCTACTGTATATATTGCTTTATAACCTTCTTTTCCTCCATTACCAATATATTATGGGCTTCTTTCCAGTTCAATAAATATACATTTACATTAGGGATGTAATAGATATTGCCAGACTGCAAATAGAATTCAGGGGGTCTGTGAATTTGAATGGGGAAAAAATTATGTCCTTATTTTCACTAACCTCTAACTGAAATTTCTCATTTCCTTCAACTTGAACGTAGGCAACAAGCCAGAGTAGTATTAGGAGTATTCCTGCCATCAGAAGTGATCATAGATGTTTTCATAGTAAATTACCATTGTTGCTTGAAATATTGTTTATACTCATCATTCTTTCGAAACGCCAGTGGCTATTATACTGGCTGCTAGCACTTTTTAGTGAATATAATAAAGAAGCATGAATCCTCCTATATCAGAAATTTTAAAATATTTAAATAACTATTTTAATATAATTAGTCTTCTTGGAAAGCTTCAACATCTTATTTTACAGGTTTAAAGTCATTATTCCTGCAAAAGTGGCCATGGACCTCACCTTAAAGGTCTATGGCACAGCAAAGGTTAAGAAGGAACTCTGATCTACACTCACATTTTTTCTTAATTTTTATTCTGGAATAATTTTAAATTTACAGAAACATTGGAAAAATAGTACACGTACTCCTCACCCAGCTTTCCCTAATGTCAACACATTAGGGACTTCCCTATTGGTCCAATGGTTAAGACTTCACCTTCCAGTGTAGGGGGTGTGGGTTCGACTCCTGGTCAGGGAGCTAAGATGCCACATGCCTTGCAGCCAAAAAACCAAAACAGAAACAATATTGTAACAAATTCAATAAAGACTTTAATAATCGTTCACATTAAAAAAATATTAAATGAAACAAGTTATATAATCATAAAATAATTGTTGAAAGCAGGAAATTAACATTCATAACACTATTATAAAGTAATCTTCAAACTGAATTTGGATTTTTGCCTGTATTTCCACTAATGTTTTTTTTCTGTTCCAAGATCTTCCATTGTATATAGTTGTCAGGCCGCCTTGGTCTCCTCCAATCTGTCGTAATTTCTCAGTCTTTCCTTGTCTTTCATGATCTTAACACTTTCTAAAAACTGTTGGTCAGTTAATTTGCAGACTGTCCATCAATTTTGATTTGTCTGGTGGCTTCTCACGATTAGATGGAGAGCATGCATTTTTTGTAAGAATTGCACAGGAGTGATGCTGTGACCTCTGCCAGCATCACATCAGAGGAGCATGATGTAGACATGTGTTATTTCTGTACATAGTGGCTGCAGCATATTCATTATATATTTAATTGTATATAACATGCAATTTACTTAATTGATCCCCTTCCAACGGACTTTTAGCATATTTTCAATTTAGGGCAGCTACAAACAGCACCATGATGAAAAAAGAAGTACAGGGCAGGGCAGCCTGAAGGGGCAACCAGCAGCCAGGAGTGGAGATGAGTATCTGTCCCTGGAGGCATGCAACAGCAGAGTGGCACCAGACACCATTTCCACTTCCCCAGAAAGAGCATCTGGCAGCCCAGAAGACTAGCAAAATGCACAGGGGTAATAACAAAGGATGCTCCCCTCCCCTGAATCTCCATTCATTAGCAAGGTGAGGCCTCAGCCCAGGTGGAGAGTAAGAAATGCTCCCCACAATAGACGACGACTAGTTAGTATTCTGAGCTCCCTGCTCCAGTGACGGCTAATTGCCCCTAAGAGCTGAGATCATTGGAGGGGAAAATGCAAGGCGGCCTAAACTTTGCTGGGCTCAGAGAGCCAGCCAGCCTCCCAGCAGAAAGGTCTGCCCTGCCACTCAGCTCAGTACCTCCCTTCTCTGCCATGACTGCTAATGGTGGAGGGTGGCTGCCACAGGGTAGCTCTGGGGCCCAGCCCCCAGCAGAGGAGTAGCTTTGTGACGTAACCAATCTCAGGAGGTTTGGAGGCAGCAAGGGAGACAGTGTTGAAACTTCCAGCTGCTGGGTTCCTAAAATGTATGAGTTACAACTGTTTTGGAAGTGTTTGTCAGTATCTGGGAAAGCTAACTGCATACGCAGTCTGCTCCTAGGTATGTGCTGTGCTAAGCCACTTTAGTCATGTCCCACTCTTTGTGACCCTATAGACCGCAGCCTGCCAGGCTCCTCTGTCCATGCAGATTCTACAGGCAAGAATACTAGAGTGGGTTGCCATGACCTCCTCTAGGGGATCTTTTCGACCCAGGGATCGAACCCTTGTCTCTTATGTCTCCTGCATTGGCAGGTAGGTTCTTTACCACTAGGGCCACCTGGGACGCTCCTAGGTATACGCCCAACAAAATTAATGCTTACATCTACCAAAGAATGTTCATATAAGCTTTACGCACAATCGCCAAAACCTGGAAACAACTCAAACACCTATCAGCAGTTCAGTTCAGTTCAGTTCAGTCACTCAGTCATGTCTGACTCTTTGTGACCCCATGGACTGTAGCATGCCAGGCTTCCCTGCCCATCACCAACTCCCGGAGCTTTCTCAAACTCTTGCCCATCGAGTCAGTGATGCCATCTAACCATCTCATCCTCTATTGTCCCCTTGTCCTCCCACCTTCAATCTTTCCCAGCAGAACAAATAAACAAATCATGGTCTAGCCATATAATGGAACTGTACATGGCAATAAAGTCAAAAAACAAGCTACTGTTACATGCAACAGCATGGATGAATTGCCAGATATTGTGTTGAGTGAGACAAATGAGGTCATAGTGTATGAGTCCTTTACATGAAGTTCAAAACCATGCAAACTATGGTGATAGAATTGAGACTAATGTTTCCCCTTGGAAGGAGGGTGGTGTTGACTAGAAGGGGTCCACTGTGAGGAGGCTTCTAGTATGCTGTTCTATATCTCAGTAGGGGTAGGGGTTCTGTGAGTGTGAAAGAAAGTGAAAGTGAAGTCGCTCAGTCATGTCCGACTCTTTGTGACCCCATGTACTATAGCCTAGAAGGCTCCTCTGTCCATGGGATTTTCCAGGCAAGAGTACTGGAGTGGGTTGCCATTTCCTTTTCCAGGGGATCTTCCCAACCCAGGGATTGCATCCGGGTCTCCCACATTGCAGGCAGATGCTTTACCGTCTGAACCACCAAGGGAAGCCCTCTGTGAATGTATACCTAAGTAAAAATTCATCAAGAGTACACTTAAATTTTTATGGCATGTAAATTATGCTTTAATTTAACAACAACATCAACAAAGAAGTGGGTGCAGGCCAGGGCAGGCTCTGCTGGCCCAGGGAGGTAGGAAAGGGGGCAAAAAGGAGGCAACAGATCCCAGCCCTCTTGGGACTTGCTACATGACCTGAGCCACCAGACTAAGTGCTTCAGGTTCTTCTGCTGGGGAGATGCTGATACTGCCTGCTGCCCTTGCCATGTTATTGGGAAGAGAATTTGGGGAGTCGTATCAGAAACCAGCTTCTAAATAAAAAACTGATGCACAAGGACTTCCCTGGTGGTCCAGGGGCTACAATTCCACGCTCCCAATGTAGGGGGCCCAAGTTCAACCCCTGTTCAGCAAAGTAGATCCCATGTGCCACAGCTAAAGATTCTGAATGCCAGAATTAAGACCTTGCACAGCCAAATAAAAACATAAATATATATGTTTTAAAGTGATGTCTGTATTGACTCCTGCAATATGTATTAAGCACCTTGGTCATGCAGGCAGATTAGACTCAGTCCCGGCTTTGGCAGGAAGTCTCAGACTAAGCAGCGATAAAGGCCAGCAACCCCTAAACAAACAATTATAAGCCATAATGAGAGTTACAGAAAGGCCAGTGGGTACGGAGATGGTAAATAACCGAGCAGTGGGATAAGGAATTCATTAGTGTGGGGAGATGGGGACAACCTCTCTGAAGAGATGACTCAGAAGCAGAGACTTAAATGACAAGAAGGAGCCAGGCCTGCAGGAGGACATTTCAGGCAGAAGAATCCAAGAGGGCAGAGATCTCACAGCCCGAAAGTGTCATGTGTGGCCAGAGAGGGCAAGCCAGAGACAGGTTCCTGAAAGGGCAGAACATGCACAGCCTGGTGGTCAGGGTAAGGGTTTGAAGTTTTTATCAGAAGCTTATTAGAAATGGGTCAGGGGTCTTTTAATCAAGAAATGACGTGATCTGATTTGTGACTTTAAAAGATGACTTCAATAACTAATGATTCTTTGTGACCCCATGGACTGTAGTTCACCAGACTCCTCTATTCGTGGAATTCTCCAGGCAAGAGTACTGGAGTGGGTAGCCATTCCCTTCACCAGGGGACATTCCTGACCCAGGGAGCAAACCTGAGTCTCCTGCAAAGCAGGCAGATTCTTTACCATCTGAACCACCAGGAAAGCCCAACCAGCGAGGAGCCAAACACTAAAGATTATATACTTGATAATTCTATTTATGTGAAATTCAGAGATCTCCCCAAACTAACCAGTAGTGATGGAAATCAAAATAGTGGTCAGCTTTGAGAACTGTGGTCTTGGAGCTGAAGAGTTGGAAATGTCCCTTATCCTGATGTATCAATAGATGGGAGATACAAAAATGCAAAAAGTTGTCACAATATATACATAAGATTGGTACACTTCATGGAGTAACTAGACTATTTGTGCACCGCACACCTCAATGAAAAAGCAAAATAAAATTTAAAATCACTAACATTTTTTATTGCTTAACATAATTTTTTAAAGTAAGGATTATCGAGATATAATTTTCATGCAATCACACCTCCCCCTTTAAAGTATGTAGTTGGATGAGTTTTGACAGATGCATACACCAGCTTCACCACCACAAACAAGATGTGGGAGATTTCCAGCCCCCTCCTAAAGGTGCTCTGTGCCCCTCTGCAATTGATTCCCACCTGTCCTCCCCATCCCTGAGCTCTAGCTCCTGGCAACCATTCATTTCTGTGCTTAGAGTCTGGCCTTTTCCAGACTGTCATTAAATGGAATCATTTAGCATTTAACCTTTTGAGTCATCTGCTTCTTTCACGAAGCAGAATACCTTTGAGATTTAACATGTCGTTGGGGACAAGTTATTTCTTTATTATTATTTATTTATTTTTGGCTGTACTGGGTCTTTGTTGCTGCACACGGGCTTTCTCTAGTCGGCAAGCAGGGGCTACCCTCTAATTGCAGTGCACAGGCTTCTCACTGCGGTGGCTTTTCTTGTTGGAGAGCATGGGCTCCAGGGGCGTGGACTTCAGTAGTTGTGACATGCAGGCTCTAGAGCTCGGGCTCAGTGGTTGTGGCGCATGGGCCTAGCTGCCCCACAGCACATGAAATCTTCCCAGACCAGGGATTGTACCCGCGTTCTGTGTATTGGCAGGTGGATTCATAACCACTGGACCATCAGGGAAGTCCAATAGTTTGTTTCTTTTTATGGCCGAGGCATTTGCCTAGTATGGATGTACTGCAATTTATTTATCCATTTGCCAACTGATGAACCTTTAGGTTGTTTCCAGTTTGTGACAGTTTCCCAGTTTGACAAACACTTGCAGATAGGTCTTTGGTATACCAGGGTTTTCATTTCTCTTGAAAAAATACATTAGTATTGGGATGATCAGGATCTATGATAAGTACACTTTAATGTTGTAAGACACTGCCACAGTGGTTTTCAAAGTCGTTTCCAGGTACTAAATACATTATCTCATTTTCTTCTCAGAATAGGTGAGGAAAGTGAGGTTCAGAGAGGTGGAGCTATTGCCTAAGGCTTCCCTGGTTTTTCAGATGGTAAGGAATCTGACTGCAGTGCAGGAGACAAGGGTTCGATCCCCGGGTCGAGAAGATCGCAGGAAGAAGGGAATGGCAACCCACTCCCGTATTCTTGCCTGGAGAATTCCACGGGAAAAGGAGCCTGGCATGGTACAGTCCAGACTGAGAGATTAATGTTTCCTTTTTCATTTTTCATTTCCCAGGAAGCGCTAATGGTAAAGAACCCACTTCCCAATGCAGGAGACTAAGAGACCCAGGGTTTGATCCCTGGGTGGGGAAGATCCCCTGGAGGAGGAAATGGTAATCCACTCCAGCATTCTTGCCTAGAGAATCCCACGGACAGAGGAGCCTGGCAAGCTACAGTCCATAGGTCACAAAGAGTCAGACACGACTGAAGTGACTCTGGACGCATGCACGTAAGCTATTTGCCCAAGGCCCCACAGTAAGGAGGCAACAGTGCTGGATCCCCAGGTCCCCACAGGGAAACCCTGCTCTCAAGCTCCTCCAAAGGGGCTGCTCTCACGAGAAGGGCTGGTGGGTGAGGGCTGGTTCACCCAGAGCCAAACTCAGACAAGGTCCAGACTAAAACTTAAAGCGTGACAGAGGAGACGGCAGCAGACCGTGTAACCCCTCCAAGTAAGAAAATAATGAAAGGAGAAAGAAGAGCCAGGCGACATGAAAGCAGAGAAAATTGTCAGCTACAAGCCAAGCATTAATTCATTTGAAGTCAGCCGTTTGCCTCTGCTCCCAAGTCCCTTGGTCCTCTGGCAAGTTTTCAAATTAAAGCGCCGAAGATTCCCTCCCTCCCCTGATCCCCCAGATGATGAGGGCTGGCAGGGCAGGGGGTTGGGGCCAGAATATTGTCTGGAACTAGCAAACCAGAACCCCCACCTTACCCCCAACCTCAGATAAAACCTGGACCCCCGCTGGCTGGGAGGTGGCCTCCCCCAGCCTGAGACAGCTCTGACCCCCGCAGGGCCACAGAGGGAATGGAGGTTAATGAGATTTTGATGAACCTGCAGTTTCCATTCTGCGAGGGAAAAGGCTCAGACCCTCACTAATTAAAGGGAACTGACCTGTAAAATGAGTCTGGGGATGAATGACAGGGCAGGAGGGCCAGCTGAGGGAGGAAGGGAGGAGAAGGGAGACACCAACAGCCTTGTCAACACAATCCAGTCTGATGGGGGGAGCAGGCCCAGAGACTGGAAGGGATTTGCCCAAAGACACACAGCAAATCAGACTAGACTTGGATCCTGAAAGAGGTAAGGAGAATGGAGGGGGAAAAACTAAAAACATGTAGATAGACAAAGAAACAGACTGAAAGAGACATAAGAGAATTCAACTGGCTAAACCTTCAATAATGTTTAACCATCCCTGCAAACTATGCTAAATATTAACACCTGTCAACCCATCATCTCATTTAATTCTTACAACTCCAAGTTGTGCTCAGTCGCTCAGTTGTGTCCAACTCTTTGCAACCCCAAGGACTGTAGCCTGCAGGCACCTCTATCCATGGGATTCTCCAGGCAAGCATGCTGGAGTGGGTTGCCATCTCCTTCTCCAGGGGATCTTCCCAACCCAGGGTTCAAACCCATGTCTCTTGTGTCTCCTGCCCTGGCAGATGGGTTCTTTACCACTAGATCCACTTGGGACTTCAGAGGTAGGTATTACCATGCCCATATGTGGAAACTGAGGTTCAGAGAAGTTAAGCAACTTGCCCAAGAGCACACAGCCAGCCAGGTCTACCCAACCCCATGCCCTTAGTCACATCCCCTACGCTTGGGGTGGCCCTGGGTCCCAGCTTACACATGCTGTTCCAGTTTTAGTATTAAAAACCCCCTTTCACTGTCCAAAGTGATTCAGTTTAAGCCAAATATTATATAACCTTTCTACCTAGGCTGCATCTTATAAATTGCTTCCTGTGAGACCTACATAGCCCAGGATCCAACACACAAATAGTCAAACCTAGACACATAGTCTATTTTGCCATGTCTCAGAAATGAGGCCAAGAGCACAGTGGTAAGAAACTTTAGCTCTGGAGCTAGCCAAACTGAGGCTCAACCGAGTAGTATGACTTTGGGTTAGTCACTTGCGCTCTCTGGGCCTCAGTTTGTTCTTCTAGAAAGTGGGGATAACCATGGTTGCTCCCCCAAGTTATGGAGATGATATGAAGAGTGGTATAAAGTACCAGTGCATGTTTGCTATAACTTCATGATACATCTACAATTTTAGCCTACCCCCTTTCTACTGCACCCTGTGCATATAGCATATATCCATAGCATATAATCGGTTTGTGTTTGCTGAACTTGTTGACAGACTTTCTCTCATGACTCCCCTGGCAGTTCCCTGCCCCAGGACCTTTGCACATACTGCGGCTTTTCATTTGCCTATTTAACCTAAAATCGTGTGCTGGCCATCATGCTAAGCATATTGCATATGTTAACTTACTTCATCCTCACAATAATCCTGTGTTTATAAATGAGGAATCTGAGGCATGGAGGGGTCAGTCACCTTGTCCACAATCACAAAGCTGGTTAGCAGCAGAACTGGGATTTGAACCCAGTCAGCCTGACTTAAGGATCAACCCTATATAGTACCTCCCTCTGTCCAGAAGGTGCTCCCCTACTCCTACCACTGACCCCTCCACTGCCTGTGCCTGAATAACTCCTACCCACCCTGCCTTTGCTGGAATATCACTTCTTCCAGGAGGCACACTGATTGCTCAGCCTAAATCACATTTCCCACCCCTGCCCGCAGAATAGTCACTCATCCCACTCTTTCCCTTCTTTCAGAGCTGAATTCAGTTTGTTATTCTCTATTTATGTGCTCATTTGTCTTCCTCACTAGACAGCTGCATTCCAGGAGGGCAAGGACCATTTTTGTGCCCCAAGCATCGAGCAACAGACATATGGTAGGTCTTCAATAAATATCTGTTGAAGGGAGGAATAAAGGAAAGGAAGAAGGAAGGAGGAATTAGAAACCCCCTAAGGACAGGAGCTGTCCCTGACAGTGTTTTATTGTCCCCGGAGCCTGGCCCAGGGTCTCCAAGCACACAGGAGTGCTCTCAGTGGCTGTTGACCCCAACTATATCGGCCACCGTGGCCAACCCCCCCACCCCCTTGGGCCCTGGGGCTGTGGGCGGCCAGTCCTCTTCAGCCACCAGCATTTCCCCTCTGGCTTCACCCGCCTCCCCCCACACCCGACCCCCTCCCTTCCCCTTCTCCCTTCTTCTTCGCCTCTCTGAGATGAAGCGGTGAAATGATTTTTCTACTTGAGCAGTTTTCAATTTAGATTAAGAAAAATGTGGTCTGCAGTCACTCGGCAAAAGGCCATGGCAGCCCCGTCCCTTCCGGGACTAGGGGTTTCTCAGCCATTGACAGCAGAGATGGTTCTGGGGAGGGGGGTATATGGAGGGGACTTCCCAGCCTCTCTGTGTCCCCTCAACACTCATCCTCGTCACTTGGCCTCCTCCTGCCTTCTTGGGTAAGAGACCAGTGTCCAGAATCAAATAGAACTGGGTGGGTTCAGGCTCTAACCCATGCATACTGTGTGACCTTAGGCAGGTTCTGTACCTCTCTGAGTCTTCTTGTTTCATCCAGAAAGTGGGTCAATGGTAAACCCTCTAATTTGGTCCCTACCTCCTATTAGATCAAAAGGCTCCCTCTTAGCCTTCCAGACTGTGGAAGAATAAATAGCAAGGACAACATGAGGACGTTTAGCTG